>NW_024582089.1:378858-413596 GCF_017639235.1 Corvus kubaryi | reverse complement strand
GATCCCCCCTCCCAGTTCTCCCAGTGCTGAGGGGATTTCCTCCGCAGTGCTCCCAGTAACGAAGGTCCCTGAGGTGATCCCCCCTCCCAGTGCTCCCAGTAACGAGGGGATCCCCCCCGCAGTGCTCCCAGAAACGGGGAGCCGTGAGGTGATCCCCCCCTCCCAGTTCTCCCAGTAATGAGAGGGTTCTTCCCCGCAGTGCTCCCAGTAACGAAGGTCCCTGAGGTGATTCCCCCGCCCAGTTCTCCCAGTACTGAGGGTCCCTGAGGTGTTTCTCCCTCCCCCCACAGTCTTCTCAGTAACAAGAGCACTTCAGGAGATTCCCCCCGCTCAAGTCCTCCCAGTAACGAGGATCCCTGAGGAGATCCCTCCTAGTAATGAAGATCTCTGAAGTAATTGCCCCCTCCCAGTAATGGGGATGTTTGAGGGACTGCTCTCTCCTGGTTCTCCCATGCACAGGGGCCCTGAGGGGGCTTCCCCCCTGCCCCAGTCCCCCCAGTAATGGGGGATCCTAAGGGGATCCCCTCCAGTACTGAGGGTCTGTGAGGTAACTGCCCCCTCCCAGTCACCAGGGCGCTTGAGGGGATACCCCGCACACACCAGTCCTCCCAGTACTGAGGGTCCCTGAGGTAAACAGCACCCCTGTCCTCCCAGTCACAAGGGCCTTTAAGGATGCTGACTCCCCAGTGCTTCCAGTAATGAGGGCCCCTGAGAGGACCCCCAATACTGAGGGTCCCTGAGGTAAGTGTTCCCCCAGGTCCTTCCAGTCCCAAAGGCCTCTAGGGATGCTGGCTCCCTGGTGCTCCCAGTAGCGAGGGCCTCTGAGTAAGTGGGTCCCCAGTTCTCCCAGGAACATGGATCTCTGAGGGAATTGCCCCCCCGTCCTCCCTGGAACGAGGGCCCCTGAGGTAACTGTGCCCCCCCTTCACCCTCCGGTCCTGCCAGTAATGAGGGGTTCTGAGACAATAGCCCCTCCCAGTCATCCCAGTAAGGAGGGGCTCTGAGGGGATTCCTCTCATCGTCCCAGTAGGGAGGGTCTCTGAGGCAACTGGCCCCCCAGTAAAAAGGGTTCTGGGGTGATTGCAGGCCCCCCCCAGTGCTCCCAGTAGGGAGGAACTCTGAGGTAATTGTCCTGATTGCACCCCCCTGTTGGAAACAATAGAACTTTTAAATGATAATTTTAGTTAATGGTTTTAATTAGCTTTTAAATTAATTGTTTTAATTAATTATCACCTATATATAAAAATTATAAATAGTGTGTTATTCCTAAATTACTCTTCACCAGCATTTAGCAAAGTTGTCATGAGCCACTTCCATAGGAACACAGATTGGGAAAAGTACTGAGACTTGAAGTTTTGATAAACTAAGTCTGATACGCTTCAGTGAACAAAGCCTGAGAGAGAAGGATGTATTGGTGTGATTGGACACCTGAAATGTAGAATTTATGAATCACAAGGACATTTTGCAGAAACCTGAAGACAAAGAAGAGGCGAACAAAAACTCCATCTATGTGTTGGAAGTTCCTACTTTGCAAAGATACTAAGAAGACTAAAAAGATGGACTAATTAACATACAAAGTGAGAAATCAATAACCAATAGAGGATAGAACAGTAATAAATGAAAGAGAATTATGTAATTTAGAACAAATGAACTTTTTTTTATTTGCTAAAAATGTCTAAACAGGTGAAAAAGTTTTGTATTTGTGTTTCTGTAGAGGCTGGAACTCTGTTGGCCACAGAGACCCTGGCCAAGGATAAAGTAATGCCACTGACACTAAAAAGACAGTGTTGGAGGGGTTTATCCTGATGATTTCAGACGGTTTGGAACACTCCCAGGAGACACCCCCTGAGCAGTGCCCAGGCACAGCCCACACCAGGGATTCCCAGTGCTACCCACACTTCTGTGGTGGGAGCAGCAATGGGTGGCCACCAGCTGTAAACTGTATTTGCTAATTTTTGGGCTGAAATGGGTGCTTGGAGCTTGCTGAAGGAGTGGTGCCACCCCATGGGGGAGGAGTTGGTTCCAGGGGATCTGCAAAGGAAAATCGTGACTGGCAGCCCAAGGTCTGATGGCGATTTTGGGGCACGTGTCCCCCCGAGCGCTTGTGCCCTGCTCACATGGGGATCTGGGCACTGCCAGGAGCTGGCTGGGAGTCCTGCCCAGTCCTGGATGGCTAAACTGGGAGGCTGGTGGAATCCTGCTCCCCTCCTTTGGGATTTACACAGTGACCGAAGAGCCCAGCCCTGTCCGATTCTCCCTCAACGGCTCCGAACACCCCAGAGCACTGCATTCCCAGTTGTGCCCCTTTCCTACGAAACCTCAAGAGAGGACTGGAATGACAGTGAGATGCTTTCACAGCTGTGGTGTCAGATCTTGGGCCTCTCCAGAGCAGGATAAAGCACAAAATGTGGAGAAATCCAAAAAATCCACATTCCTTCTGCTTCCCTGGCATGGCCAGGAGCTCATACGTCCATAACCTCCCTTCCTGACCCTATTTCTCTCAGTGTTTCTTAAATACATAAAGAGCATTTTATCAGCAAGGAACGCATTCGATTGGGAAAACTTCTGATCATCCCAGGCAGGAAAGGCCACTCCTCGACAGAAACACTATTCCTAATGCATCTGTTCTTAAGGCAATGGATACGAATTAATGTGAATGGCAGTCAATAAACCAGATCCTGGTGCTTGCTGGCTGCAGCCACCTCTTTACTTGGAAACGTTTTCCTTGGACTATCCTATTCATCATTGGTATTTGAGAACTGTATCACAGTATTATTTTTAAAAAGTAAAGCTTATCTTGGCTTAGAAAACTCTGGCATGTGGAAAACAGATGAAATGTTCTTGGGATTGAAGGCAGTTGTTCCTGAGTCTGGCTGGCGGGTGGATCCAGCACGCTCCCTCCTCCCGTGGGTTGGAGGCATTTCTGTGAGACCTCCCCAAGGTCCTCCAGCAAAAATCCTGAGGATGAGCTCGATGTCCTTCCTGGAGAGAGGAAGATGCTGCTCTGTGATGATGCTACAGAAACCAGTTGTTCCCAGTGGGGTCACAGAAAGGAGCTCCTTGTTGGTAGGCTAGGTGAGGGCTGCTGAGGGATCCCAACGGCTGTGCCAGGGGCTGTGCTTCCAAGGACCCCAAATTAATTGTTTGTTAAGGATGCCCCTGGGCAGGGCAGGGTGATGGAGCAGGTTGGACTTTTGGCTGCTCCCGCTGCCGTTCATGTCCCAAATCCCATTTATGATGCTGAAGACTATCCTTGAGGGGAGCCTGGGGTGATGGTCCAGCCTCACACATCCTGAAATTAGGAGGGCTGACATATCTTGTCCCCCCGGGGTTCAGAACTGAGCCTTGCAGGGTGAGGAGGGGGCTGTGGCAGTCTGGGGGTCACTGCTTGGCCCCATCGCTGCTCCCCACATGGTGAGGGGGGAATGGGGCACCCCGGGCTTGGGACACCCCACAGCCCAGATCTCCTGCCTCCCTCCCTCCGGGGCTGGACAAGACCCCTGGGGAGTCCTGCCCCTAAGGAGGCTTTCAAACCCCGAAGAGGTTCCTGTTCCCCAGGAGAGTCCTCTGCCCATTCCAGGGGAGTTCTTGTGCCCTCAACAGAGTTTCCTGCTTCCACAGGGGCATTTCTGCCCCACCTCAGAGTTGTCTGTCCTCCCGGGGGGATTCCTGCCTCCCTAGGAGGTTTCTGCCCTCAAGGAGAGTTCCCTGGGGGGATTCCTGTCTTTCGGGAGAGTCTTTCAGTCCCCAAAGGGGAGCTCCTCTCCTTTTCAGGGGCATCCCACCCCAGGGAGGTTCCTGTCTCCGGGAGGACCCCCGGCCTCGGGTCCCGCCCTGACCCCCGGCCCCCCGCCCGCCCCCTCCCCTGGGGGCGTGGCCGCTCGGGGGCGTGGCCAGGCGGGGACGGTGACGCAGTGGGCGGGGCAGGGCGGGGCGGCAGCGGCGGCAGCGGCGGCTTCCAGCGACTTCGGCGGGCGGTGAGTGCGGGCGGGGCCGCGCTGCCCACGGGGGATGCTCGGCGCCGCGCGGGGCCGCCCGGGGGAGCTCTGCCCCCATGACCCCCGTGGGGCTGCCCGGGGGGTGCTCAGCCCCCCCCCCCCCCCCGGGGCCGGACCCGGAGGGCTCTACCCGTACTGCCTCCCCCGGCGATGCTCTGATGCCCCCCGAGAGGATGCTCGGCCCCCCCGGGGGGATGCTCAGTACCTCCGGTGGGGCTGGCCTCGGGCGGCTCTGCCGTTTTTGCCTCCCCCCGGGGATGCTCTGCCCCCCTGCCCCCCCCTTCCCCCCCGGGGATGCTCCCCTTTGCCCCCGGGCGGGGCTGCACTGGGGATGCTCGGCCCTGCCGTTCCCCGGGGGATGCTCTGCTCCCCCCGGAAGGGTCTGACTCACTCCGGGGGGGCTTCATCTCCCACCCCGTTCCCCCTTGGAGGGGGTGTCTGAGCTCCCCCATTTCCCTTGGGTTGAGTCTGAGCTGGGGGTTGTCATCCTCACCCCGAGGTGGGTTGGAGGGGGGGACTTGCTGTGCCCCGGCCTTACCCCCAGACCGAGGGTTTGAGCCAGGGTTGCTCCTTCCCGTCCGCTGGCCCCAGACCGGGGGCAGAGCCGGGGAGATGTGCTGCCCCATCCCCGCTGGGTGTGCACACAGCCGGGTGAAGGGTGGGCACATCCCCCCGAGGCTGCATGGTAAGGGGGGCAGGGAGGGGGCAGTGATTTCTCAACCCAGGAGAGGGGAGAGGGGGCCTTGATTTTCAGCTGCTCTCTGCCCCTGGCAGCCCCCCAAATGCTCCCAAGCTGTCCCTTTGCATCCCCTCCCGCCAGGTTCCACCTTACGCTGAGGGGAAGGCAGGAGTGCTGGTGAGCCTGGTCCTACTGTGGCCTTCTCCTGCTCCTCATTCTGATTTCCCAGTGCTGTCTCCTCCTGCCTTCCTCAGTGCTGCCTCCAGCCCTGGAGCATCCACCCAGTGCTGAGCTCTGTGTCAGCCCCACTGAGCATCTGCCTGGCTCCGAGCGCTGGGCTGGACCGGCTCGTGGGGTTGCTACCACACAGATGCTGCTGGAGCTCAGCACCAGGTAAATGCCTGCCAAGCTGGGCCAGCTTGGAACTGGGAAGATGCTCACGGAGCTGGTCCAGCCTGAACATGGGTCCATGTGCTTGGGGCTGAACCAGCAGAGCATCTGGCCAGCCTGGCCAGCTCCAGCTGTGCCCACACTGGTTCCCAGCCTCTGTTAGCTGGTGTCATCACGGCTGCTGCAAGCTGCCTTCAGACAGCACGATTTGCTCCTGAATAACCAGCCTTGAAGGGCTTGTTTATCCCCTAAATTGCATCATTAGAGCAGCAATTGGCTTAGGGAGCTGGGTTTTGTTAAAGCTGTGCAAACCCTTCTGGGGACGCCCTGGTTTTGGCCAAGTCAGGGTTGGCAAAGTGTTCATTTTAGCTTGTTTGCCACCATCTGCTGGATGCTGGAATGAGGTTCTCCTGGTGGGTTTGATACCACCAAGCCACTGTGTGAGCAGGAGCTGGTCCAGAGGCAAGTGTGAACTAGAGTTTGGGATGTGGATGAATGTGCCTGTGTCGTTTGGGACTTTCTTGGCTGTGGTGCTGCGCAGGCAGCAGGGGATGGAAAGTTGGTGTCTTTGTATCTCTGATGGTCTGGGAGTCTCAGGTACCTGTGCTCTTGGGGACATCCCAGTGTGCTGCTCCCTGCGTGTGCTGGTTGGGGAACAGGACTGATCTCTAGGGACTTCCCTGGAGATTTGTCACGGAGCCGTCAGCATAGGTCCCTGCTGCTGTCTCCCTGGCACCCCGTGGTGCACAGGTGCCTTCCCAGCTTCACTGCTTGCTCCTCCTGCAGCTCTTTCCCAGAGTCAGACCAGAGGTTGTCTGGGACCAGTGTCACCAGCGGCAGGGCAGGGGAGCCTCTGAACTGGCAGGTTCCTGAGACAGCAGTGGTGGGACTGATGGGCAGATCCGGCTTTCTCGAGTGGCCAGCTCAGCTGTGGCTTGGCAGATGTGGGATTAAACATCTCATCCCTGTGCAGCCTTGTGGCTTCATGGTTAACGGGTCTTGCTCCACACCAGTGGCTTGGTCCAGCTGTGCTTGCCAGCAGCTCCAGTGCAGATGCTGAGGGACTGGACCTGCTGGAGATTTGGGTTCCTGCCTGTCTCAGCTGTCTCAGAAGACACCAGGGGTAAAGCCCCTGCTGAAACCCTTCTCATCTGCATCTTTGGAGGGGCCTTTTTGCAAGCCTTATCCTTTGGGGCAGCTTGCACTGGGGGCTGGAAGTGAGGACAGGGATGAGGAGGAGGCTGAGTGAGTGTGAGTTGGTAGGTTGTGCTGTGCTGGGTGAGGCTGTGGAGGCCCTGAGTCAGTACTGGGAAAGAGCCTGACACTGGGATGGAGCTGGAAGTTCACACTGGAGCTGGGAGAGGCATCCTTGAAGCCTCAGAGGGAGCTTAACCCAAACTGGGGCCCAACTGCAAATGCCTCTGGAGGGCTCCACTCTGTGCAGATGGGGAGATGTTGACATGAGTGTCCATCCTCTGCTTGGGGAGTGCCATTTCAGGGTTTCCAGCAAAGCAGAAAGACACTGTATTCTTTATCTAACCTTGAAACCTTAATTCACAAATAATTTCCTCCTAAAGAATGCTTTGGTGAGCCAGAGGTTTCCCAGATGGCTCCCAAAAGTGAGCTGTGAGGTCTCTGGAGTATTAACTGGAGGAGAAGGCTGTTGAATCTGGTGCCCAGCTTCCCTCCCAGAGAGGTGTGAATGACAACCCCCTTCTTACAGATGATTTCTGGGATGTGCCAAGCACCAGGTGTGGGGTGACAGACCAGGCTGAGGGCTCTGCTGTGGGCTCTGTAGGTGGGTCCAAGCCTTGGCCAGGCTCCTGAGGGATGTGGTTGGGAGTTTTCAGTGCTTAAAGGCCTCCTCTGTGAGCAGACGAAAGGCTTGGAGGTGGGTGCCCGAGTGGGTGTGCTCACACGGGCTGGCATTTGGGAGGGAGGAGGGAAAATATCACATGAAACAACTGCAGTGTTGGGGGACAGGTCTGCGCTTGGGCCCATCTGGAGCAGAAGTTGTGGAAAATGATTCAAGGCTCTTTGCTAAAAAAAGTTGTGCTGATATAATTGGATTTTATTTCTGTTTGTGCTGTGGTCAAGCAGGTTAAAACCCTTGTGGGGACAGGGTAAAAGCCTTGAGTTCATTTGTAGGGTGAGGATGTCCTGAGGAATCAGGCTGAGAAAGCTGGGGCAGTTCAGCCTGGGGAAGAGGAGGTTGTGTGGAGACCACACAGCGTCTTGCAGGGTGTGAAGGGGCTACAAGGAAGCTGGGGAGGGACTCTGCATAACTGGAGTGACAGGACAAGAGGGTACACACTGAGAGAGAAGAGATTTAGATTAGATATTGGGAACGAATTCTTCCATGTGAGGGTGGGGAGGCCCTGGCACAGGGTGTCCAGAGAAGCTGCGTCTGCCCCATCCCTGGCAGTGTCCAGGGCCAGGTTGGACGGGGCTTGGAGCAGCCTGGGATCTTGCAAGGTGTCCCCCATGGCAGGGGTGGAATGAGCTGAGCTTTAAGGTCCCTTCCAGTCCAAACCATGCTGTGATTCTGTGGTTTTATGAATGAAGTGGGTGCTCATCTCTCTCTCATTTTTGTGCAAAGCTGTGCCTGGAGCAGCCCTGCTGCCCCTCAGCCCTGGGCAGCACTGGCAGGGCAGTGATTCCCATCCCACAGGAGCATCTGGGAGCTGGGTATCAGACCTTCTCCAAAAGCCACTGGCCAGGAGGGGACTGACCCTGTGTCCTCCACGTTGCCCTTCCCTTTGCTGAATCTTCACTCTGGTGTTTTAAGCAGCTCGTGAGTCGCTCAGCTCTGTAATCCTGCAGGACTGACAAGGCTGGAATTTATCTGAAATGCAGATTATTTTTTTTCTGCTCCTGGTTTTCAGTTCCTGCCACGCTTCTCTTAGCAAGCGCGAGGAGGTGCCGGCTGGGTGGCTGCCTTTAATTGCATCCAAAAATTAAAAAAAGAAGAAAACAAGTGGCAGATGAGAGCTCGTTTCCCCATCCTCCTGTCCGTGGCGAGCGGCTTCCAGGAGAGGGCAGTTCCCAGGGATTTTTGCTGCATGGTGCCTCTTCCCTGCAGCCCCAGCCGTGCCGAGCCCCTCGTGCCGGTGGTCCCGGAGGCAGAGCCATGCCGGGACCGTGGGGACCTGGGCCAGCTCCGCCGTGGGCAGGTGAGGCGTTGTCAGCGCGGCCGAGTGCTTTCAAATAGCGGCCGCGGGGATGTGCGGCAGGGAGGGAAGGAAGGATGGAGCCTCTTCCTGCCTGGACTCCACGTCCCGCCTTCCAGAGAGGGCAGCATCCCTCGCCAGGGCAGGGTGGCACGGCAGGGAAGGGGCCCCCTCCCGGAATTGCTGCCCATGCGGCAGGTGCATGCATTTAAACTTCTCATTTCCACCCTTTCCTGGTGGAAATGAATTTTCTCTGCAGTTCCAGATTTCCTCCTGGCCACATCGTGTTGTGATGTGAGGGGACAGGACGAACACTCTGCAGCTGTGGGGTGCCCAGGGGGTCCATAGCCGGGAGGAAGGAGCTGGGCTGAACACGGGATGGCTGGAGCCTGGGAGAAGGGGATGTCTGGCCCCCAACTCCCACCTTTCCAGAGTCTCATTAGTGCAGAGCATCCTCACATGGATTTTCTCCTGCCAAAGCCTGGCCTTTCTGGTTGCAGAATTGGGAAGGTGTTCATAGCCTCGCTGTGGCATTAACACAGGTGTCATAAACCTGATCTCAGGCCCTTGATCATGAGTTAAATAGGCTTGATGGTGGTGCCTAGAACTGCTCCCCATGCAGACATTCCCAGTGCCAGGGGCTGTGGGCACAGAGGGGAAAGATGGGCTTGTACAAAATCCATAATCCACTTAATCTGCCCTGTAATTCAGTGTCTGGCAGCTGTAACTAAGTAGATCTGGGCTTCTTTCAAGCATCTCCCCCAAACTGTTTTGCAGGAAGGAGTCAAAAAATGTCCAGAGGTTATTTTTGGCTGTGGCTGATTTACTCACACACCAATCAGCCAGGAGAGGAGTTATTCTGGTCCCACACTGCCCCACATAACACCAAGTGCCGTGTGCGGGTGTGATTTCCCTGGGAGACATTCGGAGATGATGCTCCTGTTTGTGGATGGGGCTCTCAGGAGCCACCTTGGAGGCTCCATGTCCTGTGAGCCCACTCGGGTCCTCAAATGAGACCAGAGCCAGGGGACATGGGCTCTGTGCCCTCCTGTCCCTGGGGATAGACCTGAGCCCTGTGTCCTGGGCTGGTGGAAAGCTCTGTGCCTTGCAATTCCTGCTCCATCCCTGGGTGAGCCTGGATTTGGAGAGTGCAGGGAGCTGTTTCAGGGCTTGTTTGGGCATGGCATCGTTTCAAGGCTCGGGCAGGGCCGTGGTGTCTGGGATGGTTTCTCTGCAGGATGTAGTGGCTCTGGTGCTCCTGGATTTTTCCTCCCTGTGTTTGCTTTCCCTGGCATGCTGTGAAGCTGCGCTCCTACTCTTGGGAAGGGGTGGTGGGAACGAAGTGTGAGGGTGGCACAGCCAAATCGTGCTTTTCTCCTGTACCTGCACAAGGGAGTGTTTCCCTGGGGCATTCCAGTGTGGCCACAGCTGGTTTCTGGCCGTGGATTGGGATCTGCCGGGTGGGAATCACTGGGAGGTGGCACTGCCGGTGCCTTTGCCATCCCACTGTGCTGGTGACGTGTTTCCCACCCGGCTGAGGATGGAGTCACTGTCGGCTGTGTCCCTGTGCAGAGATGCCGGCAGCAGCAGAGATCCCGTTCTTCCTGGTGCTGTGGGACTGGAGCATCAGTGTCCAGCCTGGATGCAAAGGGGATGGGCAAAGGGGACCCCATCCTCACATCTCCTGCAGCCAGGGCTGTATCTGCCAGCAGTTTGGGCTAAGACAGGCTGGGGAGGGTTGAAGAGGCCGTGTAGGGGTAGAGGAGCAGCAAACCGAAGCCTCTGAACGATGCATGGGGGTGTTGACCAACCCAAATTTTCAAGCTTTGCTGCTTGGAAAACCTGGCTGTGCTAGAAAGTGGATGAGTGGAAGTTCTGTGGAGAGCTGCTGTCCGTGCTCCTCCCCAGCATTGCAGCACCTGGAAGCAGATGTGCCTTTACTGGGACATGGGATGGAGTCTCGGGTCACTGCCAGCATCCCTTGGAGAGCCTCCTCCCAGAACTCTTCCGGTGGCTTGGGCTCTTCATGCACCACGTGCTCAATAACGTGGCTTTACTCATTTTAACCCATCAGGTTTTAGTTAGAGCCAGAAGGCTCATCTCTCCTGACCTGAGCTGTCTTTCCTTTGATGCCAGATCCAGAAAGGATTTGCTTTGCTGCTGTTACCTGTCTGACATCCAGATGTGCCACCCAGAGAGCAGCTTGCGTTTGATGGAGAGAGAAGATTCTCTCTCCTTCTCTGCAGCATCAAAACCTGGATGGTAATAACTCAATTACAGCCAACACTTTGGGCTGCAATATTAAAAAAAGAGCATTTTTTCCTGCTTTTGATCATCTGCTTCTAGTTAGTTTAGTTAGCAGACTTTCACAGTGGCCATTTTTGGAGTTGGCAGCCAGAGCATCCCTGCAAGCAGAAATGGCTTTTGTTACGTGTGTCCTTCGTGTTTTCAGGTTTATGGAGAAATTTTGTCTCCTAAACTGAGGCTGCCACGAGCCCCAGCCCTGCTGATCAGTGCCTGGCTCTCCGGGAGCGCCAGTGTCGCTTTCAAATCACACATTGACGATAAATCTCATTCCGAGTGCCCTGCAGCAAATGGCATCAGCCTGCACGGGGAGAGCTCTCCCACACGTCCTCCTGCTGCCTAAAAATACCAGTGCTTGAATTCTCCAGTGACTTGGCTATTGCCCAGCCTCCATTCCTTCCTGAGATACTGCTCATGGCTCGGTGCAGGACATCTGCTGCACTCCCGAGGGTCACACTCTGTCCTCCAGATTTGGCCTTTAGGTAATGCAGCAGCTGGGTCAATTTGGGGGTAAATGAACGTTTATTACCTTCACTCTCTGTGCTGTGAGGTGTGTTCATAGTCAGGGGTGTGGGGTGCAGGAGGGAAACAATGGCCTCTGGTGGCCACTGAGGGCCCATCTCATTGAGGAAAGGATGAGTTTTGGAGACTTCATGTAGCATCAAGCAAAATACCCTCAAAACCCTTTGTTAACTCTGTGTGTGTGTCCTGGAAGTCTGTTCCATCCTTTGTAAATGCACAATTTACCTTTCCACATCTGGCTTTGAGACATGGGATACAGAAAAGGTAGCCAACTGCTTTGCTTCGAGAGCCAGGTCTCTGTTCAGTGGGTGAATGCAGAGGGCTTGCTGGTGTTTCCAGTTCACACTGGGCACTGGGCAGGCTGGTGTGCAGGCAGCAGGCTCTTGTCTCCAGCAGCCTCCAGCCTCTTGACCCCGCTGGCCTGTGGTAGAGCAGGGAGAGCTCATCACTTGAACTATGAATGAAGCCAAGGGCTGATGTCACGTGCTGTGATCTGGGGGGGGAGTGACAAACTGGCTTTGTGGCACCGACAGGGATTCGGGAGCAGAGCTGGGTGTGATGGATGTGCAAACTGAAGTTCAGCACAGCTGGGAGGAGCTGAGCTGTAAAACAGGGGTGATGCTCTAAAGGGATGTGTTTCTTTAGGAGACCTTGGATTGAAGGTATTTGGATTTTCCTGTCTCCATCTCCATGTGGTCGCCCTGTATGCTGCTGGGAAGTTCATTAGGGGGCTGGAATGCAGCAGTGGAGGAGCAGGAGCTTGAGAGCATTCACAGGGCTGGCTGATCGCTGGGAGCCCTATACCCTGCTGCAACGTGGTCACGCCATGGACACAAGCACTGATATTTTCCCCAGTCTTGCCAAGAAAACAATGTTTATTTTCGAGGCTGGAGAACAGTCACCAGCCCCACCAGCTGGCAGACACTGGTTGCCTGATTTCCTCCCTTCTCCACTGCAGCTCGCAGGAAATCCAACCACTGGATGCCAGGGAGGGGCTGTCACTGCCCCGGGCTGGGGACAAATGGAGTCACCCATCAGGAAGAGCCACCCTGGTCTGTCAGACCAAGGTGTGTCAGGTCCTCCATCACTCCCTGCCTGGGCTTTCTCCTTCCAAGGACTCTTGGCTCCTCATGGGCTGCCCTGGGGTGCCTCAAATTGCCAAAGCCCTGGTGTGGGGAAGGAAGCAGAAGGATCTTCCCATGCTGCTGCCTGAACCTGGAGCTTTCTCCATTTTCTCTCAGTGCAGATGGGGAGTGCACACCAGGAGAGCGACATTGGTCAGCTCCTGTGTGGTCACTTGTGAGCTGGACATTTGTCTGAGTGTGTTCTCCCAAAAGTGTGAGAATTTGCAGGATTTATCCCCAAATCATAGAATCAAAGACTCATAGAAGCATTTAAGTTGGAAAAGACTTCCAAGATCAACAAATCGAACTTTTGACTTAATACTACCATGGCCACTAAACCGTGATCAGAAGCTGCTTGTGAGCACCCAGTTTAACCAGTCCCTGGGGCAGCTGGGACCTTCATGGTTTCTTTTTGCCCCTGTCCATCCTGCCTGGCTTGAATTGAGGCTGATCACGCTGAGGCAGCTGCTGAGTGCACTTGGTGGTACCCAAAACTTCTGTAAATATGAGAGGACTCCTGGGCCCAGAACAGGTGCCGATGACACCAGTAACCAGAGCAGGCTGGCAGGGGAGAGCTGGTCCAGACTGGTGGTGGGAGGAGGACGCTGAAGGTGATGGTGGCCACTGGGATGGCTTTACTGCCTCTGTATTTTCCTCTGAAGGTGATGGTCTGGGTTTGGAAAGGTCCAACCTCTGTGCAGGCACAGCTCCCAGCTCCCTGCTGCCCTCGACCTTACTTTGGCAGGAAATGTGTGAGGTTTGACTCTCACTTCTTCTTGCTTCCCCAAAAGTGAATCTTATCAAATTCGAAGGACTGTGGCCACACCGTGGGTGTGAATGTGGGGCAGAGCAAGGCTGGGCTGGAGAAGCCGGGGCCGTGCCCGGGGTTCTGCCGGGCGGGAGGTGGAGCCGTGTGTCCCCAAACGCAGCTCCTGGGAGGCGCTGGAGGGAGATGCCAAGAGAGGAGGATGCTGCCGGGAATGCGAGCGGCTCCTGCTGCAGAATTGCTGTCGCGGCAGCTGGGGCGATGCCGGAGGGATCAGCAGCAATGGAGCAGGGACGGGCTTTGTGTCGGCGCTGGGAGAGCGGGGCCAGCGCGGCTCCGGCCCGGCCTCCCGGCGGGGATGGAGCTGCCTGGGCTGGGAGCGGGCGGTCCCGCAGTGCTGCGTGACAGCGGCAGCGACACAGCCCCGACGCTCCCCTCGCTCCCGTGCTCAGCCCCTCTGCGGGCGGCTGGTCCCTGGCGGCTCGCAGGGCTGGGTGTTCCCTCCTGGTGATGCCGGCTGCTTTCCCACTCGCCCTTCTGGCGGCTGCGGTCCCGGCTGTGCTGCTGGCGCTGCAGGTGCCCAGGGGAAGCGGGAGCGTCCCTGTCCCTGTCCTCGAGCGGGCACAGCAGGGGTGGCGTGGAAGGGGTGACTGGAGAGGAGGATCAGCGTCTCTGGAAGGATGGTTCAAGATCCAGAGGGATTTAACTGTGTCTCTTCGGGACTCGTCTGGGGTGGGGGATATCCCGGGGCTGCTGTCACCTGCAGTGCTGTCACCCTCCTGACAGGCACAGCCTCTCAGGACCCCAAATTCCTCACAGGTCACCCCAGGCACAGCTCCGGAGGTCAGCCCACTCCTGTGGTCACCAGGGTGGCTTTCAGAGCCATTCTCGGGTGGTTGCTCCCCCACTTGTTCTCCATCTGTTCAGCTTTCCCCGTCATACCCCTGTTCTCATCACTCATTATTTCTCTCCAGGTGAAGGCATTTTAATAACAGCTGACATTTCAGCCATTTTTCAGTAATTTCCTTTCTTCTACTTCAATTTTCTTCATCTTCTTCATAACTAGGAAGCCTTTCTTTGTCCTTGGCCAGAGGGGAGGTGTCTGTTATTGCCTCTGTTATCATATTCCAGGAGGTTTGATCGGGTTAATGAAAATCCTTCTGTTTTTCTTGTGTTGCTTCCACTCCCATCTTCTTTAGCCTGGTTTCTTAAGGAAATTAAACCGAAGGCCTTGTTGCATTGTGGCCTTTTCTCTCCCCCTGCTTGCTCTTGAGTGTGTTGGTCTCTGATGGGAGGGAGAGCTCGGAATGCTCAAAGGTTTGTGATGGCTGTTGGAGAGGACAGAGCCGGGGAGACCCCAGAGGGACGTGGGGCACGGAGCCAGTGGTGCAGGGTGGGGCTCACTGCTCAGAGAACAGGGCTGTGAATTCCACCAGGAATGTGAGGGACAGCAGGGCTGTATCCCCCAGCCCAAGAGCTGCGATAACAGGCCACATCACCGGGCTATTTGTGCTGTGCAGCTGCTTTTCCTGAGCCCACGAAGGGATCCACAGGAGGATCCAGGCTCACAAATGCGGGGTTGGCCTGGGATTTGGGAGCCCTGGGCTGTGTTTGCAGGTGCAGACTTGTGTGTGGCTGTGCTCGAGGGCTTTTCCTGCAGCAGCAGGAGCTGCAGCTGCTTTAAGCTGATCTCCCGGAGTGTGAACTGCAGTGACAGGGGAGCCAGAGGAGATTTTCTGCTCCTGCCCATGCTACAGCAGGGAGAAGCAGTAGAGCTTTCCCAGTGGCTGCTGCAAAATCTGGTTTCTCTGGTAGTAATGTGGGGATTGTAGCAGTGCTGGTGAGGGAAATCTTGGGGATCCCAGGAGAAGCACGATGTGGAGTCAGGAACTCAAGTGTGTCGGTGGAAAAGGACCAAGGTGCTTCATGGGGTGTCCTTGGAGCTTGTTGCCCTTTGTAGCAAGGGATGGGGCACCTCTTGGGTGTGTCCCCTCCTGTCCCAGCCCAGCCTGGGGACAGGGATTGCCCCTTCCAGCTCAGAATGTTCTGTGGGTCTGTGCCAGTTGGGGAGGAGGGTTTGCTGGGAATTCGTGCAGCCTGGAGATGCTCTGCCCACACCTCGCAGTGAGGGAGCAACGTGTCTGCCTGGCAGTTCAGCTGGGGACTTCTCTCCTGTGCAGGTGAGTTCCTGCTCCTTGGCACCAAATCTGCTGTAGAGCTGCACTCTGAAGGTTTCCCCCTTCCTTCACTTTGCATTTACCTCTGGTGTTTGTTTTGGCAGCCTGTTCTGCTGATTTCTCTTCAACCAGCATCCCTCAGGCCCAAGGCCTGGCTGAGCCCCAGGCCCCTGCCCAGTCTCACTGCTGGAGGAGATTGCACTTGCCATTCCCATCTCCTGGTCCCTGTTCCCTGCCTGATCCCACCTCCCTTGTGGTCCCTCCCAAGGTTAGGGGCTTCGTGGGTGACGCCCAGCGCAAGGGCGCTTGCAGTGGGTCCTCACCAGGTCCTCCCAGGGTCTCTTCTGCTGGGAGATCCCCAAACTTGTGATCCCATTAGAGGGGGATGCACAGAGGTGGCTCCATATCCCAGCTCATCCCACATCCTTTTCACCTTGCTTGTGCTCTGCTGAGTACGAAGGCCTGGTGGGAAGGCAGGGCCCTGGTCACACATGATGCAGCTCTTTGGGTGTGCTTTGGAGCGAGGTTTCCTGTCCAGCTGTGAGAGAGACCTGGATCAGCGGAGGAGAAGGGCGTGGCAGGGGCCCCTGCTTGTATGGGTGCTTGCGTGGTTCCTATTTCCAGGAAGGATTTCGGGCTCCCTTTGTTCTCTCCAGCCTCTCTTGTGATGGTGGTGAATTGGGCTCTGTAATTCAGGAGATCTGAATAATCCACAGAGGAAGCTGCTAATTCGAAGACATGTCTGTAATAATTAAATCATTATCTGCAGGGAAGAGAGAGCAGATACCAAAACGGGGCTAATTAAAATCCAAACCCAGGATGACTTGGGCTCTGGGCCAGAGCAGAGCAGAGTCTGTTGGGGATGTCTTCATGTGTAATTGCTTTTCAGAACATCAGTCCCCACCAGAAAACCCATCTGTTTCCCCTCAGGAGACGAGGATTGACCCAGAAACCCTCTTGCTTTGCCCTGTCCCGTGTTCCCCAGACCAGACACAGCTGGAGGAGGCCACATACTTTGCAAAGGGCAGAGGAGATGGTGAGAGCCAGTTTGGGAGGGTGTTTGGTTCTTGAGCCTCAGGAACAAGATTCCACCTTATCTCTGGAACATTTAGGCCATTATCTCATTTCAGCCCTCAGAACTGGCTGATGCTCTTCAGAAATCCCTGACAGCGAGGAGCAAGGTGGGCTCGGATCCATCCCTGCTCCAGGCATGGAAGGATTTGGACATGCCGAAGTGCCAAAGGGACCCAGTGCCTGGGAGGAAGGTGGCTTTGGCTGTAGGGAGAGATGAATCCTGTTCAGGTTCACTCCTCATCCGGGGTGGGAGCACCCTGGGAGAGGCAGAGCGCTGCTGGATGTGAGGCCAGCCCTGGAGCTCCCTGTCAGCTCTGAGCAAGTCCAGGCAGGTGGAGATGGCTCTGCTGAGCTGAAATGTGGTGACCAACAACTGTGGTTGTGGTGTTAGAGGGGAGAAAGGGCCTTTGGACAGCTCCTCATGCCGTGCCATGAGGGTGGGAGATCTGCAGGGTGGGTGTTACTGTGCATTCCCAGAGCTTCTGGGAATGCTTTGCCTGTCAAGCCCAGAGTCCACGACGTTTTCAGAGTCCACCATGTTCTTCAGCAGGGCCAAGCACTTTGCAAAGGGCAAGGCAAAAAAAATCCCACCTCCAGTTACATCCCAGTTGGATGCAGGGTAAATTCCATCCTTCTGAGTGCCTCACGGGGTGCATCCCTGCACCAGGGAGGTGTTGCTGCTGTATCTGGAAGGGCTGAAGGTCCTCTCGTGGTGGTGACAAGGTGGAACCCAGCAGCAATCATCACTCGGGTGAGCTGGCCTGGAATCGCTGTATTTCGGCAGGGAAGGGATTGTAGCTGTCCAAACCAGGCTCCTTCCAGAGCTGCTGAAGACAAATTGGTGCATTTGCCCGGAGGAGACAAGGTCAGGGAGCTCTGTCTATCAGGTGTTCACATGTGAGCATCACTCAGCGAATGTCCCCATATCGGCACGACAGGTGAAGGTCATCTCAGGTGGGCTGGTGCCTGCAGGCAGCTCTGAACGTGGGGAGGTGGGAGGAGGGCACAGGAGGCTGGGCAGGGAGCCACTTCTGCTCGGGTGAGCATCCCACCAGTGCTGACACATGCTGGGTTTTCTGCCTGTGCTGCCCTGGAGGGGCTGCAGCTCTGCAGCAGCACAGCCTGGCACTGCTGAGTGCTGGGGCTCAGGGATGGCCTGAACCCCCCCAGCCAGTGCTGCTGGAGCTGGGCTCTGCCTGCTCAGCATCAGCAGGAAGAGGCACTGGGGGGTGCCCAGGGTCCAACACTGTGTTGTAAAAGAGCCAGAAATGTAAAGCTGTCTGCAGAAATGGTCACTAAACCCTCTGGAAAGCGTTGGCTCAGCTGCTGTGCTTGAGTTGTGCATGGAGAGAGACTCCCAGCCCCACGTGTGTCCTTTTGCCTTGTGAGCTCTGATGTGCTCTTGGCTTTTAACAGAGAGCACACGATATCTTCAGCTCAGGCAGCAGATGTTTTCCAAGGCATTGCGACATCCCCTTTCCTTCATTCCCCCCCAAGGGAGTTTAAGGTGTCCTGGCCAGCACGTTTTTGAGTGCCCACAGGAGCAAACAGTGGGACCAGGTTGGAAACGACCCCACCTGCAGCTCTTCCCACCAGTGGTGCACCAGTGTAATTACCCACACTTCATTCCTTTAAAATGAGCTGAAAATGTGTCCCTCCTCTCCTGGTGATGTCTCATGGATTGGCCAAATCCTGCTCTCACTGCCTGGAGTGGGTCAGGGGATTGTTCCTGGTGCTGGGTTGGACGGGGCTTGGAGCAACCTGGGGTAGTGGAAGGTGTCCCTTGGCAGGGGGTGGAACAGGATGGGCTTAAAGGTGTCTTCCAACCCAAACCAGTCTCGGATCCTGTGAACTCAGCATGTGCAGGAGCCCCCAGAGTATTGGGGGTGGCAAAGTGCTGTGCCCAGGGGCTTGGGGTGAAAGGGTTCAGTGCTTTTTGGGGGTGGTGGATGGAAGCAGGGGTCAGGCTCGATGATGCCATGGTTGGGCTCCCCCTTGGGTGAGCTGGGATGGCTGTGTGAGCCCGTGGGAAGCACAGTGAGGACAAGGGCAGAGCTCCTGGGGCTCCTGTGCCAGGCAGGGCGGTGCCTGGGGACACGAGGACCCTGCATTAGCTGGGCTCCACGGAGCTGACGTTTTGAGAGAGAACAAGTTAGAAATTGAGTTGAACTAATGCCCAGCGCCGGATTTTGAGATGATACGTGCCCAGATGAGAGCTCTGCTGCCATGGGGAAGAGCTGCCACCCCTCTGCAAACCACCACACTCCCCACACTTTCCGGAGCAATTTGGTGTTGGTTCCCTCAATCTGAAGCTTTCTCTGTTTTCTCCAATCCCCAAAGAAGGGGAGCAGTGGTGGGACATGGTGTTTCCTTTGGTCCCTCTCTCTGCTCATCCCATGCTGGGTGAAGCCCTCAGGGGCTCTGTTTAGAGCTCCCTGCTGGATCCAACCCAGCTTGTCACATTCATGCAAACCTTGATTTGTTCTTCCTGATCTTTTCCAGTACTTGGGATTTCTGGAGGGAATTGGACTTTTATATTCCTTGTATCTTTCTTGTGGCCTATATCTGGGAGGAATGAGCTCCAGATGGAGTTTTTCCATGGCAAGCTATTTTTGAGGTGCTTTCTGTGATTCTTCTGATGCTTACTAAGGACTAATCCCACCACTCTCCTAAAGAGGAACAACTTGGATTTTCCTTCTAAAGCACAGCGTCTCCAGGCCCTCCGCCTCGCTGGTGCGGTGAGTGGGCACATCCTCCCCTGCGTCAGGAGTTGGGATGTGCAGGGCAGAGACTCCACCAGAAGGTCCCTCTTGCATGAAACAAGGCTTAAAATGCCAGACAGGAGTAGGATGAATCCTTCCTGCAGCACTGTGGCTTTGGCTATGCCGGGTGTGCCAGGCGGGCTTCGGCTGGGGCTCATTTTGGGGGCTCACTTTGCACCTACAGGGTGTGGGTTGAAGATGTGACCCTGCTTGATGTGGATTTAGACAGAGCAGACAGAGCTCCAGTGCCTGAGCCTTGCCCCCTGTAATGTCACTGTCACTGTCCTCAGATGTCCCCGCTCGGCTGCTCCTGCCACGTCCTGTCGCTGTCAGGGGTGAGGTGTTGGGAGCTGACCCCGCCCTGGGCCCTCACCAGCACGGGCACCGTGGGGATGGCACCGGGGTCATTCCAGCCTGGCCTGGGGGTGGATGGGGCTGTTTGTCTCAATCTCTGCCTGCTCCTTGCTGGGATTCATCCACCCCTTCCAAACCAGCCAAGGTGCTGAAGGAGCCCGGCTTGGCAAGGGAGGGCTGTAGTTATCCCTGGCATGAGGGTCCTTGGGAGGAAGAGCAGGTTTCAGTCAGGCAGGGGTTTAACCCCACGGTCCTGCCTTGTCCTGCGTGGAGCTGAGCAACCCCAGCTCTGAGATCCCATCCGCCCACGTGTCCCAGTACGGGTGGAGATGCTTGTGGTGAATCCTGCGAGGTTTCCCTGCCAGACGTTGCAGAGCTGTCCTGGTGCTGGATCTGCTCCTCCTCAAAGCCTGAGTGTCCAGAACTGAGAATCCCACTGATATCCCACTGCCCACCACTGCAGCTGGGCAAAAGCTCTTTAGGAATTAGCTGTGCCATCAGCAAAGGGATTAAGTAATTCCTAAAGTCCCTTAGCACAGGGAAGGGACAACAGAAGGGATGAAAACAAGGGGAATCTTCCCCACCCCCCATCACCTGAGTTACTGAAACCATCCCAGTCACCTCTGGTTGGGGTCCCCCAGTGCCCAAGCCATGATGTCACCACTCTTCTGGAACAGGAAGGACTGAAACCTGCCGTGCTTTGGGAGGATGGAGGAAAGGGGAGCCCTGCCTGGATTGTCTGCAGGTGGGATGGGGAGCACAAGGGGGGCTTGGGGCACAGTCTCGCTGCTGTTGTCTCTGTGTGCTGGGGTGATTGGTGGTGAATTGCTGAGCTCTGGAGGCCTCCCCAGGGCCAGGGTTGTGCTCCAGAACCACTGGTGTTCCCTTGCAGGTTGTGGTGCCTGCAGAACCCCAAAGTGTGATGCAGGGATGTGTTCCTGAGCCTGCTGTGGTCCAGCCTGGAGCCAGCAGCACTGGACACATCCCTGCTCTGTCCACTGTGGCTCTGAACACCCTCTAACACTTCCCAAATTTCACTGAAAGCCCCACTGCCTCTTCTCTGACTCCAGACTTCCTCCCTGGGCTCTTCCTCAACCCCACTCATAATTTGGAGTCTGGTGAAGGATGGTTGGCCAGGTTGGATGGGGCTTGGAGCATCCTGGTCTCATGGAAGGTGTCCCTGCCCATGGCAGGGGTGGAACTGGTTGAGCTTTCAAGGTCCCTTCCAAAGCAGACCATTCCATGATTCTGTGTGGCAAAATTCTGGAGACCTGCCCGAGCAGGGCAGGGATTTCACTCTGGGCCCCGGGGAGGTCACTGAGCCACTTTCCCTTTCCACCAGTCATGGAGTTGGGGGCTGGATTTTACACTGGGAGCTGGGCAGATGTGCAGCTGATGTGTGGGAGTGGTTATCACTGCTGAGGCTCATGGCAGGCAGGGCCTGCTGAGGGTGTGGAAGAGATTCCAATAGGATGGGTGGTGCGGGGGAAACCCTGGATCTTGGGCATGGAAGCTCCTGAGGGTGCAGGTTGGGTTTGCCCCGGGGTTTCTCTCTGAGCAGCAGCCTCCCCTGTGCCCTGGGCTGGGTGTGGGTGCCAGGGCAGGGTGAGCAAAGAGGCACCTCTGCAGCATTGCATCTGTGTACCCGTGGCACAGATTTCCTCAGCCCCCCTCGGAGCTGGTGACTCTTCCCCCACCGCTGAATAAATTAGCACCTCAAGTGCTCACGGGGTGTGACTAAAGCAGGGCAGGGGCTGGTTTGGCAGCGAGGGGGAGGCCCCCGGCTCCAGCCCGGCAGGCTCCCTGATGAGATAACTCCTCAGCAGAAGTGTCATGGGGGCGGGAGGGACGTACCCTTGGCAAAACCTCTGGTGAAATCATGGAAAATCACCAGCCATCCCTCTGTGTCTCAGCAAGGATGGAAGCTGTGCCCTGCTCGTGGGGAAACTGAGGCACAAAGCCTCACTTTCCCAAAGGTAAGGGGGCTTTGCAGTGATGCCACCTCTGTGACAAGCACAGGATTTTCTTCCCGTGGTTGTGGATCACTTCCCTGTGCCTTGTTCCCTGTCAGAGGAGTTGGGCTGGAAACCACCCTGACTGCTGGGATGGATCCCAGTGCTGCCTTCCCTGGCAGAGTCACCAGGGGCTGGATCACCTCGATGTGCTGCTTCTAGAAGCGCTGCAGGGATTGCATTTCCTTCTGCTGCTGTTCAAAGTAACCTTCAGTGAGGGAGAAATCAGACTCCCAGCACCTCATCATGAGGAAGAACGTCTTTCCGTGGAGGGGGGCAGAGCCCTGAACAGCTGCCTGGGGAGGGCATGGAGTGTCCCTCCCTGGAGACATTCCAAACCCACCTGGATGTGTCCCTGTGTCACCTGCTTGGGGTTTGACCCTGCCTTGAGAGGGGGTTGGACTAGATGATCTTCAGGGGTCCCTTCCAACCCCAGCTATTCTGAGCTTCTGGGATTCTGTGACTTTGGCCTAAGAGAGCAAAGGACAGGGGGTTTGGTTGCAAAGTTATGGAAGAAAAGGATGGATGAGCCATGTGTACACACAGCAGAGCAACAGCTGGAAAAGGAAATGGTTTTAACCGGAATTGTGGCTTTTTTGTGTCGGGTTGGTGGCTGCTGAAACCCCTCCTTGTCCCTGTGGATGGATCTGAGTGCAGACCACATCCTGGAAGAGGGATGTGAGCTTGGTCTCATGGATCAGGTGCATCCTTCTCCTCCCTTCCAGGGCACATGGTGGTTTCCCAACCTCTCGCCCACCAAAGGAATCAGGATTTCTCCAGGATTTCCACAGTCCTGTCTTTCAGCGATGCTGCTGGGTGCAGGTGACTGGAGTGGGGTGTGTTTACAGGATTTGGGGGATTTGGTTTGTGTTTCTGCCTGGTTTGGGGGAACCCCTCATGCCAACTAGGGCAGCTGTGCCACAGGGTGAAATCCAGCTCGTGTTCCAGCAACCACATTCCCGTGCTCCTCCAGAACACTCCCTGTGCTTCCACACAGGCTCCTGGGATCCTTAGGGCTTCAGCAGCATCCCCAGACCTGTGGTCCTCTCTCCTTCAGCCGTGTCTTTGGCTGCTGCAAAGCCAGGGATGAAGTCTCAAGGTGAGCCTGGGCTTGCTGAGTCTCTTGGCCAGGCTTGGAGATCTCACTTGTCAGAGGGATCATCCAGGCCCATTTCCGTCTGTCACATCATCCCAAAGTGCAGGGGTGGGAGGTTGGTGTGGCTTTACCCCGGCAGTTCTGCCCTGCCAGATTCCTCCTGAGAATATGCTGAGATCCCGCCTTTCTCCGGGGTCAGGGCAGGACACGCGGCCCACTTTGGAAACAGGGAAACTGAGTCAGGACCCCCTACCCGGCCCCACAGCACCTCCCCGGGTGACAGAGCCCTGTAGATGTGTGTGTGACCGCATTTGGGTGCCAGCCCTGGGGGCTTCAGCCCCCTCCTCCCCCCCAGGGCCCGGCGCAGATTGCGGCTCTCGTCTGACGAGGTTTTGCTGGGGAACAATTGTGTCTCTGCACAATGAGGAGCAGGTGGCTGTCTGAAAATACCCTCTGGAAGTGGTGTGTAATGCCTCCCTCCCACTGGGAAGTATAAATACCAGTGCAGTGCTAACATTTACTGCTCCCTGCAAAGAAACTGTCAGAGCTGGACATTTTTCCTCACAGTTTCTCCTCTGGTTTAGCAACTTGGAGTGAGCAAAGGTTGAGGTGGGAGCTGCTTTATGGGTTTGGAGCAAGTCTGGGGCAGAAGTGTGTCCTTTAAGGTAAGATATTGGGAGTAGCTGCCTTTTATTGCTTGCAGTGTCCCCTGCTCCCACCCTTTAGGGGCACCCGGGGCTTCCCAACACCTGAGACAGCTCCAAATCCTGGAGACGCTGCCCAAATGTCCTGTTCTGCCACTGCTGCCTCTCCAGCAAGGGACAGGTTGGAGATTGTCTCCTTGGGGGCAAAGGACACACTGCTGCAGGTGTGGGGACCCCAGGAGACCTCCCAGACCTGGATGGGAGAGGAGGCACCGCTGCGTCTTTTCTCAGGTCTCCACCACACTCCCAGCCCTGATCTTGGCAAATCCATCTCACCCTTTGGAACAGGAATCCAATCCTCTGCTGCTAAAAACTGGCACCTTATTTCCAGCCAGAATGCCTCATTTCCCTTGTTATCCCTGGGTGTCCTGGCCACAGGCTGCCCCTGGCACCAGCCAGGGACCATCTGTGCGGCTCCCTGCCGGCCGCGGGGCTGCGGGAGGGAATGTGGGAGCACCGGCACCATACGGGCCCCACGGAAAACTGGACCTTCCTTGTCCTCCTCAGGGGACTGGAGGTCCTGAGAGGCCACAGTGTATCCCAGGAGTAAATGAGGGGACTTGGGAAAAACGCTGGGATGAAGCTGTATCTGCTGGTTGGTTTTCCTTGTGAAAAGCAGCTTTTTCCCCAGGGATCAGCCAGGATGGAGAAGTCAGGATGCTTCATCTCACAGCAGGACTGTTCCAGTCCAGGCTTGTAAAACTCTAAGAGACCTGTGGAGTGTTTGGAAAGGGATGTGTGCCTGGGCACAGAGATAGAGGGAGGGAAGGAAGGATGGAGAGGGGCCCTTGGGGGCTGTGGGGCTGTCCAGAGGGATCTGAGTAGCTCCTGACACACGTGGAACTCAGCTGGTGTCTCCTTTGGACACTGTGGCATGAACAGCACGTCTCCTGAGGGCACCTGGGAAGGGAAGTCCAAGCCCGTGACCCACAGGAGCATGTGGCAAAGGCTGCTCCAAGCCTGGCTGCAGGTGAACATTTCCAGGTCCTGCTCTTGAATTGGTGATTTCTACTGTCAAGCCAGGGCTCTTCAGCATCGCCTTTGTCTTGTGTGCAGAATCAACTCCCTTTTCCCAACCTCTAATTACCACATCTCTCACTGAGGGTAGATGGGAAATGGGCTCTGTGGCTTGGTAGAGGTGGGGAGGATGTTCCCACTCTGCCATCCCAGTGCTCAGTGGGTCACTACTGACCTTCCCTGGGGTAGGCAAGGGGGCTCTGGTGGCTCAGCATGTCCTGGCTGCTCCCAAGTGGGGTCTGACTTCAGTGAGGGTGGGCAGGACTTGTGCTGGGACGTGGCTCTGTCTGCAGGGCCAGTGTTTGGGGTGAGCTTGCTGGGAACGCCAGGATACGACACTCGCAGCCTGTCCTGGGATCACGTTTAATGCAGTGTCACAAGGAAGGGGTGAAAAAAGAGGTCCTGAAAGGTAAAACTATCAGCATCAGACTCTTATCCCTCCTGGATCTGGCAGGGAGGGGTCAGTGTGGGAGGTCCGTGTGGGTGCTGGACCCCGAGTTTGGCCGGTTGTGCGGAGGGGAGGCTGTTCCTGTGCCAGGGAGCTGCGAGTGAGGGCTGCTGCTGTGGGCTCTGCCACCCCAGCTCTGCACTGCCGAGGCCAGGCCGGGCAGCTGAGGAGGATTTTCCAGGAGCAGAAAAGATCGGAGTGACGTTTTTATGGGATGATCAATCTCTGTGAGCTTGTTGCCTCCAAGGAGTGCGTTAAAGCCTCTCTGCCAGCTGCCTGCTGGGTGATGGTCCTGCTGACAGAGCCACCGAGGCTTTTCTCTTCCTCTTGTCAGGGCTGGGATGGGAGGGGAGCTGTTCAGAGAGGAAACACGAGGCTGTCTCTATCCTCCGTGTGTGGGTAAAGCTGTGGGTGCTTCTCGCCCTCGTTGGGAAGGGAAAGCCAGGGTGCTCCCTGGGACCCAGCATCCCACGGGCAGCCTGACTCACAGCTGAGCTGTGCTGAGCAAATCATCAGCTCCAGGGCAAAAAACCCCTTCTGCTCCCCATCAGCTGCTCCGCTCTGGGCACCACCGTGGTGAAATGGCCCCTGCAAGCAGGCAGCACGTGACTGTGCTGTTTTCCATCCCAAAAAGAGGGGAAAGCATCGTTTTGGGATGCAGGGGGGAGGGATAGTAAAGCAAGCATGTTTTCCCTGGCAAGAAACCTGCTCCCAGCAAGCCTGTGCCTGGCAGCCCCGTGGGACTAAAAATACCCAGCAAGGGCTGGAGCTGTGCAGTGTCTGTTTGCTCAGCTCCCAGCTGTCTCCTCGCAGCCTCACGGCTCTACCCGATGATTATCCCAGCACTTAAGGCCCTCTAAAGCCAGGCAGGAGCATTTAGGGAGTTCTCCCAGAGACTGATGAAAGGTCTCTGGGAGAACAGGCACTAATTGGGATTTACAGGCACTAATTGGGAGCGAGCTCAGGCCCCTCTGACCTCCAGCAGCAAAGAGCTGCTCTGGGTGTGCCTTCGCTGCTGCTGCAGTCACAGCAGAGTGTGGGGGTGTCTGGGCTGTCACCCACACTGATGTCCCCAAGGTCCTTCAAAGTGACCGCTGGCACGTGTGGGTTTGCCTGGGAACTGCTGAGCTTTGCTGGGTGGGGACAGACCCTGCGTGTGCCCCCTCCAGCTGTGCCTGGGAACGGGGGAGATTCTCTTGCTTTTGGAGAATGGAGAAAACCCCAAGGTTTGAAGTGGGACAGAAAGGAGGGGAGCTGACCCTGGGAGGGAACTTCCTGCACGTTCCTGCTCATGTGCACATCCCTGGCTGCACAGACGTTGCTGTATCGCTGTCCCTGTGTGCACATCCCTGCACGCTCACCTGTGCCTGTTGCTTACTGAACTTACTTCCAGCTCCACAGGCCTTGAAGGCAGCAGGGATCAAACCCAGCCTGGTCCTGCCTCCCTCTCGTGCCATCCCAAATAAACCCTTTGCAGCTGCCCTGACTCCGGCTGTTGGCCCTTCCCAGTGCCTGGGCTGCTCCTGGGGCTCGTGGTGTTGCAGTGAAAGCTGCAGTGGTTGAATCCAGAAATGATCACTCACAAGTCGGTGGGGTGGGAGAGTTCCCGTGGTTGTTGGAGGAAGGGATCCATGATGGGGATGCTGGAGGCAGCCCAGTGTCTGTCCATGGATGTGAATGGTCCCACTGCAGTGCAGGGAATTTTCCACTCTTGGGCTCTGCCAGGATGGGCACACGGGGCTGGGTTGTGTCCAGAGCCATGCTCGGAGGTGGCAGAGAATCCCCCTGGATGTCCCTGCCAGGGATTCTCAGGGTGCAGCGGTGCCCTGTCCCCTCTGCACAGAGAGCCCTGAGAGCCCTGGGCTGGCTGTCCCCACCTGCCTGGGGCTTTGGCTGCTCTCTGTGGTGGTGGGAGGTCTCGCTCTGCTCATAGGGCTGCTCCAGCTGCAGGGGTTGTAGCAGCTCCTGCCTTATACCTCAGCGAGTGTCCTTGGTGGCCCGGGATGAGGGGGGAATGTGACCTCCCTCAGTGGAGACACCCCCAAACCCTGGGCACGGGGGAGCTTTGGGTCACCGACGTTGCCCTGTCCAGGACAGTTTTATGCTTCACTGAGCATCCTCAGGGACAGGGCACAGAGGCTTTTGGGGACCAGTGGAATGGGATGAGTCCATCCTGGACCAGCATCGGTGCTGTGTAAGATCACTGTGGTTCTGTGATCACCCTCGCCAGGCTGAGGGGCTGGCTGTGCTCATCTCCCCATCTCCCTGCACGAGCACACAGGAATAACAGGATGTGACTGTGGGAAGGAGCAGGTTTGCTGTGAAGCAGCCCCCCACCAGAGCCACCCGTGCATGAGCTCAACCATGGGGGAAGCAGGAAGAAAATCTGTGGCTGTAAATCTGTGCCTCCTCCTGCACCGTGTGGGTCCAGCCCCTTGGATGAGCTCCATGGGGTGCGGGAAGCCACCACGGCCCTGCTGGAGCTGGCATCTGCAGAGTCTCCTCATGGTAAGGAGGTCTCTCCTTTGCAGCTGGGATAAATTTCCATCTCATCATCTCTCTGGTCAGATTTATGTCTTGGTCATTCCCTGCAGCATTTCCCTTCCCTGAGGGCTTGCAGGGCTCTTCCCTCCGTGCCTTGATTAATATCTCTTAATTAATCTGCTAATTTCTTCCAATTCCCCCGCAGCAGCTGGGCGGGGCCGTGCCCCTGTGGCTCATTTTGCCATTCAAGTCGTGCTCAGGAGCTGCCAGACTTTCTCCAGCCTGGATGTTCCTTCTCCATGCTCGTCCCTCAAGCAGAGGCACAGCACAGGAGAGGGCATGAAAGTCACCTCGTTAGGGTTTGCACCCAAATTAACAGCGCTTAGCCCTGGAGTAGGACTGGTTTCTGCTCTTCTTGGCCCTCGATCTCTCTGGAGTCTGGGACATCTTACCCCCAGGAAAGCCGGCAGGGAGCCACGTGTGGGAGCCCCTGGGGCTGCTCACCAGGGGCAGGAGAGCTGGAAAGCATTTTCCCTGCTTAATTACAGGGATGGGGCTCGCGTCCAACTCAACCCGAGGAGAGCCGGGGCTGGAACAGTCCCTCACCCCGTGCATTTTCCTCCAGCAGCCTCGTTTTTGTGGATGCTGCAGGGATGGGGTGCCCTCAGTGCAGTTATCCCATGAATCCACAGTTATCCCAGACATCCGTGTCCCAACAGCCAGGATGGAGTGTGAACAACCCTCAAGACTTCAGGACAGTGTTACATGTCCACAACAGGTTTTATCCCACTTGAGGATCCAATCTGTGAAAGGAGGGGAGGTCACCACCTGTGGGACAGCCCTGTCCTATGTCCCTGTGTGCTGGAGCCGGCTCTCAGCATCACACACAGGATGCACAGTGAGGGGCTGCTGCTTTTGCCAGAGCTTCTCTATTTTTAGAGAGTTTTTTGTGTCAAACTTCCCCTCAGCTGATGAGCCAATGTCATCGCAAGAGCAGAGTTCTGATTCCCCCACCCTGGCAGTGTCTGGGTATGACAAAGGCACCTCCTCACAAGGGTCACCTTTGATCGGGGCCACTGTGGTCCCCACTGTGCCATCGAGCTGTTGGACACACAAGTTTTCATCCCAGCCCAAAGGACCAGAACAGGCTGCCCTGGCCCAGGTCTGTGTGCAGGTCCTTTTTATCCATCTGGGGGGGGGCGGTTTGAAAGGGAAGTGACACAGAATCACAGCTGGCTTGGGCTGGAAGGGACCTTAAAGCTCATCCAGTCCCACCCCCTACCATGGGCAGGGACACCTTCCACTATCCCAAGTTGCTCCAAGCCCTGTCCAACCTGGCCTTGGACACTGCCAGGGATCCAGGGGCAGCCACAGCCTCAGATGCATCCTCAGACTCAGAGTATTCAGACCTGTCCTTGTGCGTTTCACCTGGAAAGTTTAAAACTGAAGGGGGGCCTGCCCTGGAAGCAGCACTAGACCAGCTCTCCTCACCCTGGGCCTGCCACGTTGTGTCTTGCTGCTCAGCTGCCCATGGTTTGTCCCCTGGCACAGATGGAGGCCTGGGTGGGCAAGTCCCCAGGGCGGCTGGGGTGGCAGTGTCACACTCACCCTCGCTGCTGGGTACCCTCACCCAGCTGCCGAGGGCTGAAGTTCCCCCACAGGACTGTGACAGTGGAAATCCCCACCTGGCACCTTGTCTGAGATGGTTTGGGGCTGCAAAAGGGGAGGTGGGGCTGTGGGTTCCAGCATCACCCCAGGGCTGGGTCCTCAGGTCCAGCCATGCTTTAATCCAGCCTAAACACTGTCCGACTGTCAGCTCTGCCTCTCCCCTCCAGCCTCTCATCCCTGGTGCCTGTGCTTGTGCAGGAATTCAGGGATGCTGCTGCCTCCATCCCCTGGGAGAGGTTTGACCAAGGGAGGAGGTGCTGGAGTTCATTGTCACTGAACAGCTGGGCCCAGCACATCTGTCTAGAGGAGGGGGGAACATGAATCCAGTCATTCAACTCATTTACTGCTGTGACTTCCCGCCAGGTTTGGGCCAAACTCAGGTTAGAGCCTGATTTTCTGCAAATTCCCTGAGGCTGGAGAACGCTGGGGCTGCAGAAGCCCTGGGCAGCCAGGAGTTCCACAGGGGGGATGGGATCCTGGCCCAGAACATGTGAATGCCAGACAGTTGCAGGGTTTTGGGTGCCAGGGTTGCTGTTTCCTGCGGCTTGGTACCATCCTGGATTTGGTGTGGTGGGAGCAGGAGGTACAACCTGGCACAGCCCATTCCTGTGGGTGCTGAGCCCACCTGGTGCGGCTCTCGGGGGTTTGATGGGGGGCAGAGGGGGCTGGGCAGGTTCCTGGACATTTTGGGGGCAGCAGAAGGGATCTGATCTCTGTCCCCTCTCCCGTAGGTCACTGCTGGGTGTTTGAAGAACTGTGATGCCCAACGGAGACACGTTTCCACATTGGCAGTGACACCTCATCCAGCTTTAGGGACAACAGCCCATCCTCACCAGAGCCCCCCTCAGTATGCCCAGGCAGCCCAAACATTCCCTGGACTCTCCCTGTGCTGCTCTTGGCCTGGGGTCTCTGTTGGGACAAATCCTCAAGGGTCATTTTGCCCCCCTCTGAACACCCCGTGGGTCACGGATGCTGCAGCCCCTCCGAAAGGCATCAGGGAGGTGACACACAGAACTCCGGAGGTGACACACGGGAGCCTGGAGAGGTGACACACGGGAGCCCGGAGAGGTGACACACAGGACCCTGGAGAGGTGACACACGGGAGCCCGGAGAGGTGACACACAGGACCCTGGAGAGGTGACACACGGGAGCCTGGAGAGGTGACACACAGAACCCCGGAGAGGTGACACACGGGAGCCCGGAGAGGTGGCACACAGAACCCCGGAGAGGTGACACACAGGACCCTGGAGAGGTGACACACGGGAGCCAGCAGCGAGTGGGGCACTGGTGACTGCAAGGACCTTGTTGGTGCTCAGGACGTCCCTGCACCCTGCTGGAGTGATGCCAGCTGCTGCTTAGCACCCAGGAGGAAGGGATGGGGAGTCCCCCTCCTTGAGCACCCTACTGTCCCCTCCCATGCTGGCTCCCCTGGCCCCCGGGAGCCCGCAGTGATGTGACCTGTGCTCAGCACAGCCTCAGCCCCTTCGGGAGCCTCCCCCAGCCAGCCCAGCCATGATGTGCGAGGTGATGCCCACCATCAGCGAGGGGGACCCGCTGGGGCCCCCTCAGGGCTCGGAGGCGGACGCTGACTTCGAGCAGCTGATGGTGAACATGCTGGACGAGAGGGACAAGCTGCTGGACACGCTGCGGGAGACACGCGAGACGCTCGCTGTCACCCAGAGCCGCCTGCAGGAGACGCTCCGGGAGCGGGACCAGCTCCAGAGGCAGCTGAACTCGGCACTCCCGCAGGTGAGGACCTGCCCCTGGCATGAGCAGAGCCTGCCCTGAGGCACACGAGGGGCATTGGACGTGGGGTTTAGCTCGCGGCTCTGCGAGGGTTGGCTCGGTGTGACAGAGGTGACGCTGCCACGTGGGTTGCTCCTCATGTCAACAGTAAATCCTGTCGGTTCTCTCAGGCCAAGCCACAACCGGCTCAGACAGCTTCCTTCTCCTCTGTACTGTGGGGAGGGGTGGGAGTGCAATCCCCCTGTGCACAGGGGAACGGATTTGGAGAAGGGGCAAAACCTCCCCAAGGACACCCCAGGGTGACAGCAGGGCAGATGCAGAGCCTCTGCTTCCCATGGGGACAGTCAGTCCATTGGGGGACAGCACTTGGGGAGCAGATAGCACATTTTGGGCAGCGGGTCTGGCTTGCTGCCTCCAGGCAGCTTCTTGGGATGTCAGGAAGTGCTGAGCCCACACTGGCACTTCAGATGGGGACAGTAACCATTAACAATTAACCACTCACCGTTCACCATTGACCATCCATCACTCTCCTCCCCGCTGTGCAGAGCAGCCCCACTGCTGCCCCTTCCCTCACCAGGACGGCTCCTTTCCATCAGCCCCATTCCCCAGTGGGGCAATGGGACTTCTATGTCTCCATCTTGGTCCTGGGAGGGGACACTGGAGGCGGAGCTGGTGCAGGGTGGAGACTGGGACACTCAGGGGGCAGAGGGGCAGAGGACAGTGAGGCTGCCAGAGGTCTGTGCTCAGTGAGCAGCCCAGGGCTTGGGGAATCAGGGCTTGCCTTGGGGCTTCTGCTGGTGCTCTGCTCCTGGTTCCTCCACCTGCAGAACCACCTCCAGGTACTCCAGAGGCCTGGACTTGATCTCCACAAAGATGTTCATGCCAGAAGAGGATGAGGTGGATGAGCCCAGTGTCACAGGGCTGTGCAGGATGAGTCTGAGCTGCCCACCATCCCTGTGGGTTCTTGTGGGACAGCACAGTGCCCCAGGGCTCAGACTTGGGGGAACAGGGATTTTGGGGGACTGCTGCTCTGCTCCACTGTGGGTGTGGTGTGGGAGGAGCCCAACACCGAAGGGAAGCAGGAGGCTTTGAATGTTTGTATCTGTTCTGCAGTGCTGAGACCTGAGATCCTCCTTGCCTGGGTGTTGGGGTTTGGAGCACCTCGGAGAGACAGGGAATGGGTCGAAACTGGTGGCACAAGCTAGGACAGAGCTTGGGCTGTTGGCTGGCCAGCTCTCTGCATCCCTGCATTCTCTGGACGGAGGAAAGCAGCTTGGGAAGAGCTGCTCCGTACACAGAGCAGGGCTGGTCCTGCCTCTGCCCAAGCTGCTGAGAGCAGAACACCCAACAGTGCTTCCCAGGAGTTCCTGGGGTCCCTATGGATGAGTTTCTCCCTTCCTGAGAGAGGTGCTGAGACGTACCCGGGTGTTGGGTGCATCCAGTGCCACCACCACCCCCCGTGCTGGGGGCTCGGTCCCTCTGCTCCCCGCTCCGGAGAGAGCAAGCCAGGTCACCCTGACGCTCTGCCCGCCCCGCCGCAGCCTCCCGGATTAAGGGATGCGCGGATTTAGCCTCCGCTCCCGCTCCGGGGACGGACCCTCGGAGCCTCGGGGTGTGCTCGGAGCAATCTGGGTCAGCACACAGGGACCCGCTGGGTGCCTGGCCGGGGCCGCCTCCGGCCCTGGGATGTGAATGGGGGCATCCCATGGGGAATTTCCCGGAGCTCCCGCTGCCTCCTGCGGTCCCTGTGCGGGCAGGGGGCTCTGCGCCCGGGCACGGTGGCCCCCGGTGCCCCCCGTGCTCGCCTCCGGACATGAGGGCTCGGCATGAACACGGGAAGCAAATCCAAAGGTGCTCACCTGCCCAATGGGATTAATCCCAGCATGTGCATGTACCAGGTAAGTGGGACTGGGACGCGTGGGCCCCTCCCCAGGGCACTGTGTGGGGGCATCCCATGGGTCTGTCCCATCCTCTTCCTCCTTCTCCGTGAGCTCTTTTGCCCAGGAGCTTCCTGCAATCTCAGACCCCATTGGGATGGGACGCAAGCTGGATTTCTGGGAGAACCCCTTCTTTGAGGGCAGGATTGGGCACCCAGGCTCATCAGTAGTGTCCCCTGGGTGCAGCCAGGAGGGGGGATGCACTGCCTGGTGAGGCTGGGATGGGTGGCAGCTGGGGAGGTGGCACTCTGCACCCTCTCAGGACACAGTGGCAGCTGGATGCTGCTGTGTCGGCACGGGATCCAAAGGGACAGGCTGTGAATGTGCGTCTGGTGCAGATCCAGGCGTGGGGCAGGCAGGGGATGTGCCTGTCCAGGGCAAACCCCTTGGCAGGGATGCTCCAGGGATGCTCCTGCCTGTAGCTCCCATTCCCCCTTGCCCGTGCTGCATGGCTGAGCCATCCCACCCCCAGCCCATGGGGGCATCCCTCAGCCCCCAAAAGGCAGAACTCCAGGGCGATTTCCTGGGGAGACTAAGCTGCCTTAATGCTTCTTACATGATTTATTTATTCATGTGGGAGTGCTGAATGCGAATTAATCGGGCTGAAAGCTCCAGCTCCAGCCCCCCTGCCCTCCCTGTTCTGCAGGGAATTCGTGGCCGAGGACCAAGCCCTGAGCGTGCTCTGGGTGCTCTCAGCAGCCCCCCGAGGCCCTGGCTTTGCTCCCTCCTGCCCAGCCCCCCAGCTCAGTTTCTCCTGGGTGCAGGTGGCACCAGGGGATGCGGCACTCAGGGCTCTGGGTGTGTCCAGATGTGTTCCCAGTGCAGGGTCCTGTGTGGGATGCAGCTCCTCCCTGTCCTGCCATGGCTTGGGGGTTTGGCAGGAGTCCCTGTCCCAGCTGTGTCAGGGGGAGAACAGGCTCCCAGATTTCACAGGGCTGAGGGTGAGGGCTGCAGGCTGCCACTGGCCACAGAAACTTCCCGCAGTTTCTCCTTCCGTGAAGCTCTGCTGCACCTTCGCTGCCTCTTGGGGCTGCCTGGAGAGCTGAGATCGGGCCTTTTTGGGGTGAGCAGACCCCCTAAGATTCCCCAAACTCCCTGGAAGTCCCCCAGGAGCTGGAGAAGGTCCTGACATCAAACAGTCAAAGTATATCTTGAGTTAACTTGCAAAGACCAGCAGCTAAATGGGAACCTCAGCAGCCCCAGCTGGGGGAAAACACCCACTGGGAAAGACCTTAAAGCATCTCCAGATTTTGGGGAAGGATGGAGGGATCTGGCAGCTGTGTGGAAAACTGTTGGAGCTGGTTGTGCTCCCACAAGACTGGGATGTTGAGGTGTTTGATTCCTGCTCTCCTGGCTGCACAGTGCTCCTCCCTGAGCAATCCCAGGTGGAAATACACATCCTGATGAAGGGAGGACACCGATTCCCCATGGATGGTCTCGCAGAGCCCCAGTGTTGTACCCAGGAGGCCTGGGAGGTGCTGGTGCCCAGCACTGGGGGTGGGTGATGGTCAAAGCCCTGGGTTTACCCAGCAGGATTTAATCTGTGTAATCCCATGCTACAACTGCCGGGGTTGTGTTTATCCCCTCGTCTCTGATTTGGGGCTTTCTCCTCGTTCTGCTCCACTCCTGGGACACAAGGAGAAGTGGGGTGACGGGGCTGCCAGCACGAGCAGACGATGGATGGGGCTCTGTCCCTCGCGTGCCGAGTCAGCAGCGCTGATTTCCCGGCACGGGCATCCTTCCCACACATCCCCCGCCGCTCCCGTCACGAGCAATCACTCCAATTAGGGGCTTTAAAATGCCATTAATCCTACAGCTGGAGCCGGTTTGTCCCCAGGCTCGGGTGCGTTGGAGCAGCAGCCACGCTCCTGCCACAAACAGGGAATTTTGCTGGCTGTGGTGTGATCCTGCTGCATCCCCGTCTGTGCTGCGGACGGCACCGGCGGACACCAGGGGGCCCTGGGCCGAGGGCTTCGGCATTTCAGCTTTGCCGTGCTACAGGCCTTGGAGCCTTCTTAAACCTCTCCTTGCTCTTCCAGCCATCTCCATGCTGCTGGTTCATGGCCTCCCTCCAGCTCTTCCCTGTGCCTTCCCCACTGAAGCAGGCAAGGAGGAAAACCCCAAACCCCCAACATGCCTGGTGCTGACTGAAGATCCAAGTCCCAGTCCACAACATCCCACTTCAATACCTTGTGTGGTGCTCCAGATCTCCCTCCCTGCTCTGACAGTGTAAACAGAAGCCCTCCATCCTGCTCCATCCCTCCATCCCTCCATCCTTCCCTCCATCCTGCTCCTTCCCTCCATCC
>NW_024582089.1:356023-378458 GCF_017639235.1 Corvus kubaryi | reverse complement strand
CTCCATCCCTCCATCCTTCCCTCCATCCTGCTCCTTCCCTCCATCCTGCTCCATCCCTCCAGCCTGCTCCCTCTCACCCCAGGTCTCAGGGCCGAGCCCAGTCAGTCGCACCGTGGAGGTTTGGTTTTAATCCAAACTGGCCCCTTCCTGGACTGCTGGGCTTCCTGCACGGCTCCTGGGGACTCCCAGGCTGTGTCTCACTGTCCACCCTTTGATTGGAGATCAGGCACATCTCCTTCACTTTCTAATCTGTTTATAGGTGTCCCTGCTTAGTCCCACAGCTTATCAGAGCTGGGCAGGCGCCTCTGCCTCGCCTGGGAGACTCCCAGCCATGGCCAGGGCAGAGGAAAATCGTCTGGATCCTCTTTATCTCCACTTTGCTGGGATGGAGGGCCATGGCACATGTGTGGATGGGGGTGGAGGCTGCACTCCACAGTGTGTCACTGCAGCCAGGAGCTGGAGACAGCTTGTCATGGTCCCCAACTCGCCTGGTGCCCACCAGTGACCCAGAGCAAGGTGGCAGCACTGGCATCTGGCTGAGGGGGGTGGCTGCAGGCGGGTGCTGGAGTGTTTTATTCCTATTTTTTATTCTGAAGGCATCACACTCAGGCCGTGTACTTGGCTGACCTCACTGCTGGCCTGGCTCGCTGCAGGGCTGTTGCTATTTTTGATGTAAATGTTCATTTTTGCAGCCTTTCCCCGAGGGGGGACAGTTTCTGAGGGCTCTTAGATTTGCCATGGGATGCTGCAGGCCTGGCACAGGATGTGGGGCACAGAGCACAGGATGCAGCCAGCATTCCTGTCGGGATGGAGGGCTCGGAGAGGAGCTGACCTGGGGGAGGGCTGGCGGGAGCTCTGCGCTGTGCCCACCCCTGGCTGTGACCCGCTGACCGTGTGTGCGCCGGGCTGGCCACAGCCGGGGCTGCCTCTCTCTCCAGAGGATTTGCTCCCTTTTAATCCCCTCTTTCAGCATGAAATCCTGATTGCGGGAGCGTCTGTACGGCCTGGCCAGCACAGCGAGGGGATGCGGGGAGAGGAGGCTGAGTGCTGGCAGTCACTGTCCCCAGCACTGGCCGTCACTGTCCCCAGCACTGGCGATCTCTGTCCCCAGCACTGGCGATCTCTGTCCCCAGCACTGGTGGTCACTGTCCCCAGCACTGGCCGTCACTGTCCCCAGCACTGGCGATCTCTGTCCCCAGCACTGGCCATCACTGTCCCCAGCACTGGCCGTCACTGTCCCCAGCACTGGTGGTCACTGTCCCCAGCACTGGCGATCTCTGTCCCCAGCACTGGCGATCTTTGTCCCCAGCGCTGGCCATCGCTGTCCTCTCGCTGCCTCCAATGCCTCGTCCCACCCATCCCACGCTGCCCTGCGCTGTTCACTCCGCTGGGAAGAACATCCATGTCCACATCCATGCCCCCTGCCAGCCACGGGGCAGAGCCAGAGGTTTCCATCTGTGCAGATCCAGAGGCTTTGGATCCGCAGGGTCCTGCCCTGGTGCTGGAAGAGCCCAGAGCCGATGCGTCCCCCACATTTACAGCTCGGGCTGCTGGAAGACGTTCCCAGGGCCATCCCGGCTGCCAGGATGCTTTTCCCGAGCTCCTGGAGCCCTGCCGCCTGTCTGTTGGCGTATTGAGGGATTGGGGGAGTGACAGATCCCTAAATCTGAGGCGATGCACAGGCACCTCTCTGGCACATCTCCCTGCCGCTCTCTGCTCGCCGGTATTCCCAGCCCGGCTCTAATCCGCAGGGATGCTCGGGAGCTGCTGGCAGCGCTTGCATAACCCGCGGAGCGCGCACGTGTGTGCGGCCGGGCTGTGCCGAGCCCGAGCCCGAGCCCGAGCCCGAGCCCGATCCCGATCCCGATCCCGCCGGGATCCCACCGCGATCCCGGCTCCGGGGAGAGCCCGGCTCCGGGAAGGGCTGCGGTGGCACGGCGGGGCCCCGGTGCAGCTGGTCCTGCCGAGGGTTCCCTGTGCTCTGGGGGCTGTGGGATGTGGCATGGCAGAGGTTGGTGACGAGGCTTGGGGTGTTGTGACAGATTTGGGGGAAAACTGGTGGGGAGAAGGGTGATCCCAGGGCTGGAGGGATCCCTGAGGAATGGATGGGGACAGGAGTGGTCCCTAAGAAGGGGTGGGAAGAGGGATAACTGCAGGGCTGGAGTGGTCTCTGGGGAATGGATGGGGCAGGAGTGGGTCTGGGAAGGAATTGGGGACCTCAGGCCCTGGGGCAATGCCAGAGCAGGGATTTTGGAGCAGGGATGTGGAGCAGGGGTGTGAGGTGGCAGCGGCCTGAGGCAGGTGACAGGCAGGAAAGCAGCTGCTTATGGGGACAGCGGCTCTTTCCCTTCCCCCTCACTGCGACCTGCTCGGCTCCTGTCCCACTGTGGGGTCTCAACTGCACCAGTGCCACCACAGTCCCCACCAATCCCAGGCTACAAACCCCACCAGTGAGACAGGTTTGATGTGGGAAGGGAGAGGGAAAACCTGGCTGGGGCAGATGGATGCAAAAGCTCCGGATTTCTCGGAGCTTCAGCTGTTGCAGGAGGTTTCACTCAGAGCTGAGCAGAGCATTTGGTTCTGCCTAAGCCTCAATGCTTTGCTTCGGTTTGAAGGGGTTTTATTTGCTAAACCTGAAAATTAAAGTGAAAAAGAATTTCATGCTGTAAAACAGCTCTCAGCCCCCTCTTGAAATTTGGTTTGTTAATGCTCCATCAAATCCTTCTCAGCTTCTTCTGAAATCCTTTGGCTTTTAAAATTCTTCCCAACAACACTGAACCTGGTGTGAATTCATGGCGCGTTCCCACATTTGCATTTCACACCCTAAGAAAACCTCGCTTGGGCTTGGCACCACTGAAGAGCAACTGGGAGCAACGGGAGGTGCTCCTGGGCTCACCCAGGTGCCTGGGTTTCATTTTCTAAGGGAAAGTGAACCATCCTTCATCTGAGGGCCTTCAAAGCAAGTTTCCCTTCCCCTCCGACACAGCCACAAGTGTGATTGTGGTTTTCATCCTGTCCCGAGGGATGTGCTGGGTGTGCAGCATTCCTTTGGCATTGCTCTGGGCATGGCTCTTCCTTGCTGGCTGTCACATCCCTGGAGGGAGCGGTGGCAGCAGCAAGAGCTGGTGGCACCTGGCACATGTCCTGCTGTGCCCCATCCCTCTCAGCTGGGATTTGGGACCTGGGGGTGCCCCGTAGGCAGCTCACTGGGGCTCCACATGCTGGATTGGGGCAGCAACCTCTTTCTTTTGGAAGGAAGTTTTGGATTATTCCAGGTCCTGAGGTCATGGCAGAGGCTGTCTGAGGGCCAGGGGACTCATCCTAGCCGGCTGTGGCTTTGTGGTGAATTTTAGCCTGATGGGAGGCTCCAAGGTGGGAGCTGCATCCAGGGGACAGTGGGAATGGGAACGTGCTGGTGGCCTTGACTGGAATGCTTTAAATGCCATCGAGCACCTCTGCAGCTGTAGAGCAGTTCCTTGTGTCATTGGACATCAAACCAAGTGGGATCAATCTTGAGATGCTGTGTTCTCCTTGTCCAAAGCATGAGGGAAGCCAGGAATAAATCCCCTCCTGGCCTGGCTGTGCCTCTCCACCAGTTTCTCCACGTTCCCCTCGGTGTTACCGTGTCTCCCTGGTTGGGTTTGGATGGGAAATGCTGTGCTGGAGGTCCGGCAGTGGGGCTGGGATGCTGGCTCCATCCCAGCCGCTGTCCCCGCTCACGGCCCGCCCTGCTCTCCGCAGGAGTTTGCGACGCTGACGCGGGAGCTCAGCGCCTGCCGGGAGCAGCTCCTGGAGAGGGAGGAGGAGATCTCGGAGCTCAAAGCCGAGCGCAACAACACCCGGGTAAGCCTGCAGACCCTGCTGGCAGGCCCTCGCTCCTGGGACTGTGGGACACCAGGGGCTGCTGGCCCATCCTGCCAGTGACAGCCCCTGTCTCGCCCCCCTGCAGCTCCTGCTGGAGCACCTGGAGTGCCTGGTGTCACGGCATGAGCGCTCCCTCAGGATGACGGTGGTCAAGCGCCAGGCCCAGTCGCCATCCGGGGTGTCCAGTGAGGTCGAGGTGCTCAAGGCACTCAAGTCACTCTTTGAGCATCACAAGGCGCTGGATGAAAAGGTGGGAAAGCTGCTGGGACCTCTCCTTCTCCCAACCCTCCTCTCCCTGCCTGCCATTTTGTGTTGTTAAGGTGACATGGGGGCCCTCAGCAGGAGTGTCTTGGATATCCCAGAGCTGCATTGAGGAGCTGCTGGGGCTGCCCAGTGCATGCTCTGGGTTTGAGACTGTCAGGAGAGGGAACTCCCCCAGGTCACTCTTGGCGTGGTGGCATTTGGCACCCTGGCTCAGTCTTTGCTGTGCCTCCTCATTCATTCGCCTCAAGCATCTCCTTCTCCTGCTAGGAGACCTCCCCAGGCTATCCTGGCAATAGATCTCCAAGAATTGGCCCAGGCTGTTGTCTCCAACACAGTTTCACTCTTGGCTGTGATGGGCTGGATGATCCTGGACCTGTGAATCCACCTGAGCCTGGCTGTCAGCCCAACAAACAGGCCTGGGAGCGTGCCTAAATCCTGGACACCCTCATCCCAGATAAATAACAGCCTTTCCCGTTGTTTCACCCACCCACAGGTGAGGGAACGCCTTCGAGCAGCCCTGGAGCGAGTGGCCACCTTGGAGGAGCAGCTGGTGGATGCCCATCGGCAGGTAAGGGAACCTGCTGGGCTGGGAATGCTCCCCACTACCTTTGGGAATTCATGTGGTATTTGCATCTGGTCGGGTTTGATGTAAGGCTTTTGTTCTAAAATTGCTGTTTACTTGAAGGTTTGTCTGTATTTAAGGAAACCTTGTAAAGATTCTGAAAACCTTTTGTCTCGCAGGTGACATTTCCCTGCTGTTTGCTGTTTGAAATTCGTGTCACTGACAAAAAAAATCTGAATCTGAATCATCCCAGGGGGATGAGGGTGACTTGGGACTTGCCCTGATTTGGCAGAGACCCAAACCACACTGCTTCAAGCACCTCATCTTGCATCCCCCATCTCCTTCCCTGCTGGAGTCCTGGGGTTGGGACTTCGCTGTCTCCAACCTCCAGCCACGGTCATCTCAGAATCCCAGAATCCCAGACTCATTTGGGTTTGAAGGGACTTTAAAGCTCATCCATTCCCACCCCCTGCCATGGGCAGGGACACCTTCCAGTATCCAAGGGTGCCCCAAGCTCTGTCCAACCTGGCCTTGGACACTTCAGGGATAAGTGTTCTTGAATAGACATGAACTCTGTTTTCCTTCCTGGAGTTTGTGCCCAGCCACTACTCCCAAAAGGAAAGAGCCATTCCTACAGCCTCTGCCAGCCAACTTTTGCTCCTCTTTCCAGTTCCTAGGATAAGTCTCATGGTATTTCCCAGGCTCCCAGGCTCCTCTCCTTGCGGGGACCATTCCCCATCCTCCCCTATTAGAGCAGGACACGGTGCCAGTGTTTATGCCCTGCTCCTGCTGCACCAGGTTCAGGATCTGTCTGGCTGTAAACCAGTGAAATGAACTGGGAGGGAGCTCTGGGGTCCAGGGCTCACCAGGAAAACCTCCCTCAGTGCTGATCCTTCCCAGCATCTCTGACTTGCTTTCTCTTAGAATCGTGGAATCATTAAGGCTGGAAAAGCCCCCTTTGACCAAACACCCTCATGCCCACTGAACAATATTGTGAAGTTCCACGTCTGCTTGTTTTTTGAACACTTCCAGGGATGGTGACTCCACCACTGCCCTGGGAAGCTGACCACCCTTTCAGGGAAAAATTTTTTCCTGATTTCCAACCTGAACCTCCCCTGGCCCAGCCTGAGGCCGTTCCCTCTCCTCCTGTCCCTGTTCCCTGGCAGCAGAGCCCGGCCCCCCCGGCTGCCCCCTCCTGTCAGGGACTTGTGCAGAGCCACAAGGTCCCCCCTGAGCCTCCTTTGCTCCAGGCTGAGCCCCTTTCCCAGCTCCCTCAGCCGCTCCTGGGGCTCCAGACCCTTCCCAGCTCCCTTCCCTGCCCTGGACACGCTCCAGCCCCTCAATGTCCTTCCTGAATTGAGGTGCCCAGAGCTGTCCCCAGGATTCCAAGTGTGACCCCAGCAGTGACAGCTCTGGGCTGTTCCTCCCCTGCTCCCTGCGGTGCCCCTGGCCACAAGCAGGGCTCTGGCAGGGAGCCGCTGCAGCCCTGGGTGCAGCAGGACTGGCCTCAGCTGTGGCTGGCCCAGGTGTCTCCTGCTGTGTCCCACTGCTGTGTCCCTGTGCCCGTGCAGGTGGCAGCTCTGCAGCAAGGCTCTGCCCGTGAGCCCGCCGTGGGCGAGCGCGATGAGAGGGAGCCCAAGGAGCCGGCACCGAAGCTTCCCTGGAAGGTGAGAGCCCTGAAAAGCCCTGCTCTGACCCTGCTCAGGGAGGCTGTCATTTCTCCCACCTCCTTATTGCTGGCTCCAGGGTGCTGAAAACCTTTTTCCCTCTCCCCTGGGTCCGGCCCCGTGGGAAATGCCCCTCCTGGTGGATACAGGCCGTTTCTGAGCGGGGGGAACTCGTGCTCGGGTGCTCCAAGGAGTTCTGCTTCCCAGAGACCACAGAATAGTTTGTATGGGAAGAGAGGCTATTTTAAAGGCTGTTTTCTTCCAAGCCCCACCAGCGGCAGGGACACCTTCCACCAGATGCTCTGGGAAGCCCTCAGCCATCCCTATTCCATCATTCCTGTAAGAAGCCCCATCCCTGGCTTGTGGAGGCTGTTGATGGAGGTCCCAGAGCACCCTGTCTCCACTTCCACCCCCTCACCGAGTCCCTGCAGGGCCACATTCTCACTTTGAGTGGCTGCAGGCAATGCCACAACCCAGGAGCTTTGGAGCATCCCAACATCCACCTCCCTCTCTGGTGCCTTGCAGCGTCTCTCCAACGGCTCCGTGCATCCGGATGATGAGGCCGGGCGGGTGGTGGAGCTGCAGGAGCTCCTGGAGAAGCAGAATTTTGAAGTGGTTCAGGCCAAGGAGCGAATCTCTGCCTTGGCTGCCAGCGTGGCTGAGCTGGAGGAGGATCTGGGCACCGCCAGGAAGGATCTGATCAAATCTGAAGAGATGAGCAGCAAGTACCAGAGGGACCTCCGAGAGGTGAGTCCCTGTCCCCCTGCACGGCCCAGCCTGGGGCAGGACCTCACAGCAGCTTGCACTGGGCTGGGAAGGGATTGGAACTCCTGTTGTGTGCAGGGCGTTCCCTAAAAGAGGCCACTGCCTTTGGGAAACTGTCCCCAAATCCACCAGCAGGGCTTCCCTGAGGTTACAGACAGGCTCTCAGGTGTGCTGACACCTGGGGCAGTGACCTGTGTCCTCTCTGGGTTTTCCTGTAATAGTTTGACTCTCCCTTTACCACTGCGCCATTCTGCTGTCCCTCATCCCCGTGTCAGGGGGGGTTTCACACTCCATGGCCTCGAGGTGTCCCAGGCTTGAAGGAGCTGGGTGGCCCTGTTGTTCCCAAAATGCTGTCACAGAGCAGGGTGTGACAGCCCCATGGCTCCCCCAGGCCCTGGCACAGAAGGAGGACATGGAGGAGAGGATCACCACGCTGGAGAAACGGTACCTGGCAGCCCAGCGAGAGGCCACCTCCATCCATGACCTCAACGACAAACTGGAGAACGAGTTGGCCAACAAGGAGTCCCTGCACCGCCAGGTACCGAAGCTGGGCCCAAAGTGTCCCCCTGCCGCGGGGAGCTGGGGGCAGGAGGGGGTGCTGGGGGTGGGAGGTGCCGAGCACCCACCCTGCTGTCCCGCAGTGCGAGGAGAAGGCCCGGCACCTGCAGGAGCTGCTGGAGCTGGCGGAGCAGAAGCTGCAGCAGACAATGAGAAAGGCAGAGACACTGCCTGAGGTGGAAGCAGAGCTGGCCCAGCGCATTGCTGCGCTCACCAAGGCAAGTGCAGGGGTGGGAGCTGGAGGGGACATCAGAGACCAGAGGGGAGGGGAGGGAAGGGCCTGGAGAAGGAGGGCAGGGATGGGACCGGAGGAGGATCTGGGTCTCGCCACCCCCTGCAGCGATGGAGCCCCCGGCAGCACAAGGCATCCCACTGTCCTTGCCAGCTGCTCCCTCTCTGTCCCCTGCCGTCCCCACTGCTGCAGGGACAAGGCACCGCCTTTAAAGCTCTCGCTGTGTCCTGCACGTGTGGGGTTTGCTCCCTTCCCTCGGCCCCTTTCTCCAAGGCAGGGATGGCCCTGTCGGTGTGGGTGCCCTTTGGCTTGTGTGAGCCCACTCCAGGATGAGGAGAGAAGGAAGCACCAGGCTGGATGTAGGAGGGCGCAGGCCTGGAGGGAGGGATGGATGCGGCCATCCCTGCCCTTCCTGGGTTCTGGAATGGTGTTTAGTCCCTTACAGAGCATCTCCAGCTCCTGTCACTGTGCCAGCCACGGCTGGTTTGGGCTCACAGGGAGCCCTGGCAGGGATGCAGGCAGTGGGAGAGAGCCCTGCATCCCAGGAAGGACTGAGATGCAGAGATGGACACAGGGATGCAGCAGGGCCCTCATGGTTTTGGGAGCATCATCCAAGAAGGCTGCTCTGCTTTTCCCAGGCAGAAGAGAGGCACGGGAGCATCGAGGAGCACCTCCGGCAGCTGGAGACTCAGCTGGAGGAGAAGAACCAGGAGCTGGCCAGGGTGAGTCCTGATCCTTGCCTTGGTGCCTGGGTACCTGGACACACCTGGGCTGCTGTTCAGGAGCAGGATGGGAGAACAGCCTGGTTAATCCTTTCCCATCCAGGATCACTTAAACTTGAGCCACACAGGAGCTCATGGCACCCTGCTGTGGTTTCTCCTTTCCCAGGTATCCAAGACTTGCTGTTAATGTTCCACACCCACTCCTCTCCCAGCATCACCCCCTGGGGCAAGCTGGGACCCCAAATGCAGGGTGGAAGGAGAGGCTCCAGCAGCTCTTCCCCCGAGCCTGGATCAGCAGGATGAAAAGGGCAAGGAAGCTGAGCTGCTGTGGCCTGGGCTGTACAGTCCCTTCTGTGCTTCTCAGCCAGGGGCTGGGCTGTCCCTGCAGGAGCCCATTTCTCGGGTCACCCAGGTGACATTATGGATGTGCCCCTGGGGAAGCCCCCAGAGGTTTTTCCCTAGGACAGATATTTGAAAATCCAGAGGTTCAGTATCCGTTGGGGTCTGGAAGGTGCCCCCAGTGTGGATATTCCTGGCAGATACACAGGAGGATCTGTGTTAAGGGGCAGGCATGCATGATCTCCCTAAATCCTGTCCCCTCCTGTTCATCCCTGGCTGGGAGGTGGCAGAGAGCAGCAGAGCCACCACAGAGGGTCCAACCAGTGCTGCAAGAGGTGGATTTGTCCCCAAAAGCTGGGCCTGGTGGGCCAGCTCTGACAGCACAGCAGGCACAGGATGGCGGGAGGGCACTGAGCCCCTGTGGATGTGACACGGATGTCACTGTGTCTGTCCCAGGCCCGCCAGCGGGAGAAGATGAACGAGGAGCACAACAAGCGGCTCTCGGACACCGTGGATCGGCTGCTGAGCGAGTCCAATGAGCGGCTGCAGCTGCACCTCAAGGAGAGGATGGCAGCCTTGGAGGAGAAGGTAGTGCCTGGGGAGGGGTCCTCTGGGGGTTGAGGGGTCTGCAGCCCCTCCGTGCCTCCTCCAGCCATGGCCCAGGGCTGGAAGTGCCTGTGCAGGGCTGGAGAAATGGTAACATGCAGGACATGGCTGTGCTGGGGCTGGTGGAGCACAGGGAACTGCTCCGGTCGCCTGGACCGGAGAGTCCCCCTCCCCACCACCTCCCACAGCAGCAGGATTTGTCCTGCTCCATTCCCTCACCTCCCTGTGTCTCTGCCGGTGCAGCCCCGATGCCACCTGTGCCCAGCATCCCGACTGCATTTTGCAGGAAAAAATGCAGCGTTCATCCTGTCCCAGTGCCCATCCCTCCATGTGCTGCCTTAAAACCTTCCTGCCCCCAGGTCCAGACTGATTTCCCTTCTCCGAGCCAGGACAGTGTCCATGAGCAGCTCCCACCCGACTCCTGGGGAGCTGGGTTTCCCTGGAGGAGCCGCCTGGAGCTGTGGCTGCCTCGGTGTGAATGGAATTAACTGGGAGCAGCTGGTTCCAAGCGAGGATCCACCCGCAGTGCCCGTGGGAGGTCAGGCCTTGGTGATTCAGCTCTCTTGGGGTTCCTGCCCTCAGCTGCTGCCTCCGGGGCTGGCTCTGGCCCCCCGCTGCTCTGCTCCTCCTGTCCCCAGCCAAATGTGGCTGTGCCAGCGTGTCCAGTCATTCAGCACATCAGCCTGGATAAAGAGCAGGACCCAACCTGCCGGGATGAGTCCAAATCCCACCCCAGCAAGCAGCAGTGATCACAGTGGTGACACCTTGTGAAGGGCATTGCCTGCTCCCCAGTTTTGTGCCAGCACTGGCCCACCCTGAGAGTTTCTCCAGGTCTTTCACGCACAAAAATGATCCTGTTTGGCTGCCAGCACTTCCCAAAAATGAGTACTAATTCAGGCAGTTACAAACTCTCCAGGGGAGGTTTAGATTAGTTATTAGGAAAAAAATTTTCAAGGAAAGAATTATAGCATTAGAATAGTCTGCCCAGGACAGTGGTGGAGTCACCATCCCTGGAAGTGTTCCAAAACCATGGATGTGACACTTGGGGTCATGGTTTAGCTGTGAACACAGCAGTGCTGGGGGGAATGGTTGGGCTCAGTCTTAGAGGGCTTTTCCAATCTTAACAATCCCGTGATTCTGTGATTCTATCAGCACATCTCCTTTCCCTCCTGCCTGCTCCCTAGCTTAGATATAAGGGACCTTTTTCCCCTTGATCCAGCTCCTCGAGGAGGTTTCTCCTCTCAGACATATTTCCTAACCTTCAAGCCCTGTCCATGAAATCTCTCACTGCCCTCCACAGCCATGCCCGGCCCTGGAGTGGGGCAGGGGTTGAGCTGTGACCACCCTGCTCGAGAAGCAGGAGCTTTGCAGAGGAGACCTGTGCACAGGCAGGTGAGGAATAGCCCAGGGAGCCTCTTCCAGGTGTTCACCACACGGGAATTCCACACTGGCCATTCCTGGGAGGCCGCACGGCTGTTTCCTAAACGGTCTCTCTTTTTCTTTCCTGTTTTTGTTCCCTTTTATTTTCTTTGGTTTTTCTTAAAGAATACGTTGTTACAAGAGCTGGAAAATACCCAAAAGCAGATAGAGGAACACCAGCATGACAAGGTAAATGTGGCTGCAGGGGCCTGCCCCAGTGACAGCGCTGCCTCACTCCCAGCCCCCAGCCAGGGGCACTCGCTTCTCCTAAAATGCCCCAGTTTGGGAGGAGCTGGGATCCCAGAGCACCTGGCAGCAGGAGGCCACACACTCACCCACGCAGTAGCTGGATGGAAGCTGCCACGCCCCTCCCCGGAGAGCCCCAGCTCAGTTCCCCACCAGGCATGTTGGGTCCCACCTCCCTGTTGCTGTCACACTCAGCCATCCCTGAGCCCACCAGGGACAGCGGCGAGGCCGGGGTGGCTTCTCCCGTGCCTAGAGAAGGGCTCAGGCAGCCACGTTCCCTTGGCCCCTGAGGCTTCCTCAGAGGGGGGGAGATCTGCCCCATGCCCAGCTTGCAGAGGCCCCGTAGGCCTTCACAGCCTGCTCTCAGATAAAGCATCTCAGGAGGGTCTGCATGAACCCCTGGTGGCCTTGCTGAAAGCTGGAGGGACGCGGCTTTGTGGAGCAACGGCAGCTTTTGGCATGTGCCCCTTTTGGGGTGTGCCCCGTGTCTCACGCATGGTTCGGGGGATCAGGGGCTGCTTTCCCACTTGCCTGTGGGGAGGACGTGTGCTTATTCCTTGTGCTTCCCAGCCTGGCTGCTCAGGCCTGGGCAGGGCAGAGCTCGGGGACTCACATGACACTGCTGGTGCTTTGCCCAGCCTGGCTCAGCCTGTTTGTCCCCCAGACTGGACCCTGCTGTGCCCAGGAGATCCCTTCTCCCCTCCCTCCCTCCCTGTCCATCCGCAGCCTCCCCCTGGCATCTCCCAGCACTGGGTGCAGGCACAGCTTCCCCGTGGGGATGGGGCTGGGAGCAGGAGGGACAGGGCCAGCAGCAAGTTTGGCTGGGGGGTCCCTCACAGCCGGTCCCTTGCCAAGGGAGCACACACGTGCAGTCTGGAGCAGAACCAGAGCACCCACGTGGCACCTGTTTTCCTTTGTCTCCCAAAGCAGCTTTACTTGAGCACCTGTGTCTGTCTGTCCTGACCCCCCCTCCCCAGCACCCTCACTCCCTGTGCCTGCATGAGCTGTTTCTTTACTGATGTGGCCAAGATGCTTTAACCTGGGCTGGGGATCTGAAAAGGGAATGTAAACGTGGGAATAGCCAAGGATGTGGATTGCCCCAAACCTGGCAGCTCTCCAGAGCAAACCCAAGCCCTGCCTGTCTCATCCCCCAAACAGCGGCGTTTGTCCGACGAGATCGACAAGCTGAGGCTGGAGGTGGATCAGCTCAAGACCAGGAGTGGGACGTTTGTGGAGAGTGTGCACAGCAGGTAAGAGCTGGGGCACTCCTGCCTTTGGGGGCAGTTTGCTTTGCAGACCCCAGAGTGCTGTTGGCATTGGGTGTTTCTGGTGCCCCCAAGCTTCAGTGCTGGGCTGCAGGGTCCTCACAGCAGGGTCAGCTCCTGGCCCTGTCCTGGGGTGGGACACAGACTCTGAGAATAGCCCAGCCCAACTGAATGGCCCCAGATTTTTAAGGGTGAGAAACCACTGGGCATTGTTTCTTTTTCTGCACAAGGAGCTTAGGACTTACTTTGCTTTGAAAGCTGGATGTTCACCAAAGGACTTTTCCCCTGTGGAGTCCAGGGGATGGGCTGGTGCAGAAGGAGGAATTGCTTTGGAGCTGTTGCAGGCAAAGGAGAATGAAGCCCCTCTTTCCCCAATGCAGCGGTCCTCCCACACCCTTTCATTTAAAGTCAGCTGGGACATGGGGACATCCCAGCCCAGGGCACCAGGAGCAGAGAGGAGTCCGTTGGGATACCAGAGCTGCTCCAGGAAAATGGGGGTGGAAAAGGAGGGTGACCGCACAACAACCCCACTGTGCAGCTGCAGCCACCCGGGACACCAACCCTGCCCTGAGCACTTCCTGTGTGGGTTCAAGGCAGCAAGGGGTCAATGGGAGCAACCAGTGAAGAAAATTCCCCCCTCAGCAAGGCTGGAAAAGACAGGGAGGAACTGGTGTAACCAGCTTTGGATCTGTCAGCAGAGAGGAGAAGGCCTGGAGACCCTGTGTCTGTCAGGGAGAGAAGAAATGGGGAGGGTGAGGATGAAGCTGTGAGGATGAAGGAAAGCTGAGTGCTGGAGCAGAGTCTGGAGCATGTGTGGGCCCTCTTTGCATGGGTCCATAAGAGCAGGATGGACAATTTTGTGATTTTTTGTATTTCTCAGAGGAAAAATCAGCAGAAATCTTGAGTTGCAGAATGATCCCCCAGCTGAAATGTCAGCTTTTGTCTAAGGTGTTTTTATCTGGTTGTAGCTGGGGAGCAGCATGTCAGCAGCTCTGCAATCCCTGGAACTTGGCTGTGCCTTTGTCTGGCACACCAGGCTGGCCCAGCCATGCTGCTCGTGGTGCTGGTTTTATCTCCAGACCCGTATCTGCACTGCAAACCAGGCCCACCATGGTGGAAAACCACGATCTGCCTTGGGCTGCTGCTTTTGTCATCTTAAATTCAGCTTAAACTAAACAAACCTCGTGTCTCCAATGGCACTGTGTGTGGGGAGTAACCACCCTGTGCCCTGGGAAGGTGCCTTGCTCAGCCCTGTGGTTGGGTCTTCAGGGCCAAGAGAAACAACCAGGCAAAGTGGAGACATGGAATGAGCACCTTGGGTGGCTCGAAGTGTCCTCATGTCCAGCTGCTGCCTTGCTCTGCCTGGTGTGAGACTCACCAGGTCCTGGTCCCAAGCACCAGCCCTGGCAAGGAAGAGGAGGGTGAAGAAGTCCCAGCTGGTTCCTGCTGGGAGATCCCAACAATGCTCATGTCCTCACACCTGGAAGATGTTTCAAGTGGAATTTTATTCGCTGGAATCACAGAATCGTTAAGGTTGGAAAAGTCCTCCAAGGTCATCGAGTCCTTCACCCAAATACCAATATTCCCACTAAATCGCATCCCAAAGTGCCACCTCTGCCATTTTTGGAACACTTCCAGGCATAAGAACTCCACCACCGCCCTGGGCAGCTGTGCCAGGGCCTGACGACCCTTTCTGTTAAGAAATTTTTCCGAATATCCAACCTGACCCTCCCCTTGAGGCCATTTCCCCTCATCCTGTCACTCACTGCCTGGGAGAAGAGCCCGACCCCCGTCAGGGTATTTTCTCATGAAAATGTTGGAATAAACATAAAAAGGAGAAGAGCTCCCTGGCTGGCTCCTGCTGGGTATGTGGGGATGGAGAAGACACAAGTTGTGTTGAGATCTCTGGAGAGGAAAGGGCAGGAGGGGCCTGTTCAGCCCGGGCTCCACAGCAGCCCCCAGTGCAGGGGTTTTGGGCAGAGCTGGCTGGATGCCCTGGTCGGTGCACAGAAAAGGGGGAAGGAGCAGCAGGGGAGGGCCCAGGGCTGAACTTCTGACAGTCCAGGAAAGTCAAGAGTCTCCTGAGGTCAGAGCTCACCAGAGGCTGCAGATTCCTCAGACAGGGCAGCTCCTATCTCTGCTCTCTGTGAGCAGGGACAGGAGCCAGGGAAGGGCTGGAGCTGTGTCAGGGGAGGGTCAGGCTGGAGATCAGGGAAAGGTTCTTCCCCCAGAGGGTGCTGGGCACTGCCCAGGCTCCCCAGGGAATGAATGGGCACAGCCCTGAGGCTGCCAGAGCTCCAGGAGCGTTTGGCCAAGGCTCTCCAGGATGCCCAGGGTGGGATTGTTGGGGTGTCTGTGCAGGGCCGGGGGCTGGATGTGATCCTTGTGGGTCAGTTCCAGCTCAGGATATTCTGTGATTCAATGATTCTGTGAGTGATTCTGTGAGTGCATTTCCAGGTCCAGTGGGGGGGGGGGGGGGGGCGAATGGGGCACCTTTTCCCAGAGCCTGGTTTTGCATCCTTTCATGCAGGCAGACATCGCTGGGATGGGCATCCTGCAGTGGTCTCCTCCTCCTCCTGCTCCTCCTCCTCTGTCCCAAGCAGCCTGGGCTGCAAGGGGAGCAGCCTGAGGGTGAGGGTGTCCTGCACAGAGCAGTGTTCCCCACAGGGCTCTTTCTTCCCAGGTCCCACATGGGCAGTGCCACCGACCTACGCTTCCCGCTGGGAGCTGTGGTCCACGCCCCGGCCGAGCCCTTCGGAGCGGCCCCGGGGCTGCCCCGGGCACAGAAGGGACGATTCGGTGCCCGGAGGGAGGAGCCAGCCAAGGTAACCCCGGTGCACCCCAGGGCTGGGGTCTGCTCCTGCCCTGCATCCTGGCATTAGGGTCAGATCTGGAGACACGGGGCAGTTTCCTTCCGCTGGTGCATTGATGGGGGAACATCAGAAGGGTTTCCCCTTGGGGTCACACTGAGATGGAATTCCTGCATGGGGGTCACCAGTTTGGCTTTTGGAGACATGGGAATGCTGTGTAGGACAGTGGCCCTTGTTCCCCCAGGACTGGGAGCAGGCCCAGGCAGGTGGGGTCCTGGCCACGGGGTCCCACGCCTTCGACAGCGACCCCGACATCTCCGACGTGGACGAGGATGACCGTGAGACGCTGTTCAGCTCCATGGATGTGCTCTCTCCTGGTGGGCACTCAGATGCACAGACGTTGGCCATGATGCTTCAGGAGCAGCTGGATGCCATCAACGAGGAGATCAGGTATGACCATGGCCAAAACCCACCACTGCCTTGTGCTGAAATGGCTCCAGGGGGACAACAAACGACCAGGAGGCTTTGCTGGCCTAAAACTGGGGCCTTGGTGTGTCTTCAGCCAGGGAAATGGCTCGAGGACATCCAGCCACAGGGCTTGGTCCTTCCTGCCATGCCTCCCTGTCTCTCAGCTGCAGCAGTGCTGGCTCACAGGGTCGTTATTTCAAATGATCATTATTTTATAAAAAGTCCTCCATGAACATTAAAAGGAATCGGGGTGTGTCTCAGCTCTGGTTTTTATGGATCCTGATGGATCTTGCTGCCATTCCTGGAGATTGGGGGTTGAGGCACAGCACCAAGGGGCATTTCCCCGGGATAGAGGTCCTATGTCCCTGGGAAGGTGGGAAGCCAGGAGTCCTGAGCCCCACTGCTCCCCCAGGATGATCCAGGAGGAGAAGGAGTCCACAGAGCTCCGTGCAGAGGAGCTGGAGACGCGGGTCACAAGCGGCAGCATGGAGGGCCTGAACCTCACCCAGCTGTGCAAGAGGGCCTCCATCCCCACCTCGCTGACGGCGCTGTCCCTGGCCAGCTCGTCCCCCCCGCTCAGCGGCCGCTCCACGCCCAAGCTCAGCTCCCGCAGCGCCGCGCAGGACCTGGACCGCATGGGGATCATGACGTTGGTGAGGAGCCGGGGGGGGCCAGGGCTGGCGGGGTCCGGCTGTGAGGTGGGAGTGATGCCCGATGTCCACACGGGCCTGTGGGGGGTGTGGGACAACGGGGTGCCCGTGTTTGCTGTCTCTGGCCTGGCAGCCTGGCCCCGGGACTGCTCTGGGGGGGTGCTCCATTAACTGCCCCCCTTTCTGTGTCTCTCTCGCTTTCCCCCTTGCAATCAGCCCAGCGACTTGAGGAAGCACCGGAGGAAACTGCTAGTGAGTGGCTCCCATCCCGTTGGTTTTTGTCCAAGCCCTTTTTCCAGCCTGCTCCTGGCTTTGTCCACACCAGGTCAGGGTGCAGCAGGCGCGGGATGGAGCTGGGGACCCCAGGGATTCAGCAGGAGGATCATGGGGATCCCGAAAGGTGCTTGGACATGTTCCCGCCGGCAGCCTGGGGGGTCTGGCAGGACATGGGGAGGTTCAGAAAGCCACTGGGTCCTCAAACATTGTGTCCCCTCTGGCGACAGGGTGTCCTTGGGACATTCCCATCTGTGCTCCTCAGAGCCCTCTAATGAGGGCCAGCAGCTTCTGTCCCCACACCCTGACCTGGACCATGGGGCTGCATCCTCTCACCTCCCCATTCCCAGGATCTCAGCCATACGGCCACATCCTCCCCATCCGCTTGGGCATCTGGAACCATTGCCAGAGCTCTCATTCAGGCCATTCCTGGAGCGTGGCAAAGCCCCAGGGCTCTGGTGGCTCTTTTGGCCATGTCTCCACGGAGCAAGAGAGAGGCAGGCAGCAGGGCAAGGATGGAGCTGGGCTCTGGCCTCCCCCCCTCACGGCCTCTCTGCTTGTTCAGTCGCCCGCAGCTCGGGATGAGAGCCGGGAGGACAAAACCACCATCAAGTGTGAGACGTCCCCACCGTCCTCACCCAGGACACTGCGGCTGGAGAAGCTGGGCCACCCTGCCCTGAGCCAGGAGGATGGCAAGAGGTATGTGAAGATCCTTGGGGTCTCTGTTGGTTTGAGGATATACCTGGGGCACTCGTGGGATGTGGGGTGGGCTGGGCTTTGCCATGGCTTGTGCCCTGCTCAGGAATAACCTAAAGGCTTTGCTCTTCCTCTCCCTCCCCATCCCCAGCTCACTGGAGGACCAGGCCAGCAATCCCAGCAGCAGCCAGGACTCCTTGCACAAGGGCTCCAAGAGGAAGGGGATCAAATCCTCCATCGGGCGCCTGTTTGGGAAGAAGGAGAAGGGTCGCTTGATCCAGCTGAGCAGAGAAGGGGCCACGGGGCAGGGTCCGTGAGCAGCCCTGTCCGTGCCTGTGCCAGGCTCTCCACACCCTCTGGCTCTGTCTGCTCTTGGGGTGCTCTTGGGGTGACAGGGAGGGCAGGGACACCCCTGCTGGCTTGGGCATGTTGGGGCCATGGCAGCTTCAGGGAAGTTGGAGCTTGGTGTTTTCTCCCCTTGGCCTCTCTGTCCTGAGCATGGTGCCACCTTAATGCTCTGTCAGGGATGTGGGTAGTGACCCCCTGCCACTGTATCTCATCTTTAATGTCCCCAAATTGACTTCCCTCCCCATGAGACCTTCTGGATTTTGCAGAGCCCTTTGGTAGGAGCTGTTTTTCCACTCCTAAATCCTTTACTGCTTCTATGTTGAGCATTGTTGGACTCTATGATCTTTCTGGGTCCCTTCCAGAAGGGACTGTTCTGTGATTTTGGAATTTGGAAATAGGAGGGATGGCAGGAGGGGATCCACTTGGGCTTCCCAGGGATGCAGGGGGGCCATGGGGGTGGGTTGCAAAGGGACACTGTCACCTCCCGTGCTGTCACTGTGTGTCCCCCTGGCATGGGGACGGTCACAATGCCCACACTGGCCCTGGGGGAGGCCACACTGACCCAGGGACATCACGCTGACCTGAGGGTGTCTTGCTTGCCCAACAGTGCTGCTGACTGACATGGAGGGGGGCATCCAGGACCCCCTGGGCCTGGGCAAGCTGGGGGCTCAGGCTGAGAAGGATCGGCGCCTGCGGAAGAAGTGAGTGAACTTCCTTCCCTACCCCAGCAAGAAGCTGATCTGCTGGGGGGCCATGGCACGGGACTAGGAATTGCTGGGAAATGTTCTCATCTTCACCCTCCCTTGGGCCTTGTTACCTCCTTCACTGCTTTGTCTCCAGCTGCTTCCTGCTGCCCGGGGTCTGTTCCCTTCCAAGAACTCTCCCTTCCCCACAAGCCCCCCATAAATCACTCTTCTGCTTCTGTTCCTGCCAGGCACGAACTCCTGGAAGAGGCTCGGAGGAAAGGATTGCCCTTTGCCCACTGGGACGGCCCCACTGTTGTGTCCTGGCTGGAGGTGAGGCGGAGCATGCCCGTGGATTGTCCCCATGCTGTCCCCACAGGTCTGTGTGTGCCACCATGTCCCACCATGCCTGCTCCATGCACATGGCTCGGGGCTCTGCAAATCCTGGGAGAGCAGAGGAGATCCCTGGATCCCTCACAGAGCCTGTGGAGTTGTGGTTTGAGTAGAGCTTTGGGTTTGAGCACAAGTCTGATGAAGAGCGGCTGAGGGAGCTGGGAAAGGGGCTCAGCCTGGAGAAAAGGGGGACCAGGTGGGACCTTGTGGCTCTGCACAAGTCCCTGACAGGAGGGGGCAGCTGGGGGGGGTCGGGCTCTGCTCCCAGGGAACAGGGACAGGAGGAGAGGGAACAGCTTCAAGTTGTTCCAGGGAAGGTTCAGGTTGGATATGGGGAAAAATTTCTTCATGGAAAGGGTGGTCAGGCCCTGGCACAGCCACCCAGGGCAGTGATGGAGTCACCATCCCTGGGAGCGTTCAAAAAATGTGTGGATGTGGCACGTGGGGGCATGGCTTAGTGGTGAATGTAGCAGTGCTGGAGGAATGGTTGGAGCTGATCACAGAGGGCTTTTCCAACCTTCATGATTCTATGAAAAGCTCCGTGGGTGCTCCTCCCTTGTGCTGTGCCCATCAGGCACAGGGATGCTAGGCCGCCCACAGGCCACAAGGTACAACCAAACCCAGAATCCCATGTGGACATCCAGCTTTGTTATTGGGCTCTAGAGAGGGTGGCCTTGCCCCTGGCAGGGGAGCCAGGGTGGCAGTGCCAGGCAGTCACTGCTGTCCCTGTCCCCAGCTCTGGGTGGGGATGCCAGCCTGGTACGTGGCCGCGTGCCGGGCCAACGTCAAGAGTGGGGCCATCATGTCGGCCCTGTCGGACACCGAGATCCAGCGGGAGATCGGCATCAGCAACGCCCTGCACCGCCTCAAGCTGCGCCTGGCCATCCAGGAGATGGTGTCCCTCACCAGCCCCTCGGCACCGCCCACGTCCCGCACGGTGAGTGCTCCCTGCCACCCCCGAAGCCTCCACGGGCTCCTCGCCCTCCTTTCCCTTGGGACCACTGTGGCCAGCGTGGCCATGGACGAGGTGATGTCCACTCATGGACTGGTCAAACCACCGGCCACTCATCCTCCAGCACAAAGGTCATTCCCAGCTGGAAGCATGGAGCTCTTCCAGTTTCAAGGCTCCTGCCCCTCACCTGGGGTTGTCGGCAGGAGGCCAGCCCTGCAAAGAGCAGAGCTCAGGGCCTGGCTGCCCTGGAGAGGATAAAGCTCCATCCGAAGAGCAGAATCCAGACGTTCCTGATGTACAGGGCCGGCTCGGCTCCACACAGCCTCCCTCCCAATCATTTCAGCACAAGCCTTTCCATCTGAAATTCCTGGGGCAGCTCAGATCAACTGCAGGTCTCTGCCCTTGCTAGGATGGAGGGATTGTGTCTTTTGCTGGTCCCCAAAGGCCTCGAGGGGTTAGTGGTGGCCCAGTAATGCCAAGACACATCCGTAGATGTGCAGCTGGCGGAAGGGAAGCTGCTATGTCCCCCTCAGATGGCTGTGTGTGGGGTCACAGCTGATGGGGACAGGCCTGCAGGCTCCTTGAGCATCACACTGAAGTGGAAAGGGAGATAAATGCTCTGCTCTCCTTACTCTGCTCTCTGTGGCTGCATGGACAGCCCAGGGTCACCTCAGGCAGTGGGGTGTCACCAGGTTGAGCTGCAAGGATGTGGGGTGTCCCCAGGACAGCTCCAAGCACAGGGTGGTCTGATCCTCCACCAGCCTGAGCCGGGCTTGGTTCCAGCGTGGTTGGTGCTGACAGAGGCTGGACATGAGCCCAGGTGAGCCCAGATGAGCCCAGGTGTGCTCAGGTGGGCAGAAAGGCCAAGGGCACCTGGCCTGTCCCAGCACTGTGGTGGCAGCAGGCCCAGGGCAGTCCCCGTCCCCTGTGCTGGCACTGCTGGGGTCACTCCTGGAATCCTGGGGACAGCTCTGGGCACCTCATGACAAAGAGGCATTGAGGGGCTGGAGCGTGTCCAGGGCAGGGAACAGAGCTGGGGAAGGGGCTGGAGCCCCAGGAGCGGCTGAGGGAGCTGGGAAAGGGGCTCAGCCTGGAGCAAAGGAGGCTCAGGGGGGCCCTTGTGGCTCTGCACAAGTCCCTGACAGGAGGGGGCAGCCGGGGGGGGTCGGGCTCTGCTGTCAGGGAACAGGGACAGGAGGAGAGGGAACGGCCTCAGGCTGGGCCAGGGGAGGCTCAGGTTGGATCTTGGGGAAAATTTCTTTATGGAAAGGGTGGTCAGGCCCTGGCACAGCCACCCAGGGCAGTGATGGAGTCACCATCCATGGAAGTGTTCAGAAAATGAGTGGATGTTGCACTTGAGGATGTGGTTTAGTGCTGAACACAGTGGTGGTGCTGGGTTGAGGGTTGGACTTGATGATATTAAAGGTCTTTTCCAACCTTCACAATTCTGCGATTCCATGACTCCGTGGTGGTTGTGAACCAAGGCCATGTTTCTGTGGTGGTTTGCTCTGACCCCTCTGCTCTTTTCCCTGCAGTCCTCTGGAAACGTCTGGGTCACCCATGAGGAGATGGAGACCATGGCAACTTCCACCAAGACGGTGAGGCTGGGCAGGCCCCGGGGTGCTGGAGGCAGCCCCTGGGTGTCAGGGTCCGAGCAGCTGCAGGCGTGTTAACCTAGAGGGAAGGGCATCCCTCACATGTCAGCTCTTGGCCAGCACCCTGCAGCTCTTTAGAAACCCTCTTTCAACCTTTAATGTCCAGCAATTTCTGAAAGTATCTTAAACCCCATCAGATTTATTTTCCCTTGTGGATTTCACTGTGTTTCCAGAGCAGCCTGGCTGTTGTTTGGGAGTTAAAGACAAAACCCAGGAGTGATCTCCAGACACGTGAGATCCCCGAGTCATTCTGCACCCAAGTCACGGCCTAATCCCCCACTGACCTCAGCACACCCAAACATTGTCCCCACCATCTGTCCCTGCCGCTGGCTGACAGCTTGGGGTCCCTTGCAGGGATGTGTCCATGCTCCCAAAAGCTCTGGCCCCTTTGGAGAGAGGGAGCCACTCCCTTCTCTGCAACCTGATCACCCCATCTGTGTTTCAGAGCAGGGCAGCATTTTGGATTTGTGTGGGAATTGTGTGTCCAAGGCCAAGTTAGAGCACCCTGGGCTAGCAGAAGCTGTCCCTGCCCATGGCAGGGGTGGAATGGGATGAGCTCTAAGGTCCCTTCCAATCCAAACAAGTTTGGGGTTCTCTGAAATAGGCATTTTATTGAGTTGAGTGGCAGGGATGTGCCACTGTCCCTTGGCAGGTTCTGTGAGACTGAGGAAAACCAGCACAGGTTGGCAAAGGAGGAAATAGCCACAAAATCAGCAAATTGGCTTGGGCAGCCCCCTGGGGGTTGTGACACGTGAACTGAAGCTTAATTCTCTTTCATCCATCTGACCTGGGGGAACCCGAGAACTCTTTCTGTGTTTCCCAGAGAAGATGAACAATCCCCAGGGTCGGTGCCATCTCCAGCCCAAGCCTCATTCTCCATCATCATCATCATCATCATCATCATCATCATCATCATCATCATCATCATCATCATCATCATCATCATCATCCTCCTCCTCCTCCTCCTCCTCCTCCTCCTCCTCCTCCTCCTCCTCCTC
>NW_024582089.1:337459-355623 GCF_017639235.1 Corvus kubaryi | reverse complement strand
CCTCCTCCTCCTCGGTCAGAGATGGGGTGGAAGCCAGGCCCAGCGGGGTCAGGGTGTCCCCAGCACCCTGGGGACAAGGCTGAGGTCCCCAAGCCGTAAGAGCGAGCTGTGTCCCTCTGTGCTGAGGGGTCCCGTGCTCAGGGCCAGCAGGTACTGACTTCACTGTCCTTTCTGTTGACATGCTGCGTGTCACACTTAGGACACAGAGGAAGGCAGCTGGGCACAGGTGAGGTCCCCGGGCCACCCCTGTGGCATGGGGTGGGCGGTGCATGGGGTGGGCAGTGCGGGGCTGGACATCCCGGGGGATTTTTGGGGCTTTGATGTTCACCGAGGCCTTGGAGGCTTTACCTGCACCCCGTGGCTGCTCCTCTGGGCCATGTCTCACATACAGGGTGTCCTCCTGGGCCCCTCTCTGCTCCAGGCAGTGGCTTTTCCTGGGACCTGCTCTGTGGGATCCAGAGCCTGTGTTGAGAACCCCCCAGTGGTGTGACCACCCTGCATGGGAGCAGGATTCCAGCTGCATAGACATTTACTTTTCACCTATTTTGTAGCCCCAAATCCATACTGATCATTTTTATGAACCAAAAAGGTGGGAGGAAAGAGTCCTGCTTGGATCCATCTCTTCTGGTTTTATCCCTCTCAAATGCTTTACTTTCCTTCTGGTGGATTTTAATTCCTTTTCGGACCCAAAATCACTTTGCAGTGGAAGTGAATGGGTGGGTTTTTTTCCCAAAACTGACCTTTTTTTTTTGTTTTGAAGTCATAAAATAGAGATTCTTAAAATAGAGATTCTTAAAAATCAGTTGGGGATGCACTGGAACCTATTTCTCAGTTGTTTCATCTTTCAATGAATGTGCTTTTTCCAGAGGCAGCTGCTCATAAAGTCCAGTTATCCCTTGCCCTTATTTTTGGCTACTGCTTTGTCTCCTGCGGGGACATGAGTAGGACACAGACCATGGCCAGCAGGACTGTTCCCTCCAGCTCCTTCAGTACCACCCAGGGCTCACTCCTCTGGCCTGGGCTTGGCCTCAGGACGGTGACCCTCCCAGGCTGTCACTGATCTCCTGGGATCCTGCAGCTCCACCAAGCCCTGGGTTCTCCCCAGCTTCTCCATGTGCTTCTCTGCAGACATTGGCCTATGGGGACATGAACCATGAGTGGATTGGGAACGAGTGGCTTCCCAGCCTGGGTCTGCCCCAGTACCGCAGCTACTTCATGGAGTGCCTGGTGGACGCGCGCATGCTGGACCACCTCACCAAGAAGGACCTGCGGGTGCACCTGAAGATGGTGGACAGCTTCCACCGGTGAGTCCAGCCCCCAGAGCTCCCCAGCGTGCATGTGGAGCAGAGGAGGGGGGGATTTGATGGATTCTCCAGTCTTGGGCAGCCCTGGGTGGCTCTTCCAGGCTGGACTCACAGCCCTGGGCTGGGGCAGCTCTTCTGGGCAGAAGTTCTCCTTCACCTCACTCCCTGCTGCAGAACTGCAGAGGAGCAGGCCTTTGCCTGACTGTGAAGCAAACCACGGGCAAAACTTCAGGCTCATCCTGCCTGGTTCTCCACTGCTGTCTGCCAGCAGCCCAGTGGGAGAAGGCTTGTGCCACCCCAGCCATGGCTCCAGCGCCGGGATCCAACCCTGCCATGGGCTTCCACTGCCCACCCTGACCCATGGGCCTGCCAGGGTCACCTCCAGGGGTGAGCCCTTCAGCCTGGAGCAGCCCCCATGGGCTGGTCCCCCCTTCCCTCTCCGGCCACCAAGTGTGAGGATCGTTGGGATCTGTGCGCTCGCAGGCAGCTGGAACAGGCTCAAACTGATGGAGCGGGGAATTGCCGTGGAAGGGAGGGACATTCCCCATTTTCCAGCTTTGGGTTGTGCCTGTCCCAACCCACCCCTGGCCTGAAGCACCTTTTGGGTGTGTGGGGAACATGCAGAGAGGGGTGTTCCTACCCAGGTCCCTCCCAGCCACGTGTCCTGGAGGGCTGGGTGACCCCTCGTGTCCCCTCGTGTCCTTGCAGCACCAGCCTCCAGTACGGCATCATGTGCCTCAAGAGGCTCAACTACGACCGCAAAGAGCTCGAGAGGAGGCGAGAGGAGACCCAACACGAAATCAAAGGTCAGCACGCCCCGTCCAGCTCCAGAACAGGAGAAGAGAAACCTCCCAGGAGATACCCGGGGCTGGTCTCTCTCCTATCCCTTATTTTTAACCTGTTATTTGTCAGCCCACAGGGCTGTTCTCCAGAGGCACCTCCGTGCTGCTCCAAGTGCCTTTATCAGCTGACCCCAGGCAGGCATGAGGAGGGAGGAGGGGAAAGCAAAGATGCAGCCTGAGCATCCCATGATCTTCTCTGCCCATTTCACTGCTCAGGACACCCCCAGCTTGCTCAGCCTCCCCTTCCTCATTGCTGTCCTGAGATTCCCTGCACATCTGGCTGCTGCTTGGATTACATCTCATTATTGATAATGCCCCTAATTACACCAGCAGCCGTGGCTTCTTAGGATTAATTTTCACAGTTGTTTTCTGCCTGTTATTTCAGCTTTGAGCTTGGTAAATTGAATGGAGCTGCTCCTGGCACTTGAGCTCCTGGTTTTGCTGCTGGCTTGGGAAGGAGAGTCCCAGGATCAGCCTGTGGCAAAGGGACAGGGCCTCAGGACATGCCCAGATCTCCTCAGAGCCGTGAGTGGGGTGTGGGGTGGCCCTGAGCTGTGCCCTTGCTGTCGTGCAGATGTGTTGGTGTGGACCAATGACCAGGTCATTCACTGGATCCAGTCCATCGGACTGCGCGAGTACGGGAACAACCTGGTGGAGAGCGGCGTGCACGGGGCCCTGCTGGCCCTCGACGAGAACTTTGACCACAACAGCCTGGCCCTTGTGCTGCAGATCCCCACCCAGAACACCCAGGTAGGAGCCAGCATCCTTGGGGGATTTTGGAGGAGAGTGGCCAGTGTGGGACATGGCTGTGGTGTGACCCCACCAGTGTCACAAACCCAGCTCTGCCTTTCAAAGCAGAGCTCTCCTATGGCCTGGGGGCTCTTTCTGTCGCACTCAGGCTTTCCTAGCATGGGAGTTCAGGCTGGATGCACATTCCCCATTGATGGGGGATCATAATTTTTTGGTTAATTGCAGGCTCGACAAGTGCTGGAGAGGGAGTTCAACAATCTGCTCGCCTTGGGCACGGACCGGAGGCTGGATGATGTGAGTGCCAAACCTCTTCATGTCCTATGTGACTGGGGAAGGACTTGGGGGTGCTGGTGGCTGAGAAGCTCAATGTGCCCCGGCCACGTGCTCTGGCAGCCCAGAACCCCCCCGTGTGCTGGGCTGAGCCCCCAGCGTGGGCAGCAGGGCAGGGGGGGATTCTGCCCCTGTGCCCCGCTCAGCTGAGCCCCCACCTGCAGAGCTGCCTCCAGCCCTGGGTTCCAGCACGGGAAGGACCTGGAGCTGCTGCAGCGAGTCCAGAGGAGCTGCTCTGAGGGCTGGAGCTCCTCTACCATGAGCCCGGCATCCCTTGGAGTCTTTACTGGGACTTTTATGTTGATGTCTCCAAGGCATCTTTGCAGGCAGGCTGTGGAGGAGAGGGAGATGAGCTGGAAAGGATAAAGCCAATGCCATGGGATCCCAGCGAGATGTCCTATGTCCTTGGGCCAGTTTGATCCTGCACTTTGCTAGAGCTGATCACCAAGGACAGGCCCGCCCTCGTTAGCTGGTGTCTCCCAGGGGCAGAAGGTGCTGCTGGCACTGAGCCCGGGCCCGTGCTGTCCCCGCAGGGTGATGACAAGACCTTCCGTCGGACGCCGTCCTGGCGCAAGCGCTTCCGCCCGCGGGACGTGCACAGCATCAACCTCCTCAGCGGCTCTGCTGAGACCCTGCCCGCCGGCTTCCGTGTCACCAGCCTCGTGCCACTGCCCCCTCCAGCTGCTCCAGCCAAGAAAATGCCCCCGGAAGGTGGGTCAGCCCTTCTCCAGAGGGTCCTCTCCCACCCCTGCTCAGTCTTAAGGAATGTGGGGAAGGATGTGCCACCAGGAGAGGAGAGGGATAGAAGGGGAGAGGGAGGAGGAGGAGAAGGAGAAGGAGAAGGAAGAGAGGGAGAGAGGGAGAGGGAGATGAGAGAGGCTTGCTGGTCACCCAAGATGCTCAATCCATGTGATCCTGGAGCTGTGGCCTGCTGGAAATGGTTTTTTTGGGAGGGTTTTTTCAGACCTGTGTGTGATTTCTTGGTTATGAACTATGAGGACAAGGGAGGGGCCAGGATTGGGGTGTGGGGTGGGATATGACACCCAGGGACTGCCCAGTCTGGGCCAGTTTCGTCCATTCTGCCTTCTGGAAACCCCAAAGGGATGTATTAACCAGCTCCATTTGCCTGAGCTCTCCCAGGGCTGGCAGGACCTGCTGGGACACACTGGCTGCCTGTGCTGCTGGCTGTCCTGTTTTATGTCCCAGGATCTGCCCCCACCACACAACTTCTTTCTTCAAGGTGTCTTGGTCACTTCCAAAGCTGTAGGGAGGCAGAAGCTCCAGCCAGGTCACCCCAATTTGTCCCCTGGACCTGGCACCATGGTCGCACTGTCCCAAGGCAGCTGCCGCATCCCCACTGGAGCAAAGCTGGCTTCAGCAGGCTCAGAATGAGAATTAGAAAGCTGTGCGTTCACCTTCCAACTCCAAACCTCAGGCCCAGCTCTTCTCCTGCCTCAAGTTTTGCTCAAATGTCCCAGCTTTCCTTCCAGCAGTTTGGATCAAGCTCCTGTTTGACCTTTTCCACCCCGTCCCCAGAAGGTGCAGTTCCCACCTGGCTGAGGACAGTGAAACTTGGGGCAGAATCGCACCCAGACAGGGAGCAGGGTGCTCACTGCCCAGGAGCAGGGATGGCAAGTGGCAATTTCCCAAATACCTTGAAGCCTCAGGAGCATCCGAGCTGGCCAAACGTGGCTTTTCCTCTGACCTTCATCTTCACGTGGCTGCAGTGCACAGATGCTGCTCAATAAACACAGGATTTGGGGAAGCTGGGGGCTAATTGGAGCAGTCACTAATTGCTTTGCTCTTTGGTTCCCTTCCAGTCGGTGCCTCCGGGTCCCCAAGGCTGGAGACCTCCACGGTTCGGACGTACTCGTGCTGAGGGTCAGCGAGACCAGAGCCAGGCCCTGGGTGAGTGCGAGGGGAACCGAGGCCCTGGAGCTGCCTGGGGACCGGGGCAGAGCAGGAGCCCCAGCAGCACCCAGGCAGGGGGCTGCCCTTGCCAAGGTTTGCCTGGCCATGGAGGGCCAGGGAGACCTCAGTGGTGGGGGAGCTGCTGCTGCCCGGGGCTCACAGAGACGATGCAGGAGGGGTGCTCAGCATCCCACCACGCGTGGTTTGTCCAGGCTTGGACAGACAGCTCCACTGGGGACCCCAGGGTGCCATCCCATGAGGGTCCCACTTGTGTGAGGGAAGGATAGTCAAGCACTCCTGGGATCCTGCTGTGTCCCTGGTTGCCCTGTGCCAGGAGGATCCAGTGCTGATTCCATCTGGGTTTGTTGGCCGATGGGTGCACTGGTGGAGCTGAGCCAGCATCCTCACAGGGCCTTTCCCACTTTGCTCCTCAGCAAATCCCCATGTCCGTGTGCCACGTGCTGGCTGCCTTCCAGGACGAGAGCCCAGCCTGTGCCTGTTCCTCGGCCCAGACCCACAGACTGTCACTGCTGTGGACCGACAGGATCTGTCCCTCCTGCTCGGGCACCCCCCACTTCCCCCGGCTCCCGTGGCTCCTGCCGTGGCCTGTCCCCCACTTCTCCCCGTGCTGACCGGGCCATGGATGTGCTCCGGATGCTGTCCTGGCGTGGTGCAATCTGGGGAGCAACACAGACACCTGCAAAGTGTCTGCGATGTTTGGAAGCCTCTCTCCTGCCTGGTTCGTGTTGCCAATCTGCCGCCACGGGGCTGCACTGACTCGCCCGAGCCCTGGGCATCAGGAATGCTGCTGCCCACAGGACTTGAAGCCAAGGAAGATTCAGGCTCGTGAAAATCCTCCCTCCAGGGCGGCCGGGCAAGGAGCTGCCCCCGGGGGGGCCGGGGCAGTGCCAGGGCTGGTGCTGGGTGGGATGAAGGGGGCCCAGCACGGGGTGAGGAGGGCGGTGTCTGCCCAGGGCCGGGCGGGCGAGGTGCTGATTTTGGTGCTGTCAGGTGCCCTGTTTGAGGGGGCTGCGCCTGGGACCGCCCCACACGGCTCACGGGGACGGTGCCCAGCGCCCAGGGGAGAGGGGACCCTCCTTGGGTGCCCGGGGAGACAACGGGAGCCCCCCCGCCCCCGGGACGTGCCCACCCTTCCCCTCCGGGTGCAGAGGAGATGCTCTCCCCTCCTGCCTCCTGCAGGGGTCAATCCAGGAGGCTCTTAACTCTTCCCATTTCTTCCCCGTAGGGTAGGATCTCTTCGTCTCCTCATGCCACGTTTGCCTTGTGTGGCCCCTATTTCTGATGTGATATTTATTGATGGCTGGAATGACCTTATACTTATCATGTGCTGTCTGGAAGTGCAATATCTGAGAGGCTCTACAGTCACGACGTCTTTTCGGTGTATTATTTGCCTAATACAGTATTAAATATTTTTTTAATTTGAAGAGTCAGTGAGCCCTTTATATCAATGCCCTATTTCTTTCGTCATATTATTGGTACTGCATGGACTCCAAACCCTGGATCGGGTCAGGAAAGGATGTATGTGTGTTCCAATAAACAGGATTTTAAAACAGTGCTGGCTTTGAGCCTTCTTTTTAGAGCCCAAATTAAAAATATCATTAATCTCTGGCTCCCTCAAGATCTTTGGGGCACAGGGCTGAACCCCAGTTAAACACCAGTGAAATCACTGGTCTGTATAGGGCTGACTGAAGTGTGGCACATCCAGTTCCCAGCTGAGAGACTGTTCCAAGGTCCAGCTGGATTTACTGATACGAAAATCTTCAACCTGGATTTGGGGATTTTGGAACTGGGGAGACCTACACAGGCCAGGACAACAGTAAAAGAAACCCAAGCTGTCCAAACAAGAATGCCTTTATTTAAAAAAGAATCCAAATAAGTTAGCAAAAATAACAATTAAAAAAACCCTAAAAGGCAACTGCACACAGCGTTCAGTAGAAAAGACAGGCGGGCTCCGGGCCAGCAGCACCGGCCACTGGCCAGAGAGAGACCTTGGTCAAGGAGCATCTGGAAAACTCAGCAAAGCGAACCCAGCACACACATTGGCCCCAAACCTGCCCGTCCCCGGCCGGGCAGCGGAGCAGGGCCTGGCCCCGGGAAGCCCCTCCAGGAGCCGCAGCCCCATCCCACCTCTGCCTGTTCTTCCAGCCCAGCGGGAGCGTTCCGCAGGGAGCGGGGAGGGAGCCGAGTGGTGTCACCGTGCAGCCCACGACACCGGAGGGGTGGATGTGATTTCCAGCGGCTGGACCCTTCTGGCATCTCATTCCCACCCCGTTACCAGCTCGAGGAGCCGCCGGGGTTTGTGGCAGCTCAGTTTTGACCCCGCTCCTCCGGGAACGTCACGGCCACGTCCTCCACGGCAATGCTCTCCACGATGGAAGACAGCGAGTGCAGGTTGCGCTCCTCGGCTGCCTCGTCGGTCAGGAGGTGATCTGGGGAGACAAAGGGGTGAGGACGCTGCTGGGAATGGGGGCTGTGTGCTGGAGAGAGCTCCTCCTGCTCAGGGAGATGTAGGTTAGTGCTGAACATGGCTGAGGGTTGGACTTGATGATCTTTTCCACCTGTAACAATTTGTTGATTGTTTTCTACTATTCTGTGACCCCATGATCCCTCCCATGGCCAGCGTGACCTAGGGACCTGCTGCCAGCCCCCACCCTGGGGAAGGATGAGAGACCAACAGGGAGGAGAACTTTTGGGCCCTTTATATGTTTTAATCTCCACTGGAAAATGAGATTTAAGTTTCTGCCTTCTGGGGAAAATAACAGGTGGATTTGGCAGGGGTGGGGATAATGGCGAGCATGGGAAAAAAGATCAGCAGCTGCCAAGGGTGTGTGGGGAGGGAAGGGGGGCTGGGGCAGCCATACCTAGTGATGCCCAGCCATGCCCAGCCATGCCCAGCCATGCCCAGCAACACAGCAGCAAAGGCAAGCCAAGAGATGGCAACAGATGAAACCCTTGCTGGGGATGAAGCCACCAGGGCCCCAGGCTACTGCAGCCCAATTTCTCAGCTCCCACGGGTTGGTGTTTTGGTGAAATCAGGGCTGGGAGAAGCCTGAATTGCTGAGCATTGACCAAGGAGGTGCTGGAGGATCTCTGAGCTCATCACTCTGCAGCAGCAGAACGGGCAGAGAAGGACAATTTTCCTTCTGTCCTTTGCTCCGAGCATCTCCTGTCCGGGGGAGGGCTGGCTCAGTGATGCTCTGCTCCAGGGCTGCGGTGCCCCTGCTGTTCCCACTCCCTGCAAGCCCAGCGAGGCCGTGGGATGCCCAGGGTGGCGAGGAGGGCGTTACCTGCAGGGTTGGTGCCGAACTCCAGCTGGCTGCTCCACTCGGGGCTGCAGGAGGAGCTGCCGGACCCGCACTCGCTGGCTGCCTGCAGGAGCCCAGAGCAACCGTGTGTCACCTCCTCTGGCACGGCCGAACCCCACCAGCCACCCCAAAAACACCCCGGGGGGCCCATCCCACAGCAGGACACCCCTGTGGAGGGGGGCACGTCCCTCCCCACCTGGAGGAGCCAACAGCACACGGGGTCCCCAGGACCCATCAGGGCCAGGTGCTTCCTTAACCATAAAGGCTGAAAAACCTCCCTTTTTTTGGGACACTGGCCACAGAGAAATGGGGCTCCCACTCACTGCAGGTAAAAAGGTGTCTCTTTCCCCACTGATTATGAGGAAGGGCTGGAGACAAACAAACGTCCTTGGGCAAAACAGCTTTTTGCTGAGAATTACCTAATCAGGCTCATAAAAAATGACACGAGGGCTGGATGGCCTCAGGCTGTCCCCAGGGGGGAGGGGCTTTGGGAAAAGCTTTTGGCAGTTTGATTTGTGGATTTGGGGCTGAGTGGTTATTTTGGAGAAAAGAGCTGACAGCATGAAAAATGAGACCATTACTCAGCAAATCCCAGAATTCACTTTTTTGGCATGTGTCTTTATCTGGGAGTGGGTGTCAGCCCAAATGTGATTTATATGAGCAACCCCACGGACCCAACTCTTTGTAGTGGACTAGAAATGGCACTTTGGGTCTTCAAGCTCATGGCAGCACAGGATAATTAATTAGCACTTGGACTTATTGCCCATTAAAACAGGAAATTCTTACAGATATGATCTTCTTTTCCCCAGAATACTGGCTTTTGCATCAATATGTGAACCCCTGGCTACACCTGGGACAAGGGGCAGCTCAGAACAGAAGTGACAAAGGCACAGCTCAGCACAGTTTTGGGCACATTTGCAAATCCAAGTGGATTCTGGGAAGTGGAAATTGGATTCTGGTATCCAAGTGGATTCTGGCATTAAAGTGGATACTGGGAAGTCCTGCAAATATGTAGGATGGAGCCTAAATACTTTTTCATTCCTTTATTCAGCATTAAATTGGACTACCTGGGTACCTGCTGGTTTGGCCCTGAAATCCCTTAGTATGGGAGGAGATCTGGGATTCCCTCTTCTGGGCCTCTGAAAAAGTCCCTCCGTATCTCTATCTCTATCTCTATCTCTATACCTATATCAATATATCTATATATTTATATCTCTACCTATATCTATATCTATATCTGTATCTGTATCTGTATCTACATCTATATCTATATCTGTATCTATATATCTATATCTATATCTATATCTGTGTCATGTATATCTGTATCTATATCTGTATCTGTATCTATATCTATATAATCTATATCTATATTTACATCTATATCTACATCTATATCTCTATCTGTATCTATATATCTATATCTATATCTGTATCTGTATCTCCATACATCTACATGTCATATTTATATCCATACCTACATTACTTATTTCTGTATCTACCTCATCCATACCTACATGATCTATATATCCATATCTATCTATAGATATACCTGTATGTCATTTATATATTATAAATCTATAGACAGTCTGTATAATCTTTATCACTATCTAGATTATCTCTATACATTTATATAATCTCTATTTCTATCTGTCTCCATAGCTATCATATCCATATCAATTTCATCTCCAGTTTATCTGTATGATCTCTGTATCTATAGAACCCGTGTCAGCAATGCCTGTACAGACACACAGACCTACATCTATCTCTCCCATCTGCATCGACCACTCCTCCCTGCACCTGTAGCTGTAGTTTCAGCTCTCTGTGCATTCCCAGATCCAAACCTCAGAGCAGCAGGGAAGCACATGCCCAGCCATCCACAGGAACCAGGGGCAGATGAAAATACCTCTCAAAAACTTGGTTAAATAACCAAAACATTGTGGTGTGACAGGTCCTGGCTCTCTGGGGGTTGCAGCAGGACACGACTACTGCGTGTCCTCATCCACTTCAGTCCTAGAAACCAGAGGTGTCCCTGTGCCACCCCTCTCGTCCCTTCCTCTGCCTGAGTGTGAGCAGGGAGTGTTAATTTCATTTTATATTTTATGCTTTATATTTTATTTTTATATTTCATATTTTCATTTCCATTTTTGTGTTTAGTATTTAATTTTATTCGTTAAAATATTATATTATATTACATTATATATATTATATTATATTATATTATATTACATTATATTTATTATATTTATTATATTATATTTATTATATTATATTTTCATTTAGTTTAGTTCTATGTTATTTACTCCATTTTCACCTTTCCTACCTCTCCCCAGCCCAGGACCATAGTCCCAATGCACCCATTCACAGGGACACAGCTCACAGGGAGGTGAGCTCTCAGCAGGGTTGGACCATTGTCTCCGTGCCCCCCTGCAGGCCACACTCACACAGCCACCAGTGTCCCGAGACGGCAGCTGGGACAGAGCTGGGGTCCTGTTCCCCCCAGCAGGACCCAGTGCCCCAGAGCTCCTGCAGTGCCTCTGCTCGGGGTTACCCGCACAGGGCATCACCCCTGTAGAGCAGTGTCCCCATAGAGAATCACTCCCCTATGGCATCACTCCCAAAGGGCTTCACCCTGAAATGGCATCAACCCCTTAAAGCATCGTCCCATAGAGCATCACCCACATAGAATGGCACCCCAAAATGACATCACCCCCACAGAACATCATTCCCATATGGCATCAACTCCACAGACTGTCACCCCCATAGGGCATAGACTCCACAGGGCATTGTCCCCACAGAGCATCACTGCCATAGAACGGCACCCCGAAATGACCCCGCCCACATCAGGCATCACCCCTAAATGGCATCCCCCTGTGGAGCATCGTCCCATAGAAAGTCACCCCCACAGGGCATTGCCCCAAAGAACATCACTCCCATACGGCCTTGCTCCCACGGAGTGTGACCCCGAAACGGCATCACCCCGTGGAGCGTCACCCCCATCCGCATCACCCCATGGGGCACCACCCCCCGCACGCCGCTCCCAGCCCGGCTGGGCACCGGGGGACAGCCAGGGACACTCACGGCGGGCGGGGCCGCGGCGGGCCGGAATCGCAGGTCCCGCTGGTCCCGCTCCTGCTGGTTGAGGGAGCTGAGCAGGCTCTGCAGCCGCTCGATGTACTGGATGGCGCTGCGCAGGATCTCCACCTTGGGCAGCCGCTGGTTGGGGTTCAGGAGGGTGCTGCGCTTCAGAGCCTCGAACGCCTCGTTCACCTTCTTGAGGCGCCGCTTCTCCCGCAGCGTGGCCGCGCGCCGCCGGTCCATGGACACCGATTTCCTCTTGCACACCTTGCAGGCCCAGGGCAGGCACTGGCCGGGGCAGTGCTCGGCCAGCGCCTCCTTGTCCTCCAGAGCCACCCTGCCCTCGGCGCACAGGGCCGCCTCGGCGCGCTCGGGGAACGCCGCGGGCTCGTAGGCCTGCAAGCGGGAGCCCAGAAAGTTTTCCCCATCGTAAAACCTCTGCTCCGGGAAGAAGTACGGGTTGGTCTCGAAGAGCTCCATGGGCGGCTCGGGGACGTGCGCGCGGCTCGGGGACGGCTGCTCCCTCTCCCCGCGCCAACTGCTTGGTGCCATTTAAACCCCGGCGCTGGCATTAAATCACGGAGATAAATATAGAAAACCCAAAGGAAACCTGAGCCCACCCTAAGCTGCTGCCTCACATCAAAACTTGTCCGTCTGATTCCATGTGCTCTCCCCACGGGGATTACAGTGCCCGGCCCGGCGGGGCTGGGGGGGCTGGCACGGCGGGGGGGGCAGCTCGGCTGAACCCGAACAAGGGCTTTGTGTGAGCCCCGAGGTGCCACTGGGGACGGCGGGCGGCTGCCAGCTCCCCCCGGCATTCCTGCGTCATCTGGTCCCTTCAGTTAGGGCTGGGGTGGGGGAGCCATGGTGGCCTCGTGGCCAATCTGCCTGACCAGGGCATCCCCATCCCTTCACGCTGCCCCCGCCTGGATCCCACGGCACCCCAAATCTGTACCTTCCCTGCGGTGGGACCCAACACCAGCACAGTATAGTCCCCTTCCCAGCCCTTCCCACCTCCCTCCCGATCCCGCTCTGCCCCATATTCCCCACAGCCCATCCTGCCGGTCCGTGTTACACTGATCCCACTTCTGCTGAAGCCCAGGGGAAGCCTCGGAATCCAGCCCTGGGAGGGATGTCCCAATGCAGGGAGCACCCCAGGCTCCAGTCCCATCCCTGTGGACACCCCTCTCCCTGCTCACCCGTCCCAGTTCCAGCTGCTGTGCCTGCTGCCTGTCCCGCTGGAACAGAGCAGGCAGGAGCAGGCAGGACAGAGCAAAGCCCAACCTTTCCTCCACCAAGGGCTTCTTGAAGGTGCCCAGCCAAGTCCCTTATCGCATTTTTGTCACAAAATCCGTGTTTGTGGCTTCTCCCATGCACCAAACCCAAAGGACACCTTCTCCCATGTGTCTCCAGGTTCCAGCAGAACCAGGCTGAGCTCAACCCTCTCCCAGCTAACACAGCCTCCTCCCTCCTGCTCTCCTGTGCTGGCCTCTGTACCTGTGGATAACCAAAGCCCCAATGCCATCCTGATGCGCCCCTCTCCCAGAAAAGACACATTGCTCACACATTCCCGATAGGGAAACTGAGGCACACCCAGCAGCAGCAGCATGAGGGGGATTTTAACTCATCCCCAGCCCTTCCCCGCTGACTCCAATGGCTTGGCCACATCTCTCCAGCTTTGTCTTTAATTCAGAGGGGATTTTTTTTTCCATCTGGAACATCAGAAACCATCTCCCATCTCCTCCTATTCCTGCTCCAGGCCAGATTCCAGCTGAGGGATCGGTCAGTGGAAAGAATGTCAGCAAAGTGCAGGGCCAACCCTGCCGGGATTTTCCTTCCCCAAATTCCCCCTCCTCGGAGAGGCTGTGCTGTGGCACATTCCCTGTGCCCACTATCAGCACCCTTGCTCACTTGGGGTGGATTTCTGGCCTTCTTGGAACCTGCCATGATGCTCTTCTCTCCTTGTTGTGATTTCTTTGGGGCCAGGAGCTTTCCAACACCTCCTCACTCCGATTCCTGCTCTCTTGGGGTTCCAGCCCTGGGGATTTGCTGTCCCCATGGTGTTAACATCTACGAAAGTCTTCGCTAAGGAAAGCAGGACCTGCAGCCTTGATGTTCATCCTCAGCACAGCCCCTGTGCTCCCCACAGCCAGTCAAACTCAAAAATATTCAAGAAGGAAAGAAATCAGAGCATCAGCTTGGCCCTTGCCTAAGGAAAAAGCACTGAAAGGGTTGGGAAGAGGCAGGATTCATCCCTCAGATGTGCAGAGGTGCCCATGGCAGGAGTGAAGGCTTTGGGAATGAGCCTGAGGGCTTCACATCAGCTCCACACCACCACATCAAGCAGCTCGAGTCACTCATGGGCACTTTTAGCAGTGGCGCTTGGTGGACATGACCCCGATGAGCCCCTTGAGCTGCAGCCGCATCCCTGGGTGAGAGGTGTCAGGAGCACCCTGGCTCACTGTATGAATGGGCTTTTTGGAATTGCAGGAGCATGTTTGGAGGGTGAGAGACACAGTGGTGACATAACGGCCTCCACGGGCACGTGGCTGACCCGCACAGGGGAGAGGTCAAGCATTTGGCAGGTCATAAACAGGGGCAGCACCCGTGGGGCAGAGCCGGCCGTGTGTCCCCAGCCAGAGAAGTGGCACAAGCCAGCCCCGACAGGCCACCAAGGGCACCGTGTCCCCTGTGTCCTGAGCAGGCAGGGGAGGCAGAAGGCAGCTCACGGACATGGGGAAGAAAGGGCGCTCAGTGGCAGCGTGGGGTGGGCACTGGGAAGAGGCACCCCACTGGGGTGGCAGCCCCAGCACCTGCACTCGCTCCAGCTCCATTTGGGGGTCTCATCCAGTGATGTGGGAGCAGGGATAACGCTGTGCTCACCCAACTGCAGTTCTGCAGCTCCTTCAGCCCCTCCATGCCGTGGATGAGCCTAACCCTGAACACGGCGGAGAGACACGCCGGGGTCCGGGGTCTGTGGGCTCATCTCGGTGGATATCAAATCGAGGATGATTAAGCCCATTGGGCAAGTAGCCATCATCAAGGAACCCCGTGTCCGGGCTACGGAGAGGCTCCCATCATGGCCCACCCCACCCCACAAAGGCACCTGCTGGGGGATGGGCGAGCGTGGCGGCTTTTCCCGGTCCCCTGGGTGCCCACGGCGGCCGAGGCTGTGCCCCGCGTAATTCGGAGCCGAGGGGGGATTAGGGCTCTGCTGCCGGCTGTCAGGTTATCCCGTGATGGATGGTGGCGGCTGGGAGGCAACACAAAGCGACGCTGTGTGAGCCCCGGGCAGAACGTGCTGCGATCCGTCACAGGGTGACCTTCGGGGGCCTCGCGGGGACGGCTCACCCCGACACAGCTGGCGGGGAGGGCAGCCACGAGCCCAGAGCTAAAAATACCCCTCCATTGAGAAAATCCCAGCGAGGAGGGTTTGTCCCTGCTCCTCCGGGGCAGCTTCCCAAGCCGGTGACCAGGTCCAGGGAGCGGGGTCACGGAGAGACACGCAGGGGCTGCCTCGGCTGATTTTCCCACCACGTCTGATGGTCTGGATTTGCTGAGTTTTGGGGATGGATACACGTGAGCGTGTTGCAGCCTGGGGAGTGTCCCTCCCAGTGCACAGAGCCTTAACCCGTGCATGTCCCTGCTCCCTGCTCGGAGCTGCACGCACAGGTTGCACATCCCTGCCAGGGGCATGGAGCTGTGCTGCGCCCACGCTGGACAGGCGATGGTGGCCAGCCTGCTCCCACTGGGAAGGGCAGAAAAACCTGGGTTTAGGGGCTGGTGAACAGATTTAGGTACCCAAAGCAGCATCTACACCCCGTGGTGCCAGGAGCTTCCCACTGATGGGGAGAAGGTGGGGAAAGCCAGGGCCCAGCAGAGATCATCCCGCTGGGGTTTCAGCACAGGAAAGGCGTCTCACCAAAATGCCACTTCCAGTCGGACTCACCCTCCCACCCCCACCGGGCACCCCACAGTCCCACATCCCCTCTCACTTTCCAGGCTCACCGACGTCCCTTCCTGCCGCCGTGACAAGTCATAACATATTTGGGAGCAGCTGCAGGCTGCGGGGAGATGCCTGGCCCTGTCCCTGCTCTCGGCCAAGGAATGCGGAGCAGACCTCTCCTCCGACACCCGGGATTTCCGACGTGCCTGCTCGCCGGAGATTTGGGACGGCGACAGCTGCTCGGCCGGGATGGGGCTCAGCAGAGCCTCCCCGTTCAGCCCCAGCCCGAGGCTTTGCACATCCATGTCTTGTCCTGCTGAGGGTTCGGGGTTAGTTTGGGGTGCAGCCCGCGGGGAGTGACGGGGGATGATGTCCTGCTGTCTGTGCCGGCAGGGATGGGAGCAGCAGCGACAGCACCAGCAGACAACCCCTCGCTCACCCATAAATGCCAACGCATCCAGTTTGGGTTCCCTGGTGAGCTGAGAGGGAGGTGGGACAGGGCTGCTCCTGCAGCTCTTGTGTCCCCATGGGCCTCGACACCTTCGGTGCCCCCTCACTCCCATCCAGGTGCCCCAGTTTCCCCATCAGAAAATCAGGGATCATGATGGAGGTCTAAAATCTGTCTGGAGAACAGTTTTATTTTTGTTATTAACTGTCATTGCAGGTTTGACCCGGCAGGGAGGTGAGGGATCAACAGAGAGGTGCAGGTGGCTGAACAGCCCTCAGACCAATTGGACCCCAGTTTGGGGACAATACTGGGTGCCTGAACATACCAACCCACTGGGCCCCACCTGGGAATTCTCGTGGGTGCCCTGCTGCAATCACCCTGTGTGCTCTGACCCACCAGGATCCCTGTTTGGGGACCAAACTGGGTACCCTGACCCACGAGTCTGCTGGCTCCCAGCCCAGGGACACACTGTGTGCCCCGACCTCCCTCCTTGCCCAACTGATGAGGGGATGCTTTGCCCCACTGCAGCACTAAACCCCCTGTCTTTCTGCCCCTCCATGGCCTCCCTTGCTCCATAACCCCATGGCCTGGATGTGACCCTTCCCCTTCCACTCCCTAGCCCCAAATTACAGCTGGAGGAGGGATTCACCCAGCAGGACCCCCACTAATGAACCCCACAGTGGGGTTTCCTGTCTGGACCCCCCTCATCCCCCCATGCCAGGGGCATCCCCAGCTGCTCCATCCCCTGCGTGGTGGCTCTGGCCGGGCTGTCCCCACATGTGTCACCCAGGGAGCGGGGGGGGACTCGGGTTGTCAACAAGGGGTTGTTTTCCCCGGGGTGGGACAGTGTGGTGGGAGCGAGCTGTAGGACAGGTGGGTGTTTGGAGGAAGACCCGTGAATGTGAGGGATTCAGTAGTGACATGTGGCTGCTGTTTGACCCCGAGAGGGGACAGCTGTCCAGGCAGGAGAGGGCATGATGCCCAGAGATGGGACCTGGGGACAGCAGTGTCCCTCAGCAGGGCCAGCAGAGTCCCTCGGCAGGGACAGCCCTGACACGGGATGCCAGGAACCAGCAGGGAGGGCTGGGAGGGACCTGGCTTGCTGCCAGCCAGGTGTCCTGGGTGGGTGACCATCAGCTTGTCCCCATGGTGGACATGTTCCACTCCCTCCATGGCCTGACTGGGGCTGATGCTGCAGGACCAGGGTCTGGTGAATAGAAGAAAAAGGAGCTTGTGATGTTTGTGTCGAGCTTTCAGGACATGAACCGGTGACTCCTGTATTTTTCTGCTCCCACCCCAAGTGACAGTGAATTTTGGCACACGGAGTTGTGACATCCACCCTCCTCTCCCCCCATGGAGGGCACTCAGAGAGACAGGGAGGGAGGGTTGTGACGATTTTGTGGCTTCAGCGTGGGATTCCCGGGGGAACAAGGGACAGCGGACTCCCCCCCTGGACATGCCAGCAGTGATGCCGGACGCGCCGGTCCCCAGGGAGGGGCCCCCAGCCCTTCCGGAGAGGCCCCACCCTGCAAATTCCCCTGGCAGGGGCAGAGCCTTTCGGTGCCTTCCCTCCACCCCGGTTCCCCCCTGTCCGGGGGGCCGAGCCTCAGCAAACCCCGACCCCCACTCGCATTCCCAGCTGTCGCCGCTGCGGCACCGCTCCAGGGGCTGGAGGAGAATCCCGGCCCGGGGCCGGGCAGAGCTGCACCCCATGGGGGTCCCCGGGCCAGCCCCGCCCGGGGATGTCCTGCTGCCAAAGAGCCGATGGAGCTGGAGCACAGGCAGGGGAGAGGAGAGCCAGGAGGATGAGGAGGGGCTGGGAAGGGTGAGAAGGCCTCGGGGGTTTTGGTGTAGGGAACGGAAAGGGGATAGGTGTTTCTGGGGTGCTCCCGTGCCGCATTTCAGGGGGTCAAGCTCCTCCCAGCCCACCTCAGCCACTGAGGAAATGCAACCCCTGGCTGCCTGAGAGGAAAAATGCCTTGAAAGGCAAATTTGTGGAACCATGAGTTTGTGACCAAGGATAAACCCTCCATTCCCTGGTCAGGTCGTCCGAGGGTCCCATGGGACCAGGGAGGGTCAAGGTCTCCGGCTCCGAGCAGGAGGAAGGGCAGAGGGAGGCAGGAGGGATGCGGGAGGGATAGAGGAGGGATGGCAGGAGGGATGCAGGAGGGATGGCAGGAGGGATGGCAGGAGGGATGGCGGGAGGGATGCAGGAGGGATGCAGGAGGGATG
>NW_024582089.1:124665-337059 GCF_017639235.1 Corvus kubaryi | reverse complement strand
AGGGATGCAGGAGGGATGCAGGAGGGATGGCAGGAGGGATGCAGGAGGGATGCAGGAGGGATGGCAGGAGGGATGGCGGGAGGGATGGCAGGAGGGATGGCGGGAGGGATGGCGGGAAGGATGCAGGAGGGATGGCGGGAGGGATAGAGGAGGGATAGAGGAGGGATGCAGGAGCCATCAGCCACCGCAGCTGGACGGGAGAGGGCACCAGCAGCCCGGTTATCCACAGCCGAGTCCGGATTCAGGGACCGCGAGTCAGCGCCCGAAGGCAGCTCAGACCCCTTTGAATTCCCCTTTTTTTAGGGGGAATCCGCCCTTCTCCCCGCAGGATCCAGGGTGGGGCCCCAGCCCTTTGCCTGGGGGCTGAGAGTGGGGATCAGGATCTGGAAACCCATTTCGTTTGTGTCCAGCTTCAGCTCTCCAGCAGGGATGATCCCAACTGTTTGTTTCTGACCCCCATATGGGAGAAAATCTCGAGGTTTGTTTTTTCCCCGGCGTAATGACCCCAACAGGTGTTTTTCCTGCCCGATGGCCGAAAATAGCTCCCAGGGTTTGGCTTCCTGCGGTTCCTGCCCCAGTCTCAGTTCCCTCGTTCATCTTTTAGGCCAAAACATCCTAATCCGGGGAGGGGAGACTCCAGGGAACTGGGGAGATTTCCCGGAAACACTTTCCGTTGCGTTTTCCTGCTCATCTGGAGATGAAATTGTCCTGGGGAAGGAATTTTTGGCCTCAGCTGTAGCAGACACATTTGTCCCTAAATCTGTTTTGGGGAGCAGCCAGCTTTCATCCCATAGGGAGGGACAGGACTGTGATTTGAGATGTTCCCCTGTCGGGGTCTCTGCCCTTCAGCCCGGTGCTTTTCCCAGCATTTCCCAGCAAGCGAACGCGGTGCCTGCATTCCCCATCGGCCCACCCCCACCCCCGCTCCCCCAGAGCTCGGAGACAATCTGGGGGGTGTCAGCCCCCCAAAACTGCAGCCGCCCAGCCGACACCCCCTGGCCTGTGCAGCACTGAGGGACTCCCCTTTTCCCTCCCTGGAGCCGTGCGGCTCCGCTGTGGCAGCAGGTCCGGGGCATCACCGAGTCACACCCCGGGCACAGATTCCTCCGGAGCTCCGCGGTGGGAGGCTGGATGACCCCACGCCAGGCCCTGCCCCCAGATCCCCCAATCCATGGGAGGGGGGGTGCAAAGGAAGCAGGAGCCTCCGCGTCCAACGGAGCTGATGCGCCCCGAGCTCGTGGCGGGACTTCTGGCCCCGCGTCCCCGAGGAAGGCGCCCAGCTGTGGGAACGTCTCCCCGATCGTCCCGGGGCTGCTGTGAGCCCTGCGGAATGTCGCATGTCCCTCTGCAGCGTCACCGTCCTGGACAAGCCATTCCCCGGGGATCGGCCGGGACGCTGCTTTCGCCGGCGCTCGGACGGTTTCAGCGGTGTTTGTGCGGCTCTAGGGCCGCGGGGGAAACGATTCCAGCTGGAAGAGGAGACGTGGAACAGGGCAGGAGGCGGATCCCCTCTGCTGATAAGGAATTTTCCACGTCTTCCATAGGAATCTGCAGGTTTAGGCATGTGGGAAGGGTTTGAACAGCTTTTCCTACAACAGAGAACCTGCCCAATGAATTGCTGTCCTGAATTAATTTCTGGATATAAAAGAATTCGCCTTAAATTGGATGGAAGGCAATAATGAGGGCAGCAGCCATGTGCGGGGCTCAGAGGCTGCAGGAGCTGGATGGAAGAAGAGCTTTTGGAGGGTGGTGAGGTGGTTACAGTCTGTGAGAGTCTGAGTGGTGGGAAAAGCTCTGTTACCAAAAGCAAGAGCTGTAAGTGACAGCTGGAAGCTAAAAGCAGGGAATTTAAATATAGAAATATGGGACATAACACTAAAGTGAGAGATACGGGCTTGGGGAGCAGCAGTCATGGTTTCCTGGTTTCCTTTTTGCCACCTCTCCATCCTCACCCAGAGGCACCGATCCAGCCCAGCCCAGTCCTCCTCGGACATTTCCCTCTGTTGCTGTCACTCCTTCATCCCGGTTTTCTCCTTCACCCCAAATCCTCGTTTTCCACTGCCCCTATAGTGTCCCCAGGTGTTCCCAGGCCATCACAGCGCCAGGGCTGGGGCTGGCCCTGGGCTCTTCCAGCCACAACACCCACTCAGCTCTTCATCCCCTCCCCAGTATTTCCCCAAAGATCAATTAGAAATTTACTTTAGCATCTCCGAGATCCATCAAGAGAAGCAGCTCCCCTCATTCATCCCTCGTAGCAAGCCTGAACTCACATTTTTCCTTTTACATTTTCCTCTCACACAGCCATTTTTTTCCCCTTTCCTGAGCAGTCACTGTTTCACGCCAGTCTTTGCCCCAGAAGGATCTGTCATCCCTGCCGGGTGTTCCAGAGCCCTCACAGCGCCGGGCTCCCTCCTCCCTCCCCACGGCACAGCGGGGCTGGAGGAGCAGGCACCGTCCTGCCCTTCCACGGGCCACTGCAGCTGAAACCGGAGGCCAAACAGCGCTGGGTTTGTTCAAGGGGTGGCCCTGGATGGGGGACAAAGGGTTTGAACCATCCTCTAAACTGCTTGGTGGGGTTGGAAAGGTTTAACCCCCTCCTGCTCCACAGAGCCGGCTGGAAGCGGCGGCAGGAATAGCTCCTGGCCCTCAGCCCGGCTCGATAACACTCCCGGGGCTCCCTGGGGAATAAAATAATCCCGGTGTGGCGAGGAGGAGGCAGCGGCGCGGAGGCAAAGGGCCCGGATCGGGATGTGGGGCGGACCTCGGGACAGACCTCTGCCCTACCCCGCTGCCCTGCCAGGGACGGCGCTGCCAGAGCTCCCGCGGCTCGGCAGAGTTTTCTCTTCCACCCAGTGGTGTCTCAGCAGCTCCTCCCTGACAGGGAAGCACAAAAACCTGGCAATATCCTGCTGTGCCAAGGCACCCGGCACAGTGACCCAGCTGCCTGTGGGCAGCATCTGGCTGGCATCTGGCAGGGATCCGAGTGGGGCCTGACCCATTTGGCTACTGTGGGAATCTGTAGCATCGTGGATGTGGCATCTACCCAGGCTACCCAGGGAGCCGGGGCACATCCTTGTGCCTGCACAGGGCTGAGGGATCACAGGCACCTCCCGTGACTCAGTTTCTCCCTCGGCGCACGGGCAGCGCTGCCAGCCCCCTTCCCAACCTGCTCTGAGTAACAGCAGTGGGATGTGCTCAGGGGGAACAGGCAGTCCACAGGGAAACAGCCTTTCCTTCATCCACTCTCTGGGATTTGCTGGTTTAAATTATCTCCTGAGATGTTTTCTGCGCTGTGTCATTGCTGCTGGGCATCTGCTGCCAAGCCCAGATGGGGATGCACCACCCTACAGAAGTCTGGTGCTCCTTGATCCCCAGACGGCTTCCCAGGGCCGTGTATCCCATTAAATGGAAGAGAAACTGAGCACAAGTCACAGAGCAACCGTGTCCTGAGCGAGGTCCGTCCCCAGGGCTCTGTGTCACTGGCACACACAGAGCAGTGGCCCCACCACTATGGGGTGAGCATCATTCCCAGACATCTCAGCACAGCAGAGGCCTCCTTGGAAAAGCTCCGGGGTTTCCCTTTGTTTGCTGCTTCTTTCTTTGCCTTGTGCCATCCTCTGTGGACCCACCAGACTGTGGCACTCAGGGGGTCACTCGTCCTAATTAATATCTCTCAGAGCCATCAGCCCTCCAAGCACACATCTCTGTGCTGCTGGCACCAGCCACGCTCCTAATTAACTTTCCTAATTAAGAGGCCCCTTTCCATGACCAGAAGTGCTGTGGGATGGTTGCCATGATGGAAGAGGTGGAGAAATCCTCCACTTCTCCTGCCCTGAGCACCCGGAATGGCACCATGGAGCTACTCTTTGTGCAGGTAAACTGAAGCAGGAGGGGGAAACTCACACCCCAGAGAAAAGCTGAAGAAGGATGGGCAGAAATGAACTCCCCACGCCCTGACTTGTCTCCCTGGAAAAGCATTTCTTGGCTGCTGCCGAGCCCTGAGGTTCAGTCAGGGTTTGGTCTCATCAGCCGGCCCAGACACGCCACAGCCTCGGGTGCATCCTGCTGGCATCGAGCCAGGCACCAACCGTCCCCTCCTGCCATGGCCACAGGCTGCTCCTGTCCCCAGCTCATGGGAGCTGGTGCAGGAAGCCACAGCATGTCCCCTGTTTGTCCCACTTCATCCCATCTCTCCCTGTGTGCCAAGGGTGGCACCAGGTATTCATCCACAGCAGCGTCATCCAACCCTTTGGGATCTTCACAACCCACTGCAGCTCTCAGGACATTTTCTCCTTACAAACTCCAGAAAGAGCCTGGAAGACCTGAATAACTTTCTCAGTGTTTGATGCTCACCAGAAACTTCCTTTTCACGGGTTTTTAAGGAATCCCTGACACTCTTTGGACACATCCCCAGCTTGGTGCCAGGAGAATGAACAGATGATCCCGGTCTACCAGGAATGGGCTCTGTGCAACCACCTGTATCAGTTTGGTCCTCCAGCCTCTGCAGACTTTGCCCGAGCCCTGGGACACTTTGCTTGGGCTGGTGAGAGAGCTCGGACCCCCTCTGGCAGGTTCGCAGCCAGCAGCTCCTTTTTGGCATAACATGGGGGGTTTTAGGGGTGCTGCTAAAATTGAGCATTCAGGGGCACAAATCCAGGGAGGGAGAACAAACTGCAAATCCACAAAGGAAAAGGAGTGGTTTTAATCTCTGTTTGGGAGATTTGCATACAATTAGGCCAGGCCCTGCCTGCGTTTGCTTCCGCATTGCACTCCCGTGAGGAACCTGCCGGTTTTCCTGCCCTGCTCCCAGCCAGAGGTTGATTGCAAGGACACTCACCCTGGGAACGTGGTGGGCGAGGGGTTTTGGGGTCTCTGGGAATGCCCTTTCCACTCTCAATAGCCCATCCTGAGCACCCCCATCCCACGCCCTGCCTCTGGATTTAGGGGCTCAGCCACAGGGGGCATCACTTTTCCCTGCAGTGGAGGAGGTGTGAGGAGATGCTGCGGGATGCGAACGCTCCATAAATAGCGCTGTGTTTACAGGAGCCCGCGAGCCTCGGTTTATTTTTCTCTCTGCAGAGCAAACTAAGCTCACCTCGCCCTGCTGCTGGCACAGCCCAGTGCCCAGAGGTGGCACAATGCCACAGTCCCCAGACAGCTCTCGGAGGCTGGGACCCCCAGCTCTCTGCTGGCCACTTGCCCAAGGGGGAGAGCAGGGACCCCATGGGACATCAGCTGACGGAAAATCAGCCCTGGGTTGGGATGGTCCCACAGCTGATCCCACTCCTGCTGTGGGGTGTGCGGGCTCTGATGAGGAGAGGGATGAGGGGCAGCCCCAAGGGGCAGCCCCAAGGGCTGAGACATCTCTCACGAGGCAGAGCAGAGCAGGGGACAACTCCAGTCCCGAGTCTCAGCAGAGGAGGGAGAAAGGATGGGGAGCGGTGCAGATGCAGACTGGGAGAGTCCGCTTGCCCCACATCTGAGGTGCTGTTCCCTGCAGCACTTGGATAAACCAGCCCCAGTCCTGGGAAGTGATTTATGTGAGTTTTGAGGTGCCTAGTCCACATCCGGAGGTCCCTGGAGGGACTGGCTGGTTCAACTCCGTCACTGAGATCGAGCTCCCAGACCCATTTTCTCTGTGCTGGCCGGCCCGGGGAGGGGAATTGGGGGGTGACCATATTCTCCCAAACTTCTCCTAGAACCTTAAAGAGCGTCTGGTCCAGTCTCAGCAGCAATTCGGGGCCACCATTTCTCCACACGCCTTGTGTGGACAGACCCTTCCCCTGCTCCAGGGACACAGCCCCCCCCCAGTCCGGGGACTGCGGTTCAGAGGACGGAGAGTGCTTTGGGGGTCTCACCCCCGCCCACCCCAGCAGTGATTTTGGGTGAGGCACGGCCAGCCAGAGCCCGGGTGAGCACCGAGATCTCCTTGAGGCCGTTCGGGTCTGACTTGGGGTCCCGACGCCGTCCTGGGGCGCAGCCCCGAGCAGCGCTGCCCGTGCCGGGGATGGGCCAGGTCCTCGCCCACCCCAGCTCAGGCTCTGCCTCCGCCCTCCCCTCCCCGCCCCGATCCTCTGCTCACACCCGACCTCGAAAACAGGTTTTAGCGTTAAAACCGGAGCCCGACTCGTGTCGGCAGCATTTGGGCTGGGACCGGCTCCGCTGCTCCCCCCGCTGCCGCCTCTCCCCGCTCCCCCCGGTCCTGCCGCCTCCGCCCGACCCCCCCCGCACCCCGGTTCTTCCCGGTGCCGGCGAGCCCCGAATCGGGTCAGTCGCTCTTTAAAGGCTGGAAGGCGGCACCATGTGATGCTCCGGCTCCGGCGGGGAGCGGGCAGCGCCTGCGGGAGCCGAGCGGTGCCGGGCACCGGGGACCGAGCGCAGCCCCGGCGGCCGCGGCCGGCCCGGTCCCCGGCGGCCGCAGCGTCCCCCCGGCCGCCCCCAGCATGAGCCCCGCCTTGCCCTGCGGGGGGACAGCGCTGGCTCTCCGGGGGTGAGGGCACCCCAAAACAAGCCCCGGGTTTGCAGGACAAGGTGAGAGGGGTCGGGGCCGGGAGCGGGCGGGCGGCGGCTGCCGGGACTCGGGGATCGGGCGGCTGCAGGAAGCAGCGCAGAGCAGGGAGGGGATCCAGCGGGGGGACAGCGGGGGTCCCGCTGCAGCTCCGTCGGCCCCGAAGGGCTCCGACAGAGGGCCCTGGGGCGGCCCGAGGAGCAGGGGGCTCCGCCGCTCTCCCAGGACTGGCCGGCGGCTCCCGCTCCCTCCGCAGAGCCGGGAGCGGTCGCGCTGCGGGATGGAGGTGGGTGCGGGATGAGTTCTGGGGGGAGGGGGGCGTGTGTGGGGGCCGGAGCCCCGGGGGACGGCACAGACGGGAGAGGGGTTTTTCCCACCCCCCGCACAGGCTCCATCCCGTTCGCAGCTCAGTCAACGATGCCACTCTCTCACCGCCTCCCTGCTCGTTTGCAGGTGACCGAGGGATCCCACGGCAGCAGGGCGGACCGGAGCATCATGGCACACCCCATCTCAGCCTTCCAGGCTGCCTACATCTCCATCGAAGTGCTCATCGCTTTGGTGTCCGTGCCGGGCAATATCCTGGTCATCTGGGCCGTGAAGATGAACCAGGCACTGCGGGATGCCACCTTCTGCTTCATCGTCTCGCTGGCGGTGGCCGACGTGGCCGTGGGGGCTCTGGTCATCCCCCTGGCCATCATCATCAACATCGGACCCCAGACCGAGTTTTACACCTGCCTCATGGTGGCCTGTCCCGTCCTCATCCTCACCGAGAGCTCCATCCTGGCGCTCCTGGCCATCGCTGTGGATCGATACCTGCGGGTGAAGATCCCGGTCAGGTAGGAAAATGCATCGGAACCAGCTCTGCTGTGGCTGCTGTGGAGGTTAAAAGGGAGTGAGGAAACCCCAAACTCTTGGAGAAGCACTGGGAGAAAGGACTTTCCTCCACGCTGCCGTCCCAGACACATCTGGCTGCAGCAGCACCCGGGGCAGGCTGGGCTGGGGGTGGGGGGAGGTCCTGGAGCCTCTAGCAGCTTCTTTTGGGGGCTCAGGGGGTGCTTGGTGCGCAGGCAGAGATCACATTGTGGCAGCCGGCTGGCAGTGAGGGACAGTCCCTCACGGGATCCCCACGGCCAGGACAAAGTGTGTCCCCACACAGGGGAGAGCCCCGGCCGGGTGCTCCAGGAGGAAAGAGAATGACAGGTTTGGCTTTCGGGCCAGGTTTTCCCTTGCCATGGGGAGCCCAGGGGTGGCTTGCTGGGGGACACAGCTTTGGGGGTCTGAGGGACCAGAGGTGACAGCCTGGCACGTTTCATGGGGCAGCCTCACCCAGCAGAGACCCCTGCTATGGGATGCCCCACAAATAACTCCTTTCCCTGTTTTTCCCCTTCTGTATCTGTTGCCATTCGAAGCCCAGAGCAAGTGCCTCGGGGCGTAAAGGAGTGGGACACTTTATCTGAGCACTTTATTCGAACTCTGCCGCTCCAGGAAGAGATATTTAACCCTTTATGCCCCGCTCCCTCCCCGCCGGGGCCGTGCTGGGCTGGGGAAGCCGTTCTGGAGTGCCACGGTGGGGCCGGGGGCTGTGAACAGGGCTGGAGGGGGACGTGACACCCCGCCTCGGTGCCCGCGGGCACAGCCGGGCTCAGCCCCTCGCCCTGCGAGGACGCCTTTGCTGGGCTCGGCCGTGGGAGCGTTGCTGTGACACAGCCGAGCCCAGCCGAGCACTCGTGTCACCCCAGGGACCCCTTTGCAGTTCAGGCAGTTCGCTGGAGGGGTCCCCGACCCTTCATCAGCACAAGCCCCCCCAAAAAGCACCAGTCCATTTTTAACCCTTGTGTTGGGGCTGCCCAGACCCCAGCGGGTGTAGGAGCTTTCCTGGGGCAGGAATTGCCTTCCCATACAGGGAGACGGGAACAGGAGGCACCTGTGTTGGGATCACCTGACTGCTCTAGAGTGCTCAGTGTTCCCAGATCCATGGGATCAGGCCAGAGATGTGTTCCTTTGGGATTTTCCCGCAGCCACCACCAGCAGACGCTGCTTGGAGAGGGAGTGTAAGACAGAGGAGGGGCGCAGGATAAACCCGCAGTTCCTGCCCACCCCGTCCCTGCCACACACGATTTCACAGACTGTTCCTGACTTCCTCCCTAGGTGTGATTTTCCCAATCCCTGTCTCCCAGCCCGCTGGTGTCACCAGAGTGATTCCCACCCTGTCACTGCTCTTGGAGCTTTTTTGGGCTTCGCGCATCCCCTGCGCGCGGGGAAGGCTCCGGTGTGGGAGTTCTGCGGCTCCACAGGAGCAGCGCAGCCTGTCAGGCATTTTCCTAACAAACCAGTCCATTTTTAACTCCTTGGCTGCCTCTGAGCATCAGCTGGGCCTTTTGGGGGAGATTGCTGACCTGATCCCAGGAGCTTTCCTGGAAGAAATATTAATATTAATATTATGCTGTACACAGTTTGGGTGGGTTTTTCTCATGCAATTTCCACCCTGAATTTTGTGATCCCGTTGTGTGCCCAAGCACTCAGCAGCAGATTTTCCTTTGTCTTTTCAGAGCCTACTTTAATATTGAAAGCTTTGTAACCTCATCTACTTAGTGGTTGCACTCAAGTATCTCAGAGGTCTTTCCCAACCTTAAAAATCCTACAACTCCATGAATTCCTGGCAGTTGGTACTTGTGGTGATTTTAGGGGATGTAGTGCCCTATATATAGCACACAGGACAGGAAACACCACTAAGGAATGTTCCCTGAATCTGAAATGCCTTGAGTTTCTCCCAACCTGTTGCAGGATGCTGAGGATGACAGTGACAGCATTTTTACAGTGCTGATGGCTCTTGTGGTGTCATTCCCGACTATGACACCGACCAGCAATGGCAAACTGAGAGCCTGGGCCACCTGGCAGGACTGGGGGCCCTGTGGGGACACTGTGCCTGGGAGAGCTCTGGGAGAGCTCCGAGCATCCCTGGAGGGCCACAGGCAGTGACAGCAGCCAGACCTGAGCAGAGATTTGCAGGCAGGTGGGGAGGGATGTGGGGAATATCTGCCTCAGGCTCATCCCTAGGGCAGCCAGGACTCGGGCCAGGGACATGCCCTCTGGCACAGGAGTGAGCAGTGTGCTCCCTGCAGCCCGTTCCTGTGCCAGCAGGATTCCTCACACAAGCCTGGCACGGGGTGGGTCCTCACCAGTGTGACCCACACTAGGCTGAGGGGGTCTTGTGGGGATCCCCCACATTCCAGCCCTGCTCCCCACCCACAGGCAGCCCTGGTGCTGCCAAGGCTCAGGGAGAGGGAAATGCATTTCTTAGAATCCCAAAATCCCAGAGTGGTTTGGGTGGGAAGGGCCCTTGCTCTGCCCTGGGCAGGGACACCTTCCACTGTCCCAGGGTGCTCCAAGCCCTGCCCTGCCTGGCCTTGGACACTGCCAGGGATCCAGGGGCAGCCACAGCTGCTCGGGGCACCCTGTGCCTTCCTCACAGGGAATGGGGAACACGGTGCATGGCAGCCTGGTTCCAGCCCGGGCTCTCCATGGACACTCTGGCCCTTGGGCTGAGAGTTTGGGGGACAACCTGCAGGTCTGACCTCCCTTCCAGGAAACACATGGACCCACTGCTGGAGGCCTGAGCCCTGGGGGACACTGGGAGCTTGGTGGCCTCAGGGGTGGGTGTCTCCTGGAGGAAATGGTGCCCTGAGACATCTGGGGTGTCTCTTCATGGCAGTGGGAGATGCCAAAGCAGCATCCGATGCCCCATCGCTCCCGTGGCCACTTCCCATGGACACAGAAGCCCAGAGGGACGTGGGCCACTCCTGCAAGGTGGAGGCAGATTTTATCAGATGGAGAGGGGTCTTGTTTGACTTTGAGTTGGCACCTCCTGCTCTTCCTCCTCCGCCTAGCACACACCCAGCATGGTCGAGGGGCTGGGATGTCCCACCAAACCCTCTCCGTCTGCTCCAGCCCCTGGGTATGATCCCTTCTGCCTGCTGGGGTCTGAGTGATGCTGCCTCCCCCCCCCACCCCGAGGGGCTTTTCCTTGACTGTGGAGGGATGCAGGAGCACCTCTTGGGCTGAGCGGGCCGGAGCAAAGGGTCCCCCACTTCCCAGCCCCCACAGGAACAGCTGGAAACCACCTAAAATAGATCTTCTGGTGGAAAACACCCACTCCCCTCTCACATCCTTCCTCCTCACCCGGCAGCCAGGCAGGACCCCCGGCCTGTGAGCCCCCCCATCCGGGCACAGCGGGGTCCCCCAGCCCAGCCCAAACTTCCCTCTCACAGCCGTGCTTGGGGAAGATGAAACGAGTTCAAAGGGAGGGGAAGCAGCCGGCTGGGGGTGTCTGCCAGGAACCGGCCCCTCAGCATCCCGGTGGAGGCAGGATGCTGGAGGAGACAGGCCCGGAGGGATGTTTGGGGGGGGATGGTGTTGGAGGGATGTCTGGGGGGATGCAGCTCCTTCAGTGCCAGCCCCTGCTGCCTCAGGGGCCCTGTCTCTGCTCTGAGACGTGCATCGGGCCCTTTGGAAAGGGCCACAGAAAAGGAGCTGCTGTCCTTGGGATGTGCCAAACCCCCCCTTGGCTGGGGATGCCAAATGCATGGATGCAGCCCAAGCCTATCTTGGAGTGTCCCTGGGGATCCTCACCTTGTGACCTCACTTAAACACTTTGAAACGTGCCAGGAAGGGAAAACCTGCAGGAATCTGCTGTTTGCAGGAGCCCTTGTACTGGGGTCTCTCCATCCACAGCCGGGATCTCCACCCTCTGTGTCAGGGCCTCAGCACTGGGGTATCCTCCCAGCCCTGCCCTTCTCACCCTACAGCATCCCAAGGAGCATCCCGCCAGGGAGAGCCGCACTTGGTGTTGCTGAAGATTTGGAATGCACACCTGTGAGGCTGCAGAGCCATGGAAGTTAGATCAGAATGGTTGGAACTCTCTAGGAAATGGGGGGCAGGAGGCTGAGCACAACAGGGGGAGACCCCAGGGTGAGGCAGGGTTAGGCGTGGCTCTGTGGACAGCGCTGGCTTTGTCCGCTGGTTCAGGAGTGCCCTGTCTGCAATGTCAGGAGGTAAAAGAGCTCAGGGATGGCGGGAACATCCCTCAGTCCTGGACTGCAGTGCCCAGAAGGCAGGAAGTGAGGGGGATGTGCAGGTGACCTCTGAGCTCCTCGATGGACAGGGAGGGGAAAGGGGGAAGCTTCCCCCTTGGACTCCTTGTTTTCCAGGCTCCTGCCTGAGCTCAGGCTCTTGCTGGGATTGCAGTGCTCTTTCCCCTTCTCTCCAGCCCTGCCAAGGGCCACAGGCATGGGGCCAGCTAGGCCTGGGTCATGGGAAGCCTGGGAGGTCTTGTTGCCCTCAGCCAGCTGGGTCATGGAGCAGGACACATGTCTGAGGTGGCTTTTCCCATTCCAGGTGTCCCTGGGAAGCCGTGGCTGCCCCATCCCTGGAAGTGTCCAAGGCCAGGTTGGACAGGGCTTGGAGCAACCTGGGATAGTGGACATGGGCATGTCCCTGCCCATGAGTGGAATGAGATGAGCTTTAAGGTCTCTTCCGACCTGAACCATTCCATGATTCTGTGATTCCTCCACCAAGAGGTCATGGAGGGTCTCGGCAGGAGAGCGATGGGCACCTGCTGCCATGGGATGGGCGAGGACGAGGACATTGGGATGGTTTGGCCCAAATTCCAGCTCCCAAAACACCTAAGGGCCCATGAGACATCTTTCCAGTGCTCCCAACACTTAGTGCCAGGAAACCTTCCTGTCCAGCCAGGCCAGTGAACAAACTGAACCGTGGCTCTTCCAAGGCCTGTTTTAAATTCGGAGGAATTTCAAAAGCATCCAGATGACTCAGAGCTCTCACCTGGGAGCTCATCTATCTTCTTTCGACCTCCGTTAGTCAGTGAAAAGATGCCATCCATCCGTACAGGCCCCGGCCCTGCGAAGGCACATTTCCTTTCCAAGGAGAGCACTCCCGTTTTCCCTAACCCGGAGGAATTTCGGGGACTGGCAGGTCTTTGCAGCCACCTCTTTTGTTTCTTCCCTTGCTGCCCTCCTCCAGGTATATTTTTAGCAAGTGAGAGTGATCTGTGGAGACCTTCATTCCATGGAACAGGCAGTTCTGAACCAAGGATGGAGATTAAAAGGCAGGAATTACAGTCCAGGGAGGTTTCTGCAGACTTGAGGCTGTTTCCAAGCCGCAGTTTCCAGCACACTGCACCAGCTCAGCGTGTGGGTGCTACATCAGAGCCAGCATTTCCCACCGAGCTCTGCTCCAACCAGATCCGGCTGCACGGATGAGCTGTGCCAGTCCAGCACCAGGAGCTCAGTTCCAGTATCACCAAAATCCCAGAACCCTTGAGACGGGCAGGGATTTACCAGCAGGTTATGTTGGTGTGAGATCCTGGTAAAGACCTGGAAATACCCAGATGAGCCAGTTTTCAGCCCTACTCTCTGCTCCACAGAATAATTTTCAGCCAAGAATAGGCTAAGTCAGGGATCAAAGCCATGAGGGCTCTCCCCTGGGCGAGGGGGTGCCTGGATTAGGCTCGCTGGGAGCTCACACAGCTGCTGCAGCGGCGCCACGAGACCTTCGCCGGCAGATGCAAAATCAGGTCACTCCCAAAAGCTCCAGACGCTGCCATGTGGCTGCAGGGAGGTGAGTGGGGCTGTCAGCAGCATTCCCAGCTCCTGGAATGGCAGGGAAGATGCTGGGACTTGGGGGTGTCCCCTCGGGATGCAGTGAGGGGCTGTGTGGGAAGCTCCATCCCCAGGAGTGTGGAGGGAAGGGGAGGAGAGCCCTGAATCCTGTGCGGGGATGCTCAGACTTGCTGATATTTGGAGTTATTCCCAAATTCTCTGAATTAAAAGGGCAAGAGGAGCTGAATGACCTCAAGACACCCCGTAGGGGCTTCCTGAGCAGCAGGACCCTGTCCCCTCCTGGTCCTGGTGTATCCCAGTAGGGCAAGGCGTGGTCCCCGTGCTGGGTAATCACCCTGACCCCAAAAGCAGTGTCACATCTGTCCCTCAGCAGAGCTCACGTCTGCCAGGGCTGTGCTGCAGGGCCAGGAATGAAAACCTGCTCCTTCCTGCTGCTGCACCCCAAACCCCTGCTCTGGGAACCTTTTCATTTGGCTTTTTACCCATTTCTACTGATTTTCAGAGTAAGGCATAGACCCTTGGCAGTGTCTCACCAGTAAATCTGGGCACATGCTCCCAGCAAGGGCACATCTGCAGGCAGGGAAACTGAGGCACAGAGCTGCCATGACTGGCTCAGGGTGACCCCACGGGTGAGGGATGGAGGCTGGGGCCAGGGAAGGGGTGGGAGCTGAGATTTCCCGGGACAGCATGGCCTCTCTGTTCCTGCACTGGAGCCCTGCCTCGAGTGTGCCCAGGGCTCTGGAGCCAGGCTCCTCCAGGATCCAGTTCTACCCCTGGTGATCCCTGCAGGAGTAATTCCATGCAATTAAATTTCTCTTTCACAGCCCAGGGTGCATCACAGCGTGGGTTTGCAGCCATTTGTGGTGTTAAAATAGACTGAATGTGTCTTAAAAGGGCCAGGTTGGCTCATCTGCAGGACAGGACAAGGAGCAGTGGGTTCAAACTGAAAAAAAGGAAATTTAAGTTCGATACCGGGATAGAATTCTTCCCTGGGAGGGTGGGGAGGCCCTGGCACAGGGTGCCCAGAGCAGCTGGGGCTGCCCCTGGATCCCTGGCAGTGTCCAAGGCCAGGCTGGACATTGGGGCTGGGAGCAGCCTGGGACAGTGGGAGGTGTCCCTGCCATGGCAGGGGGTGGGAATGGGATGAGCTTTGAGGTCCCTTCCCACCCAAACCATCCTGGGATTTTGGGATTCTGTGGCTCGCCATGAACTCATCCTGCAGGAAGCAGACACCAGACCAGGTGGGGATGTAACCATCCACCTGGATGGAACCCAGCAAGGCTCTGCCACCTCCATGGCCGTGGCTCAGGTGTGGTACCATCAGTCCAAGAGGATCTACTCTGCCAAGCAGGTGGGACACAGCCAGCCTGTGTTCCCTCATCCCGGGGCAGCGTAGAGGGCCCACGAAGCCCCCACTGAGCAGAAAGCGAGGAGCACCCACAGCCGTGGCTGCCCAGGCACGGTGGGACAGACAGCAGGTCCCTCACCGGGGCTGAGAGCTGCTCCTGTGCTCAGGGCACAGACCTAGGGCTGAGCTGCAGGGCCCCAGAGCCGCAGGGGAGCACCCAGACAGACTGACACACTTCCAGGATGTGGTTTTCCCTTTCCTGCAGTGACCAGGCTGTGTCCTAGGGCACTGGGTTGGTGGAGGTGACAGTGATGCCCCTCTGGGCTGGGTGTCCAAGGGCCCTGTGCAGCTGCTGGCACAGAGGTGAGGGAAACACCCCAGGAAGGAGGCTCTGACAAAGCAAAAGCTGCTGATTCAGCTATCCCGGCCCCTGCCAGCCCAGCCTGGCCCTGCGGGCTGGGTGTTGGGGTGAGTCAGGCCCAGGTCACCACCACGGTCTGTGCTGAGCTGGCTCAGGGCATGCAGGAGCCCTTTGATGGGGTCCCGGGTCTTCCCCCACCCCCAAGAGGTGGGAATGTGACTCCATCCCGGGGAGGTGCCTTTACCGAGACAGTCCCACCTCTGGTCTCACCTGCGCTCCACATCAGCCAGAGCAGGTGACAGAGCAGGAGTGACTCACAGCGGGTGCAGAGGGGCTCAGACACTGCTCTGGGGTCTGGGCTGGGGTGCAGAGGGGCTCAGACACTGCTCTGGGGTCTGGACTGGGGTGCAGAGGGGCTCAGATGCTCCTCTTGACATGGAGCCCTTTCCAGTGAGTGGCTCTGGGGTCTGGGCTGGTCTCTGTGTCACTGCCCAGCCCTTGGCACAGGCATGTGGCCTCTTGTTGATGCGTGCCATGTGGCCACCAACAGCCAAACCACCCTCAGCTCCTCTTACTCTCCCAGATCAATCACAGCAAGGTTTTTTAGTCCATTTAGTCCACAGTGATGTCAGAATAAGCTTAACTGTGTCTTAAAAGGACCAGATTGGCTCTGTTGACCAGGAAGGGGATTTTGGCCATGAGATTGGAGGGGAGACAGCTGAGACAAAGCCCACCAGCCTCCACTTCCAGTCAGACCTGGAGGGACCCCTGTGAGGCCAGACCAAATGAAATCTGCCTGGGACGCCTTGAAGCAGCTTGTACCAAGCAGAAGGGACTGTTGGCCCTGGGGATCTGCTCTGTGGGGACCTGGCTGGCTGGCCTGGGACATGCAGGTCCGTGGGTCTCCAAGGCAGAACAGGCAGGGCTGGACAAAGGGTCAGGGATGGGGACAATGGAGCTCCTGCATCCAAATGACTGCACTTGAAATCAGCCTGACAGCGGGGAATGGCTCATCCAAGGGGCCACAGAGGTGCATTGGCAGGTCTGTGTCCTGGGGTGGAGGCAGAGGGGAGAGAAAGGTCATGGCAACACAAAGAAGGATGGAAAAAAGACGGAAATGTGTGGGAGGTGCCACGGTGAAAGAACCTGGGAGATGAGTTTCATTGTGACACACACCAGAGTCATTTCAGACTGGAGAGGAACTGATGGGCTGGAAGAAAACCTCTGTCTGGAAGGACAGGGAAAAGCCCTGAAGGATCTTGCCCACAGGGGTGTGAAGGAAGCCCAGACACAGCTCGGGAGGGTTGTGGTCTCTGCAGACAGCAGGACATGGAGCTTGGAAGGGACCACAGGAGCGAGAGACTCCTGGGAGGGATGGGGACAGCTCAAAAGGTTCATCCCCTCGGGGACGACAGCACCGTCTCAGCCTGGGGAAATGACAGCCAGCACAGCTGAGCTAACAGGAACAGCACTGGATTATACTGGAGACAAATGAATGACTTTTCACAGTGATCCTGCCAAAGCAGCAGGGATGGACACAGGAGCGGCAGGGCCCAGCGCTGGGGCTGCCAGTAGGCTGGGAGGAGCATCCCGAGGAGCTGGTCCTTCTGGGACACATCTCACCCAAGGTGACCTGAACTTTCAAGGCCATAGAATGGGAAAGGTGCTGTCCCAGAGACTGCCTGGGCTCCTGGCAGGGAGCTCCTGCTCTGGCAGCGCAGCTGCCCAGCTGCTCTTGCACAGGGTGCCCAGTGGCAAGAAAGAACAATCGATGCTCTCTAAGGCGGCCACAAAAGCCCCGGAGCCTGCGGGTTGTCCTGCAGAATAGCAATGAGCTGAGCACCCGGGCCACCCCCAGGGCACCTCTGGCCCTGCAGAGACGCCGTTCCCAAGGGCGGCTGGACGGGCAGAGCAGGGGGAAGGGAAGACATCACTGGTGATGCCAGCAGTGAGAGGGGATGAAATAACCCTGGAAGACTGAGATGGTCTCTTACAGAGTCCTGTGGGCTGAGGGCTGGTGGGCGATGGGGGCTAATAGGGGAGGAAGGGCCGTGTTTGGTGATGTAGGGAAGAGCAGAGCAGGATCAGCCACTGGAAAGATTTGGGGCATCTGGGTTTCCCCCTCTCTGCACTGTGGACATTGCTGCCGTGGCTGTTTATCCACCTTCTCCAGGCCATTTCTCTCCCTGCAACCAGAGACGGGGATGATTTTTTTTGGCCTCCTTCAAACAAGCGGAGTGCCAGCTCCTGGCACCAGGGATGTTTTCTCATTCAGCTTGGTCCATCTTGGCAGATCACAGCTCCCCTCTGCGACTCAGTCTCCCCATCTGTTCACACAGGGAGTGATGCTCTCTCTGTGACAGCAGCGAGGGGCTGATGCTGAGAAACGCTGTCTCAGACACCGCCAGAATTAGCACAGTCCTACGGATTAAATTATTCCTTTCTTTTCTGCTCTGGTAACAACGCTCAGTGCCTTTACCCGTGAACACACAAACGAAACCCTCATTTCTCTCGGTGCGAGGGCCCCGTTCTCCACTAAGTGGTCCCAACTGGGAGAGCCAAGGGCTCAGCTCGGTCCAGATGGACCTGGCAAAGCCTGAGCAGAGCCAGCGCAGCCCTGCATGGGTGCAGCTCAGATGGCTCTGTTTTCAGGGAGTTCGTTCCCCACATTCAGCACTGCTGGGACACAGGTTCCTTATGTGCTCAGGGAGGTTTGTTTGCTCCAAGGGAGCTCAAAGTGGTCCAGTTGTAGAAGACCTGGAATCCCAGAATCCAGGAGATGCTGCAGTCAAAGTTTCTTGGGTTGAGGATGGAGCAGTCACTGAGGCCCCTTTTCTCCAGAGGATCATGGAATCCTGGAATGGTTTGGAAGGGACCTTAAAGATCATCACATTCCACCCCATGTGAGCCACACATGACTGAGGGGGTCTTGTGGGGATCCCCCACATTCCAGCCCTGCTCCCCACCCACAGGCAGCCCTGGCTGTGCCGAGGCTCAGGGAGAGTGAAATGCATTTCATAGAATCCCAGAATCCCAGAGTGGTTTGGGTAGGAGGGACCTCAAAGTTCATCCAGTTCCTACCCCCTGCCATGGGCAGGGGCACCTTCCACTGTCCCAGGTTGCTCCAAGCCCCATCCAACCTGGCCTTGGGCACTGCCAGGGATCCAAGGGCAGCCCCAGCTGCTCTGGGCACCCTGTGCCAGGGCCTGCCCACCCTCACAGGGAGAATTTCTCCCCAATATCCCATCTATCCCTGCCCTCTGGCACTGGGAAGCCATTCCCCTTGTTCTGTCCTACCATCCCTTGTCCCCAGTCCCTCTCCAGCTCTCCTGGAGACCCTTTAGGCCCTGGAAGGGGCTCTGAGCTCTCCCTGGAGCCTCCTCTTCTCCAGGTGAACATTCCCAGCTCTCCCAGCCTGGCTCCAGAGCAGAGGGGCTCCAGCCCTTGGAGCATCTCCATGACCTCCATCCTGCCTGCTCTGTGTGTCCCCCATCTCCATGGCCTGAGCCAGCCAGGCTGCCTGGGCAGCCTCAGGCTGTGTCTGCCCATTGTTCCTTGCCTGGAGTAAGACCAGAGCAATTAGGAACATGCACAGGCTGTAATTTAGGCCCAGCTGAGGCATTTCACTGCAATTCCTGGTCTTGGGTCTTCACCATCCTGATGGAAATACCGAACTGCTTTCTCCCAGGGAACAAGGCCCCTCAGTTTTCTTCCAAGGGAATAAATAATCTTTTAATCTAAATGAGAAAACAGAGTGCAAATAAACTCCAGGTTTGCTTTGCATTTGCACTTTTTATTTGCTTTCCTTGTGACAGATTCTCAGAGGTGCGGGAACATTTAATTGTGGTGTTAACTGGAGCCTTCACTTCCAATTTGGCATTTCATTTGATTGACTGAGATATGGATTCACAGTTCACACTCATCCCACCATAAACAACTCAATGGCCTTACACACACGTGCTCTGATGGTTACTTCTTCCATTTTTCTGGTGTGTGGAGGGGGGAAGCACCCAGGTTTTACTCAAGCTTTGTGGGGAGTTGCATTTGGACAGAAGTTGGAAGCCAACTGCAGCCCAAATTGTTACCTCCAAAATTCGTTTCACCAGTTGAAACTACATATAGCCAACTCATTAACAAAAAAACTTAAATGAATCCAGCTGCTTTTGCGTTTGAAATTGATCTTTTAATCAGGGGAAATATGCATTGGACAGAAGGTGCCGGGCTGGTTGTTTTGGGTTACTGTGTCCTCTGAGGTTTAGAAACAGTAGATCTCATCAGCACTGCTAATTCTCCTCTCGGCATTGGGTGGAGAAAACAACCTCCCTCGCTTTGGGAACCTCCAGCCAATTTTTCAGTCTTGAATGTCCTAATCTTTGAACTGGGTTAAGTGTAAGAAGGGAAATGTTCCCTTTGCAGTGACAAATTGTGCTGTGAGGATCCTGATCTAATAAAAGTTGTAGCCTAAGAAACTGAGGAGTTTAGTTGTTGACTGCAAAATCAGGAGTCAGGTTAGCAAGAGAAGTGTAAAACCCAAGAAATTAAAAGGCAGCCAATGCCAATCTCTTGTTCCAGCTGTAATTTAGGATATCTCTTTTTTTCTGATGAGTCCTTCTGCATTGGAGAGATAAAGACCCACCTCAGCCCTGCTCTGAGGCTTGGTTGGTGCCTCTTAATGGAGATTCTATCTCCAGTTTCCTGCCTCCCATTTATCTGGGGAGCAGATCTTGCTGTCCTGTTGAATGCAGATATAAAAACAACAGCAGCTCTCAAGACCCCCCTCATTTCCCTTCTCCTTGGGGTCCCTGATCCGCTCCTACCTCTTTAATGGTTCTTGATGCTTTCCAGACTGCCCTGGCCGGAGGCCTCCCCTGGAGACCAAGCTGGCCCTTGCTGTAGCAGTGTGGTGGTGACCGGCAGGGAGGGGTGGTGGCACTGGGCACTTCCTCAGCTGGCACCTCCCTCCCAGCACAGCCGCTTTCCCCCCGCAGCTCAGCATTTTGTGGGATGGACTCTGAGTCACAGAGGCTCTGGGAGCCCAGTCACATCAGGTCTGTCTGTCCCATTTCCATTTCTCAGAGCCACATTTGTCACATTTGGCATTTTAAGTGGCTTTTACAGCTACTTTCTTCCTTCATCCTCCCCTCTTCCCCCTCCCTTCTAAATTTTGAGGGCTGACTGTCAGAGTCCTCATTTCAAAGAGGTTCTTTTGCATAAAGAGCCAAAATATGCAACACATAGAAAAATCAAGTGTGATACGAGCAGTAATTGAAAAACCACTGCTTTTGTCCAGCCAAGCCCTGGATTTGCACTGAAGATTGGCAAAAGCTGCCTTTTATCCCTCTCCTTTGTACCCAGGGAATACCTCGCCCTCACTTATCCAATCACACATATATGCTTCTGAGTTGGGTCTAGACAATCACCTCCTGGCTAATTGCCGTGGCAGGGAAGGGCTGGCGTGTGACACCCCTGGAGGTGGCCAAGTGCACAGGGTGATGGCCCAGCATGGCCAGGGAAGATGACCTGGCCAAGCAGGTTGATACCCCGCCACGGCAGCAGACCCCAGCACTGCCACAGAATCGTGGAATGGTTTGGGGGGGGAAGGGGCCTAAAAGCTCACTCTGCTCCCTCCCCTGCCATGGGCAGGGACACCTTCCCTAGACCAGGTTGCTCCAAGCCCCATCCAGCCTGGCCCGAGAGAGATGCACGTGGGGTTTGAGGGGCTCCTCCTGAAATTCTCTTCTGCTGGAGGTGGGGTTGCTCCCTCAGCACGGTGATGCGGTTGTGTGGGAGCCACCCTCAGACTCAGACCCCTCACCTCACACAGCAAATTCCTGGTTTTGACAACAAAACTGTTTAGACACTAAAAATGTCCAGGGGATATATTGTACAGGGGCAGCACTGGAGACAAGTCCATGGTGCTCATTGTGCTGTCCTGCAGCTTTCACAACCTCACCCCCATCTCTTGGGGACCAAGCTGTCCTTCTCCGTGTGTCCTAATTCCCAAAGTCCTGGGGCTACAAAAGAATCTCAGCTTCTGCTTCTTTTCTCTTTTAAAGCAGCATTTGTCATGCTTTGCTTTGCTCAAAATGTTGTTGCCTGAAAGCAGCAGCCAAAAGACGAGAGCATCACATTTTTTCAGAGAACATCACTGGTTTTGAGATTCTGCAGCTCGTTTCATAATTTAGCAGCCTTTGCCAATAGTGTTAAATCACCTCCCTCCTACCTACCTCCAGTCCTGGAGGAAGAAGCCAAAGGTCCCAGAAAATCCAGGGGTCCTGGAGGGCCCTGACCACACATGGTGGAGGTGGGAGGGAGCCCTGGAGCTGCCTGGGTGCAAAATTATGGCTCAGTGGGACTTGTGCCCCATTGACCAGGGCCATTGGGTGCACCCTCACACTGTCCCATGGCAGCAAGAGGGTGGTACATCCAGAGCAGGGTCACTCACTCAGCACCCTTGGATGGACTCGGTGTTGCCTGTGACATCAGGGGTCTCACAGCTCCCTTTGGGGCATGAAGGGTGTGTCTGGGGTTGAAGGGCAGTGCTCACTGATAGACACAAGTTAAATTGTCATTTCCCTCAGGCTTTGGATGGCCTGGCCATCCCCAGCTCCCTGCTTAACCTCCACACACACATTTGGGACGAGGGGCTGAGCACGGAGTGAGTGGTGCTTGCTGAGAACCTGCTTGTGCAGTGACAGAATCCACATCAGGGTGCAGCAGTTTGCAAACAGGATCAGTTTTCTGAGCAGAAGGGATTGATGCTGGCTGTGGGGTGAAGGATGCTGCTGGAGGATGTGAGCAAAATCCTCTCTGAGCAGAGTGGGTGACTCGCACTCCTTCACCTTCCTTGGACAGCAGCCGCATCTCCTGCGGACCAGGGCAGAGCCTGAAGGAAGGATCCTTCAGTGGGAGGTCTCTGTGCTTTCCATCCTCCCTCCCTGAGATTTCCAGCCCTCCCGTGCTCCCCCTTCCCCCGCAGCCCCTGGTCACCGGGGGAGCCCCGGGACACCCGGGGGGAGCTGTCGGTACCGGTCCGTGATGGAGCCGCCGTGGTCACTCAGCCCCCACCTCGCAGCTGAGGCCAGCTGGGCAAGTGATCCGAAAGAAGCTCTGCAGTTACTGGAAGGCTGTGGTTTGTTCCCAAAGGCTGTGATTCACTGCCAGGGCCGGGGCAGTCCAGCAGCGCAGACACCTGGAGCGAGGCAGGGATCCAGCTCTGGCAGGGCCAGGAGCAGCCTCAGGAGGGGCGTGGGGAGCTCAGCCAGCCTGGTGGGATGTTGTGGCTGCTCCCAGGGACCAAGGAGTGATAGGACAAGACTCCTTGGCTCTGCAGGAAAAGACTTAATCCTGTCACGGGAGCCTGAAATATGGCAGGTTTAGCTCAGAGCCAGGTGGGCCTGTGGGAGTGTGCGGGATATGGGGGAACAGGGAAACCTCCTGAGGTTCTGGGTGGTGCCCACATGGGAGGTGCCAAGCTCAGGGCACTCTCACACACTCTGGGGTGTGCTGTGCTTTGAGGTTTGGTCCCACCGGGACTGGTGGCATCAGGAGAGTGGCAGAGTTGGGGGGATGTGGCCAGGCTCTGGGTTGGTCCAGGCACTGGTGGAGCTGGGGGGTCACCTTTTCCCACACCTGTAACCACCATCTGGATGGACATCCCGGATGGACCCTCATTTTGGTACTGCCAGTCTGGGCTGAAGATAACCTGGCATGGCCAGGCTGCCCCATGGAGGCATCATTCCCACTTCCAGCCATTTTAGCACATAAAGCTCTTTTCTACCTTATTTCCTTCTTGTGGGAATGTTTGTGTGCCTGAGGCTGCTTTTGGATGTGCCCACATCCCTCTGCAGTCCTCAGGAATTTCAGGGTGCCTCCAAGGTCCTGAGAGATGTGTCAGGGCAGGCTGAACCCACACCAAGGCAGCAGCATTTCCCCAGGCCCTGTTTGGAGCCCAGGACATCTGCAAATGCATCAGGTCCCTCCACAACCTTCTCTGACAAAGCCCAAAGCACAAAACCTCCTTTTTGTGTTATTCTCTTGTCATTTGCTGGAGCTGTGTCCATCTTCTCCCACCACAGAATGAAGCCCTCACCAAAGCCCTGGGGAGGCTGTGTTTCAGTGTGTGGGGATCAGTCAATTTTGGCAGCAGGAATTTGTTCTCCTCAGCCTCATAATCACCCTTGCCCACATCCATTAGAGGATTAGTGGCTATTAGAGGAGATTGCAAACATCCAGAGGTCTTGCCAGATGCTTCTCCTGGCCAGAGTTGTTTGTGCTTTGCAGGCACTCGTTGCAGAGTGATTCCTACAAAGAGTCACCATTTCGGGAGGGTAAAACCAAACCCTGGACACAGATGGACCAGGGTGGATGGCAGTGGGGTGCACACATCCACCCTCCCCCGTGCTTCTGGGGTCTCTCCTGCTGGCTTTGGGGGACATTTGCATCAAGAAGCCTCCTGGTGTGGAACCATCTTCTCATGCTGCAGGGGAGGAGACCCAAAGGGGTTTGGGAGCAGAGATCCTCAAAGAAGAGGCTGCTCATGCCCAGGTCCTCTCTGGGGAGCCGGGAGTGGCTGCAGCTCTGGGTCACCACGTGTGGGCACAGCTGCCAGGTTAGAAAGGTGCCAGCTGCTCTCAGAGCTGGGCCAAGCTCTGAGAGCTTTTCTCCCCATATGGTGAGAAAATCCTTCCCTGTCTCTCAGTGGGGTGGTCCTAGCCCTGCTTGGATGGTCTGCAGGGCACAGTGACAGCCAAGAATGCTCCTGTGACAGCCGTGACCCCTGGAACCACAGCTCAGAGCACACAGGGACACTCACAGGTGGGGGTGGGAGGACCCAGCAACCGTGGAGAACATCCCTCCCTGGACCCCTTCTCAGCTTTGGACCTCCTGTGCCCTCCACTCCTCGTAGCACACGGCCCAGGGAGCCCCAGGCACCCTCGGCCCCCTGGGCTGACCCAGTGCCAGCTCCGGACTGGGGCAGCTGTTGGTGATGGGAGCAGGGCAGCCCTGACCTGGTCTCGGTGGCTGCCAGAGAGGTTCCAGGTGGAGATTTGGGATGCAGCCCCACCCATGTGAGGGTAAAAGGTGCCTGTTCCCATTGGTGCCTTTCCTGCCCTGGGAACCCTCCAAAAGTGAGACCTGTAGAAAAGCTACCATTGTCCTCACCCAACTGTCCCTCACCCCGAACAGACAGACATGGCTGACGTACCAGGACGAGATTTTCTTCCTCAGCTCCTTTTAAATCAGGTCCTCAGGGCAGAGCCTGAGGCCAGGATTCTGTGTCATGACCATCCAGCCTGTCCCCACTCCCTCTTGTCCCAGGGATCTGCTGGAACTTCTCAGGTTTCTCCCATAGCTCAAATCTCTTGCAGACCAACCAGCCAGAGCTGCTGGGAGGGGACACACACAGGGTCCTCCAGGTCCCCTTGGAGCACTGGGAAGTGGCCCTGTGGTAGGATGCAGGTGTCAGGCTGGAAAGGCTGTGCTGATGGACACTGCTGGGCTACTTCAGTGCAGTGCAGGGGCTCCAGCACCAACCAACACCAAGGTCCTTGCTGGATGTGGCTCTTCTGGCTCACCTGAAAGACCAGACCAGTTTTTTATGCCTTTACTTGCCAGCTAGCTTTTGACAAGCAACCAGTCTGGGGTTTGGGGATCAGGACAATCCCCCATGCATCCCAAGGGGGTGCTGATAGGATCAGTCCCTCCATTCCAAGCATTTGTAGGAACAAGCTGTCATGTCCATCCAAACACCAGCTTTGACTGATGCTGGTTGACCTCTGTCCCTCCCAAGGCCACCACTCACATGGTGACACACCTACCAGTGGCCACAAACCCACATTTGCTCCCATTCTGTGATTCTGTGAAGAAGGAACCGACCTTTCACTTCCAGGATCAGAGGTGACAAAGGCTCTGGGATCAGGGTTCCTTCTGCAGCACTTCCCACCTTGTGTGAGTGCCCAGGGACCTCCTTGTCCCAGCCCTGAGCCGTAGCTGACCTCGCCCTCGCAGAACCCAGACACCACTTTGCATTTCTCAGGTTCTCATTTCTGAGCAGCTTTGAACACCAACAATCTGTGTTTTCCCACCCAGCAGCCTCCAGGACACTGAAAGATCTGAAGGGAAGATACAGCCAGGGGAAAGGAGCAGGAATCCAAACCCTCTGTGATCAAAGCACTTTTGTCTAGAGACTTTCAATTAGATCAGGACATGGTCTGGCTGCTTTTTCTTGCTGTGTTCATCGTGCAGATGAGCTTCATGTCAGCTTGGCCTCCTTTCCTCCTGCCACGTTGGCTCCAGCTTCTTTTCATTAGTAATGGTCTGTCTTCATTAGCGAATTAATTCCCCGGGAATTGCACTGCAATAAACTCTCCAGAGCAAAGACCAGCAAAGCCACATCTTGGCACTGGCTGGACAACAGCAAGTGTTTTGTGGACAGAAAAACTAATCACAGAACTGCTAAAAACCTCCACATTTTATTCAAACCAGGCCTGGAGTCTTTGAAGCTTTTTCAAACAAAACAAGAGATGTTTGGTGAGTGTTGGGTTTGGATTGACCTCTGGGCCAGGATCTTGGAAATGAGTCCTCATCTCTCTCGGGGAACAGACCCCAAGGCAAAGGTGAAATCCATGGAAGCAGCGGATGCTCCGTTCTCCAGGTGCTTTCAGACGTGCCCAAATATCTGAAATGGTCACAGGGGCTTTGCCCACCCGGGGCCAGACGCCTTCAGAGCAGGGCCTGGGCTGAGCTGGGCTCCCTGGGCTGCAACAGAGAGGGTTGGGGAGGTCTGGACACATCAAGATGTGTAGAAGAAGCAGAATTTAGCCTGGGAATGAAGACCAAAGGGAAAGGAGGGGGGGTAGTGTCTTCAGAGTGATGGCCAGGGGGCCACTACAAAGGTCTGGAATGACAGGACAAGGGGGAATGGCTTCCCAGTGCCAGAGGGCAGGGATGGATGGGATATTGGGAAGGAATTCCTCCCTGTGAGGGTGGGCAGGCCCTGGCACAGGGTGCCCAGAGCAGCTGGGGCTGCCCCTGGATCCCTGGCAGTGCCCAAGGCCAGGCTGGATGGGGCTTGGAGCAGCCTGGGACAGTGGAAGGTGCCCCTGCCCATGGCAGGGGGTGGAAAGAGATGGGATTTAAGTCCCTTCCCACCCAAACCATTCTAGGATCCTATGATCTCCTTGAGAAACGGGGCCTCAGTGTCTGCTCCATCTTCAGCCTCTCCTGCAGACAGCATCTTTCCCTGGAGAGCTGCTCCCTCTCAGCTCTGTGCAGCCCCTGGGGACAATTTGTTGGCCTCTGCCTCCACCCATCACCTCCTCCCTTCCCCTGGGGAGCAAACAGCTCTATCAATAATTGCCATTTTGCCTCTTGGCATTATCTTCCAAACCCTCAAAGGCAATTTTGTTCCACACCACAGCTCCTGCCCATCCCATCCCATCTCATGATGAGGCTGGATAGTTGTTGGTCCTTTCTCCTGGACTTGGCACCCAGGAGGGCTTGGGTCGATGCCCATCTCTGTGGGGAAGGGATGGTGCAAAAACCACCACTCAGGGAGGGCAGGGGGAACATCCACCAATTATAGTCAGGCTCAAACCCCCACAGGCAGAGGAAACAAACCTGAAGTGGGTGAGGATGGGGGTGACGATTACCATGGATGTTTTAGTCACAGCTGTTAATAAAAATAATAGCAGTAATAAAATTGCAATGATGCTGGTAATTGCTCTGGTTCTGATGAGAATAATAAGATTATTTATTAACTGTGAGCCATTATCAGCATTTTCTAGTGCTTCTGCCTCCCAGGCCACCCCAAACTCCAGCCCTATCATATTAATGCAAAATGAGACAAACGAGAGAAGATTTTCTTTTATGGCATAACCAAGGGTAACATTGGGAACAGCAAAGTCTGTCCCTGTCCCTCTGCTGTCCTCCCACCGTGTGGCAGGGGCTGAGAATTAGGTGGGATCTTGTGTTTCCACCCTTTACAGAATCACAGAATCAGTTAGGTTGGAAAAGCCCTCTGAGACCACCAATTCCAGCCTGTGCCCGATGCCCACCTTGTCACCCAGCCCAGAGCACTGAGTGCCATGTCCAGGCATTCTTTGGACACCTCCAAGGAAAATAAAGTGTAGCAGGAATTGAAGTTGGACTTGCGGCCTTCAGAGCAGCTGAGCCCCGTGAGAGCTCCGTGGTCAGACCCAGCGGATGGATGGACCTGGTGGGCTGGAGGGAGGAGGAGCTTGGAGCAATTTTATACCTTTTGTCATTGTCTGTGGGGGCTGATGGGGACAGTGTGCACAGGCCCCCCAGAGCACATTTCCTGCAGCTGCCTCTGCCCTAGGCTTGTTGCTTGAAGGAGCAATGAGCTGCAAATGTTGCTGTTTTCTATGGGCCTTTTGGTTCTCCCACTTTTCCCGTGACTATGTCGCACACAGGCTGGAGGATGATGCTTCTGCAGGTCCACCCTCAAACCTTGTGGGGAAAAGTGAAGGCAGGAGCAGGGAGAGCCAGGTCCTGCTCCCAAACAGTGTCAGGCCAGGCACTGCAGCAAGGGGTAAAGATGGATATGGAGCATGAAGAGGGATGGGTGTGCAGTGAGGAGGGATGGACCCTGTGCCTGGGTGGTGCCTGCAAGCCCTGGGATTGTGTTTGGGGACCACGGTGACACCGGTGCTGCTCAGCATCTTTGTCTGCTGGGCAATGGCTCCCACACAGCTCTGCAGGTCAGGGAGCACCCGGGGTGGGAGCATGTCCAGCAAAGTCAGTAGAAGACCCTGGAAGCCCCCAAGAGTAGAGACATGGGACACAGCTTGCAGGGGTTGCAAAGAGGGGAGGAGCTGGGGCAGGGGGATGGTGCTGCTGCTGTTTCTGGTGTCACCCCCAAGCTGCTCGAGCCTGGGGAGGTGGCAGTGGGGGGGCCACAGCTGGAGGGCACATCAGCCCTCCCCAAGGACCTGATGTCAGACATGGGGTGCAGGGGTCAGCACACGGCCCCACGGGAGCCGCTGGCATCCCTCTGCCACCCGCTGCTCCCATGGACCCTCCTCGCCATTCCCTTCACTTGACCCCCGGTGCCGGCTCTCTCCCACCACCCCTTGCCCTCCCCGTGCCCCAGCTCTCCCTGCCCTGAGCCTTTCTCAGGGTCTCCTGCCCTCTCTCCTCCCCATGAGGAATAAATCACTCTCCAAATCCAGCCTTAGCTCTCAGCGGAAACAGCTGCCCACGTTGTCACCTCCTTCCCAGGGGACCTGGCTGCCACCGGGAGGTTGTGAAGCTTTTCCCAGAGCACAGGAGGTTTGTTCAGGAAAGCAGTCAGGGACCAGCGGCTCTGGACCCTCCGGACTCAGACTGATGTCCCCTCCTCCAGCCTGTTCCCATCCAAGCTCTGACCTTGGTGCCTTGCCCATGAGGGGTCTTGAGAAGGGAGAGTGGGTTTGGGTCCTCAGCTCTATAAAAAAGGCCCAAAATGTTCAATTTTCATCACACGTGAAGGCTGCAGACCTGCAGCAGGGAGCTCTGAGAAGCAGGATTGCGAATCCAGGTTTGCCAGCCACCTCCCCACGGCCCCCATGGCTGGGTTAACAACACCAGCAGCACTGAGAGACCCAGCAAACAGCCAGGAAAACGTTCTTTGTTTAATTGCCTTCAGTGGAAAGCAATAACTCTTGGGTTACGAATCATCTTGGCCTCCAAGGAAAAGCTTTCTGGAGGGCCAGGGGGAAAAATCAATCCAGCAGACTGCACTTCCCGCTTGGAGAACTCTGGAGAGATGAGCCCAGCCCCAGTGGCTCCCCAGGGGCATCAGGGAGGGAGCAGAGCCTGGCCAGAACACGGCTCTCCTCCCCCTGCCCCTGGCATCAGCCCATCAAGAAAGAGGGTTTTGTCAATCTGAGCGCATTAGGAGATGAAACAGGCTGTGCCCAGGAGCTTCCCCAGGGGTCCATTAGCACCCGCAGATCCTTCCACCATCCCAGCACAGCAGCCCAGGGGATGCTTTTGCTGGCCATTTCCTCACACATAGGGCAATTGTCTGGGGCAGCGGGCTGGCGCGGTTGGTGTGTGGCAGGAGGAGAGGGTGACCTGCTGCTCTGGGTGCAGGTGCTTGGGTGGCAGCTGGGCGCCAGAGCACATGAACCCCCTCCAAGACATGAGGGTTGGGCACTCAAGCACATTCCGAGTGCTAATGCATTCCCTGGCTTGGCATCATCCCCCAGAGCCCACGGATCATGTCTGGGGTCTCTGCCATCCCAGGACACAGGCAGGGAAACCAGACTGTTAACACAGTTATCAGAACAGGCTGTTCCCCACTTCCAGGGGAGGGAGGGAGGGAGGGAGGGAGGAGCATCCTCCTATCTCAGCACGGGCACTGCCACCCCAGCACTGCCACTCCACCTGGGGCTACACAACCCCCAAGCAGAGCATCCCACCCATGTCTAACTCCTTCCTGTGCCTGTTGTCTCTCCCACAGGTATAAGAGTGTCGTGACACCACGGCGGGCAGCCGTGGCCATCGCCTGCTGTTGGATAGTCTCTTTTCTGGTGGGACTCACCCCCATGTTTGGCTGGAACAACCTCAACAAGATGCGGAGGACTCAGGAGCTGAACGGCAGCCACACGGAGTTTGTCATCACGTGCCAGTTTGAGACAGTCATCAGCATGGAGTACATGGTCTACTTCAACTTCTTCGTCTGGGTCCTGCCTCCCCTGCTGCTGATGCTGCTCATCTACCTGGAGGTCTTCAACCTCATCCGCAAGCAGCTCAACAAGAAGGTGTCCTCCAGCTCCAACGACCCCCAGAAGTACTACGGGAAGGAGCTGAAGATCGCCAAGTCCTTGGCTCTGGTCCTCTTCCTGTTCGCGCTCAGCTGGCTGCCTCTGCACGTCCTCAACTGCATCACCTTGTTCTGCCCGTCCTGCCAGACCCCGCACATCCTCACCTACATCGCCATCTTCCTCACCCACGGCAACTCGGCCATGAACCCCATCGTCTACGCCTTCCGCATCAAGAAGTTCCGGACAGCCTTCCTGCAGATCTGGAACCAGTACTTCTGCTGCAAAACCAACAAAAATGCCACCAGCACCACCACGGCTGAGACGGGGAACTAGGAACTGGGAGAGGGCAGAGAGGGGCACCTGTGCCCATCTGGTCCCCAGCCGGACGCTGTTCCTGCTGCCCCAGGAAGGGGTAGCTAGGACCCGAGGGCTTCTGGGCTCAGCAGCCCCTGCAGTCCCCACAGCCACCCCAGGGGTTATTTATTCACAAGCATTGTACTGTTTGGATATTGTAGCCTGCACTGTTCCTTTCTGGTTTAGGTTTTTTTCTCCCATTTGTTTTTGTTTTTCATTTTTTTAAGGGTTGCCAAGTATTTAAGGAGAAATTGTACAGACAAACAAGCAGTTTATCTTCATGCAAATAAAGTCCAGTGATCCAAACCAGCCAGGAGGTGCCATTGATGGAGACCCTTGGCTCCACGGTGTTGGTGGTGCTGGGGGCACCTCACGCTCTGGCCCCATGTCCACGGAGCCACAGGGGTACCTGGGCACTGGGACAAAGGGATGCCCTGTGGGAGTGAAGATGCTGAGAACCAGGAGGATCCAGAGCAGTGAGATTTCTGCAGAAATTAAGTTTGAAAGCCCTTTCTTTCCTCTCTGTAACCAGGGAGAGGTGAGCTCGGCTGAGAAATGGGAAGAGACAGGAAAAGGCTTCCCATGGCATTGGCAGCACCCACAGGGTGGTGAACCCACCACCCCGCAGAGCAGAGGGTCAGTCCCCAGCTCTCAACACCACCAGAGAGGTGGGCAGAGGTGGGTATTGGTAGGGAGGGTGGGTGCTGGTAGATAGAGGTGGGCAGAGGTGGGCAGAGGTGGGTAGAGGTGCAACCCCTAATCACAACCCCAGAAAACTCTGCAGAAACACCCTTTGCTATCCTGATGGCTCCCCATGGGTCCCAGCAGCACCCACCACCCCTGCGAGCTGCACCCAGAGTCTGCCTTCTCCGATTGTCTTCTCTCTCCCTTTACTCTGGTTTTGAGTCATTTTCCCTCTTTTCTCCTGGCTGTTTTCTGTGAAGAGCAAATCTCTCCCAGGCTGTTCATCTCCCACCCTCCCTGCAGCCAAACTCTTTTGACCCAAACATTGTGGGTTAATGCAGCCACCTCCACAGCCCAGGGCCAGAGGGGTACCCATGCCTCTCTGGGGGCAATGGGGGACAGCTACAGGCCACCATGTGGGTCCTTTGCCACCCCTGAAGTTCAGCTGTGGGTAGATTTGAGGAGGGGGCGGCTGGAGATGGAGCATCCCTCACCCAGCTCTGGTCCCTCTGGATGCTGGAAGTGCCAGTCCCTGCTCTGCAGCAAGATCTCCTCCAGGGCTGAAGCGGTGGTGGGTAGGGTTAATCTGAGTTGATTGGGATTTTTTCTTCTCAGCATCCCTTGCTCACCAGGCTCCCATTGGAAACACAGGTCCTGTGCCCCTGCCCCTGCCCCAGCAGGGCCGTGCCCCTTGGAGGGGACGTCAGCAATGGGCAAAGTGACTGCAGCAAGTTCCCACAGAGACTGGGGGTGCAGAGAGGAAAAGGAGCTTGGATGGGTGAGATTTATGGGTGATTTTTAGCAATGTTGGGAGTGTGTAGCACAGGCATTGGGGCGGCTGGGTGTCCCTTCTCCCACCGCTGCATCCAGCTCTGTTTAGCTCAGGCTGATGAGGAGGGCAGCAAGGAAAAGAGGAGATGAAAGGCTCAACCTCCCACATTTTGCAGCGGCCTTGATGTATTTCCAGGCTCCTGGCTCAGACCACACTGGGAAATACGGGAGCAGAGCAGAAAAACAACGGCAAGGAGAGGAGAAAATCCTTCCTTTAGTCCTCATCAGAGTGGAGGAGTCCCGAACACCCTCCCAACCTTCCTCTGGTGTGGATGGTGCTGTGCTGGTGCTGAGCCCCTGGGAACAGCAATTCCCCATGGACTTCAGCTCACACCCCCCTCCCAGGCATCACTGGGTGCCCTGGGGCCAGCACTGAACCTCTCACATGAGGGTGAGGCTTTGGTTCATCCCAGATCTGTCCGATGGCTCCTCTGCCCAGTGCAGTGACTCCCATGCCCCCACCTTGCCATGTCCTGTGCCAGCTCTGGCCAGGGCTGGCATCTCCTGGAAAGGGCAGAGGGAAGTGCCTCAGGTCTCCTGAAGCACCAGCATCAGTGGTGTCTGAGGATGCTGCAACCCCAGGTGAGTACAGAGAGGATGCCCCAGGCCAAGGCCGTGGTCCCTTGGCACAGCAGCACCTTGCCCTCAGGTTAGTGCTGCTCTTTGCCCGGCTCTGACTCCCACTTGCATCTTATTTCTGCTGCTTTCCTGGAACTGATGCTTTGGTCTGACCCTTGCTAAGGTGCCCAGGAACCTGGTGACTGGGATGCTCATAAATTAAAAGCATGGGGAATGGTTGCTCCATTAAAAATAACATTCAGTGGATTTTTCCACTCTGTGCTCTCCAGACCTTTCCCGGGGAGTCCTCACTAAAAGTGGATGTTGTCGCCCACCTCAATCCCCTGTGGGGTTACAACAGTCTGTGCCCTGCAGGACTGAGATAAGGGCCTGGAAAGGGCACAGTGTGCAGCATGACAGACTCCTGGAGATCAGCTCACAGCCTGCTTCCAGACCCTGGCCCTGAAAGAATCCCACTGGCCAAAGCCACGTGCCCAGGTGCCAGGAACACCAAGGGGGGCAGGACACCCACAGCAGTGTCCAGGGCCAGGTGTGAGCATGCCAGGGAAAACAAGCTCGCCACGTGCCAGCTGGGACTGCAACCTCCAGCCTGTGGCAATACCACCACCCCCAACCACCTCAAGAATCCATCCCGACCAGCAGTGGGATAAAATTAATACGACAATGCCCTCTGATGGTGGAAACAACCCTGGGGGGGATGGTGCTGTGCCAGTGCTGAGCCCCTGGGCTTCAGCTTGGGCTGAAGGTGCCTGGGGACAGATGGGGACAAAGCAGAGGGGCTGCAGGAGAGATGGTGCAGAGGGGTCTGCTTAATCACCGCCACTGCCCGGCTTTGCTCTCCGTGGCACCAAGGGTGGGATGGGCTCCAATCTGCAGATGCCAGGCTGGATTTGCATCTACACTGGCAGTGCCAGGGCCAGCCAGGACATGGGCAGGATGTGGGTCTGGCCCCATGACGGAGCTGGCACGCAGCTGGGAGAGCTCCTGCCCTCGTGCCTGCAGACCGAGGGGGAGGCGGTGCTGGTGGAGAGGTCACCCTGCGCCGCCGAGCCCGGGTGTCCATGAGCTCCATGGGTCCCTCTGGGCCCTGGTAACACCCAGTGTCTGCTCAAGGGATGACTCATCCTGCACATGAGCCACCAGCTCACAGGGACAAATCCCCTCCTCTCGACAGCGCATCAACATGTCCTGCAGCCACCGTGGGGAGGTGACAGCTCCTGGCTGGATCACTGCCTCACCGGTGTGGATAAAAAACTGTGCTTCAGTAAAGAAGCATTAAGATGCCACAGCACTGATGTGGCATTTCTTTTTCCCCAGCCAGAATAATGCCCCTGCTCCAGAAGGAAATCTTTCCGCATTCTCCTTCTCCTTGTTGGGCTCCTTCTGGTTCAGTAATGTGTGCTTCATAAAGCTGGTCCTTCCTTACCAAGCTCAAGACCCATCTCCTCCACCCTCAGTTGGGTGGGATCCTACATGACCCCACAGCAGCCCTGGCAGCTCTCCACCTCCCCCCACCCAAGCCAACCCCACAAAAAGCAGGACAGAGGGGTTTGGTGGCTTCTATTAGGACCGAAGCCCCTCAGGTGGGTTTGTTTTATTGTCACAGCTAATGACAGGTTCAGAGAGGGCCATGCCATGGCAGGCTGAGGTGCAGCCCCCAAAGCACTGCCAGGGAGGGGCAGCCCAGCAGGCAGCAGAGACCATGGCCAGGGGCATCAGCACCTGCCCCACCACTGCCCAGCAGCTGCAGGATCCACCTGGGAAAAGGAATGAGATCTGAGTCCTGCGAGGGCACCAAGAGAGCCCTGGTCAGGGATGAGGGGGAAACATGTCCCTGCCACGGCTCTAACGCAGGACAAACCCAGCCACATCTACAGCCCTCCCTCCACCTCACCAGGGGACAGGTTTCCCTCAGGTTCACCATCCCACCCCACCCATGCATCTCCAGCCATGGGACAAGGAAGACCCGAGCTGGGACTCCATCAGCAGGTGACAAAGGCTAATCCAGGACACTCAGCCCACTCCAGCCCCCTGAAGTGATCCACCCTCCCTCCATCCTGGTGCCTCAGCCCAGACCTACCTTGCTCTTTGTCTTGTCCTCCGATCTGTCCTCACTTGGGCACTGCAGGAGAGCACAGAAGACAAAAGCCCCCTGAACTCCCCTTGTCTTACTCCCCTTTTGACTCCCAAAAGTGCCTGTGTGCTCACCCCAACGTGCACCTGCACGCCCCATCCCTGCACACACCTGCTCCAAGCAATCCCACACACCACCATCACTGCCTGCTCCAGCCAGGTCTGGGAGACTCCCAGGTGCTCTGTGTCCCCAGCACAATGCCCAGCTCATCCTCCTTGGCCAACCGGGCTGAGCCCCCAGCGTGGGCAGCAGGGAAGGGGAATTCTGCACCTCTGCCCTGCTCAGGTAAGACCCCCCCTGCAGAGCTGCCTCCAGCCCTGGGTTCCAGCACGGGAAGGACCTGGAGCTGCTGCAGCGAGTCCAGAGGAGGCCACGGAGCTGCTCCAAGGGCTGGAACCCCTCTGGTCTGGAACCAGGCTGGGAGAGCTGGGGGTGTTCACCTGGAGAAGAGGAGGCTCCAGGGAGAGCTCAGAGCCCCTTCCAGGGCCTAAAGGGTCTCCAGGAGAGCTGGAGAGGGACTGGGGACAAGGGATGGGGTGACGGGACAAGGGGGAATGGCTTCCCACTGCCAGGGGGCAGGGATAGATGGGATATTGGGAAGGAGGGTGGGGAGGCCCTGGCACAGGGTGCCCAGAGCAGCTGGGGCTGCCCCTGGATCCCTGGCAGTGCCCAAGGCCAGGCTGGATGGGGCTTGGAGCACCCTGGGCTAGTGGAAGGTGTCCCTGCCCATGGCAGGGGGTAGGAATGGGATGAGCTTTGAGGTCCCTTCCCACCCAGACCATTCCATTGTTCTGTGACTCTACCGAGCCCCTGCACGGCTGCACTGGGGATGGGCCTGTGGGGCTGCAGGAGCTGGGCTGGCTGGGTCAGCGCTCCTGGAGGGTCCAGCAGCAGCTCCCACAGAGCTGAGCACTCACCCCATGCCACATACCCTGTGCCACATACCCTGTGCCACACCAACAGCCCTGGAGCTTCCACAGGGACTGAGGTGCTGGGACTGCCAGACTGGAACCCTGCCTGCATGGGAAGTGGGGCAGAGGGTGTCTGGGGGCAAGAGTGTGCTCAGAAGCCACGGGAGGGGAAATAGAAGTGTTTAAGGACACGTGGCCGGCACAGGAACACGCAGAGGGTGTGCGGGCAGTGATCCTCCCATGGGCTGAGGAGGGGCCGTGCGGAGCAAGGCGGGGCAGGTCTGTGCAAGGGCTGCTCCAGATGCTCTGCTGAGGCAGGGAAATGTGAGCTGGGAAGTGCAGGCAGGATCCCGAGACATAAATCAGAGCAGCCCAGGTGCAGGGGTGGAGATTGACACACACCCCCCACGCCTGGGACAGGAGCGGGGGCAGCCAGCGCTGGGCCAGGCCTCCAGCAGCTCCTCTGGCTCTGCCATTTCTGGTTTCCTCTCCCTTTTTTTCCCCATGAAAAAGGAAAGGTGATTTCAAGATGCTTCAAGACCATAAACCCAAGAAGCCCAAAGCTGCAGCTCCACAGGGCTGCCCAGTGTCCTCAGGCTCCCTCACAACCAAGATCAACACAAAACAGGGACAAAACAGAGCACCGGGAAAGTGGGACAAGGAAAAGACAGGGCAAGGCAAGGGCTCCTGCTCCTCCTTCCCCTCAGCCAATCTCACCTTTCACATCCAGTTTGCAGTCTACTGAGGCCTCCCCCAGGGGGTTCACAGCCTTGCAGGTGTAGACACCCCCATCGAAAGGGCCAGGTTTGCGGATTTCCAGCGAGCACACGCCCTGATCAATCAGCGCTATGTATTTGGGGTCTTCCCGGATCTCCATCTGATTTTTCAACCAGATGATTTTGGGCTGAAAGTTTAAAGCAGGGAGAGAAATGAGAAGTCTAACTGGCCCCAAAATGCAGCCACCTCTCTCTGTCTTTGCCTTGCCCTGCCTGAAGCTTGTGGCCATGGTGGGATTCACAGCCAGAAGTATTCTGAAGATCCAAATCTCCCACTTGTGAGCCCTAACCACTGCTCCACCCTTCCTCCCCCAGCACAGAGGAAACAAGACATGGCTTGATTTAAGACCAGTCTCCCATCTCCATGCAGAAACAGCCTGAATGTGCCCCAGTTTGACTCAGAGGGCAGCTCTTAACCTCAATCCAACCCTAATCCAACAGCACTGACCATCTCCCAGACACCTCCAGCTTCCTTGCAAAAAACCCCACTGATGTCCCCGGGCCAGGGTGGTGCTGCCCATGGAGGAAGCACTGACCTGGGGGAAGCCCCGGACGGAGCAGAAGAGGTGAGTGCTGTAGCCCCGCGTAGTCGTTCGGTCTGTCAGGGGCTGCGTGAACTTTGGAGGCTCCATCATGTCCCGCTGGGGGATCTTCTCTGGCTGGTAAGTGGTTTCTGAGGAAATAATGAATTCTAGCTGAGGCAGAGCTCAGGCTCCTGGGCTGACCAACACAGGGATTCAGCACAAAGTACCCAAAACCACTTCTGTTCCCTCACGTAAGAGGCCAGATGTCACCTGGCCTGACCCAAGGATGTGGCCCTGAGCTCAGACAGCCCTGTTTCCTCATGCACTCATGCCATGGTAGTGCCCTGGTCCTGCAAGGAGCAGGGGGGATGCCAATCCCCAAACCCACTGTGACACATCCTGTGTGCAGCAGGTCAGACCCAGGCCAGGCACACTCTGGATCTCCCAGTCCATCCTCAAATCTCAGTGCACAGAAATAAGAGCTGGAGGGAATATCTGCATGTGGCAGAGACCTCAGGTCACTGTGTGCTACCAGGGGGAAGGATGGAATTAGATGCAAGGAGAGCAGGGCTGGCTGGAGATTTGGCCCTGAGCTGCAGGGCCAAAGCCAGGGCTGTTCTGACCCTTCCCAGCTCCTGCTTCCATCTCGTCCCAGGGATGTCCATGCCTTGGTTCCTCCCAGGGGGCTGAGCACGGCACAAGCTTTCCCCAAAGGAGAAATGAGGTGCAGAAGGGGGGTAGGGGACCTCTGGACCTTGGGGGTGCTCAGCCTCACCCCTGCTGGTCTTGTCCTGGGGACTGGCCCAGCAGCATCAGCACAACTCCGAGGAAGCCCCACTGGCCCACTGGTCAGGACCCCTCTTGGCCACCACCCTCCCCAGCCCCTCAGCCAGGGACATGTCCCCACTTGTCTTCTCGATGCAGGCCACCCCAGAGGCGACGGCAGCGCTGTCGCTGAGCCCGCAGATGTTCTCGGAGAACACTCGGAAGGAGTAGGTGTTGCCGATGATGAGGTCGGAGATGGTGCAGCTGGTGCGGGTGCAGCGCTCCAGCACCGTGAACCATTTCTGGGAGGGAAAAAGGAGGAAAAAAGAGAGTAGTGAGAAAAGACAGGCTGTGACAAGGATGGAGAAGGTGTGGGGGGAGGCAGGGAGTGCAGCTGCCCCTCTCCCATCAGGGCATCCCCAGCAGCAGGAGTACCCAGGCTCACCCCACTCTTCTTGTCTGACTTCTGCACCCTGTAGCCCTTGATCTCAGAATTCCCGTTGTCCACAGGGGGAGTCCACTCCAGGGCCACATTAAAGCCCCACACATCCACCAGCTTCAGGTTCTGGGGAGGGCCGGGTGGCTCTGCAAACACAAACACCCCCAGGGTGACATCCCGGTTTGCTCCACCCACATTCTGTACCTTGACCATCCCTTCACCTCGTTTTTCATCTCTTCTCACCCTGGTGCAGCACACAAGGGATGAGAAGCTGCGCGGGTCAAGGGCTGGCAGAAACTCTGCATCCCCAACCAGAGGGGTTCACCTGCATGATCCTGTTGAGGATCCCACTGGAACAGAGACTCCAGGGTCCCTTGCCTTGTTGCTGTCCCATCACATCCCGCCCAGAACAAGACCTACCCAGCTAAGGAGGAGAAATGAGCCCCAGAGTGACCCTGCAGGGTCCCATCCTCAGCTCACCAACCACCTGGATGTCCAGGGTAGCCTTGTCCTCGGCTCCGTTGATCTGCACGGTGAGCTCGTACTTGCCCGAGTCCCCGCGCTGGGCCTGGCGGATGTAGAAGATGGTGTCCCGAGCCGTGTTGCGGATGGTGATGCGGTTGGTGTCCAGAGGCTGCCCTTCCTTGGTCCAGCTCACCTCGGGCTGAGGCTTTCCCTGGAGCAAGAGGCAGATCAGGAGCCACTCGGGCACATGGTCCCAGCAGGTCCTGCTGGGAAGGATGGGTGGCAGAGCCACCCTGCTCTGGGCAGCAGCAGCCCGGGTGCCACTTCTCCCATCCAGCAGTCCCCAGGAAAGAAGCTGCAGCTGATTCCTGTCAGACTCACTGATGAGAAGCCCTCAGGCTCCAGGGGTGAGGCTGGAGCATGCTGGCTCCCCAGGGTCCTCACGGAGCAAACCCAGCTTTACTTGCCAGGGCAGAGCTGTGCTCTCATGGCCCAGGTGCTGAGCCCAAGATCCAGCTTAGCAGCAGGGCTTGAACTCAGCACACAGGGAAAGTTCATGCCTGGAGCACAGCCAGCACAGAGTCCCAACTGTCTGTGAGACATGGCATGGACAAGTCCCTCAGCTCAGGGGCCTCTCATGCCCCCTGCTTGGCCAACACATTTCAGAGCCAGCTGCCACAGTGGAGATGCTCTGGTGATGTCCCAGACAGGATGAGAGAGATCAGCTGAGGAGATGACCTCCAGCCTAACCCACCAGTGTCAGCACTTCTCCCCCATCACAGCCCTGAGGCTGCCCTGCTCCAAAGGCAGCTGGTCCCCTCAAGGAACCCCAGTGCTGTGCTGTGGGGTCCCAAGTGATGCGGCCAGATCCTGGCCAGGAGCATGAGCTGAACTGGACTTACTGGCTGAGACAGCAGCAACAGCCAGCCCACGCCCTGATGTGTTTGGGGTTGTCCCACTGCAGCATCATCAATAAAGATGTAGCAGGGGAAAAATGGGGTCTGGGCAGGAAAAGGAGAGACATTTCCACCCCATCACCTACCCTTGGCCCGCAAGACACAGGGACCAGGCCAAGTCAGAGCACAGTTGGACCCATGAGCTAACCTGCAGGAGCAACCTGGAGGGAAATGCCCAAGGGATTAAAGCCCAAATCACCCACCTACCTGAAAGGGGATCATGATGTTCACAGCATCCCCCACGTGCCTGATGTAAGTCTCCCGCAGGTGCCGAGGCATGCGGATCCTCGGGAGCTCTGGGGACCAGGAATTCACATTGTGAGACAAGGAACTCCCATTCCCCAGCTGGCTGACCCCCCTCGATACACACCCCTGCTTGGCCACCAAGAAAACCCACCCAAACACAGTCACCTTCTCCCTCTCATCTCCTGGACGGTGCTGCTCCCCTGCAGGGCTGTGCTAGCCTATCCCATCGCCTGTACCCCACAGTGATGCCCATGCCCGAGATCCCAGGTCACCAGCCCGAAGGCAGCATTCTCATGGATCATTCACCCCCCGGAGCCCATAGAGACAACATGGGCTTAACCAGAAGAGCCACAGCACAACCTGTATGGTAACAAGGCAGGGAACAGCATCTCCCAGCTGGGAAATATCTCTCCCCCCAACTTTCCAGAAGCCCAGCTTCCAGCAAGGACAAGGCTGGACCTCCACCTTCCCTGTGCACTCCAGCCCACTGAGACACGAAGGAGGTGCCTGGTCACACCACAGCTGTGGAAACCCCAGGCTCATGACAAAGGCAAACGTCCCCAAGGGAGCATAACAAAGCCAAGCAAAAACCCTGCTGGAGAGTGCTCATGGAGCGTGTCCCCTTCCCCGGGCCAATGGAAGCCGTGTAGCTCTGCTGGCTCAGTGCCAGCCAGGGATCCCTCTGGAGCCCCTCATAAAGGAGCTGGGAGTCTGTGCCCGGGTTAAATGTGCACGAGCTTAACCCTGGGGAGGGGCCCGGCCAGAATAAACCGGGCCTGAGCCAAACAGCTGTGAGGGCTGGGGAGCACAGGGCCAGGCCCCTCTGACAGCTGAGACGGTCCCTGCTCTGCTCGTGCTGCGATTTCTGCAGGGATCCATCCCCCAGTGCTGCCACTTGGGCTCATCTGTCTCAGCAGGGCCGGGAAACCTGACCGCAGGGGAGGAATGGTAACTCAGGGGTGTTCTCCCCAGCTCCTCAGAGCTGAGGTCGGTGGCCCAGGTGACACGGTGCCATGGTGGGAAGGCTCTTTCCTGCCCTTGCTCCCTGCAAAGTGTGACTCCCATACTGATCCTTCATCTGGTTTCTCCTTGTCCCTCTCCACCTCCCAAGCCCACTCATCCCACCTGTTGTTAAGCTCTGTGCTGTCCAATTGCTGCTATTTAAAATCCCCTGGGGTGCTATAAATGAACTGGTGAGATGTACAAAATGCAGGCCTGGAGAAAATGTGAAGGCCCGGAGGCAACAGATGGGGAGGGGAGGGAAAGGGGAAGGGGAAGGGGAAGGGCAAGGGCAAGGGCAAGGGGAAGGGCAAGGGGAGGGGCAAGGGCAAGGGGAGGGCATGGGGAAGGGGAAGGGGAAGGAGAAGGGGAAGGGGAGGGAGGGGAAGGAGAAGGGGATGGAGGGGAAGGAGAAGGGGAAGGAAGGAAAACCCAGTAGATCAAGTTGTGTGTGGGTCTCTCAGCTCTTTGGGTTTTACACCTGTACATGTGGCTGGGACAAAGCTCAGGCAGCAGGGATGGGGTGTGGGAAGCACGAGCTGTGCATTTGTCATCTCATGTCAGTCCCTCACACCCCAGTTTTCCCAGTTCTATGAGGTTTGGTGGGATGGTTTTGAGGTCAGAGGTGAACAGGCCCAGCCACTCCCCCTAAGCCACATCCACCTCCTCCGAGCACACTGAGAAGACCCTGCAAGACCCTTTCCACAGGCTGATATTCTCCAAGCCTTTTCCTATGAAAAGCTGGTGGTTCATGGAATAACTTTTGTTAGTATTACTATTTTTAAGCAGCTGAAAAATCTGATGTGTTGAATAACAGGAAAACTTGAGCATTAATAATTCCTTCTAAAGGCAAAATGAGTTTGTATTTGCTGTTTGCTGAGTGCAAGCTGGCCCTGCCCTCCTGCATCAGCCTCGGCAAATTGGCAGCACCCTGGGAGGAATGTGAGTCCTGCTAAGCATGGGAGCAACTCATTCATTAGCGAGTTCAGCATGATTAAAGTTCCCATGCTCCAGACAACCAGCTCTTGACTTCCCTGAGCTAAATAAACAAAGCTGTCCAATGTGTGCCGTGGCATATTTGGGATGTGACACGGCCAAGGGGAGGAGACAAGCTCAGGGGGAGGCGGAGTCTGGATTCCTGCCATGAAACGGGAAAATGTGGCTCTGCCCTTTGGGTCCTTCACCCCCAAAGCTTCACCATCAGCAAGATTGGTGAGGTCAGGAAGCTTGTCCCGAGGGAATTTGACCCAGTCATTGAGAATAACATCTGTCAAAGGCTGGACTGGACCGTGAGAGGCTGCTCAGGCTGCAGGGATGGCCGGGGATTCCAGCCAGGAATTCTCCTTCAGGGGCAGTACTCACGGAGGATCTCCCTGATGAGCACTGGCTGCTCCAGAGCGGCCGGGACGCTGGCTCCGCTGGCACTGACAGCCACCACCCTCACATGGATCTTGTCCCCAGAGCTGAGGTTTGGGATTGTGTAGCGGGTGGAAAGAAAAGGCTCCTGGTTCACAGCTTTCCAGTCTGAACCTGCAACAGACGCAGCACAGCATTTTGGATGTGCCATGGACAGACTGACACACCCCGAGCAGCAGGATCACGGCCCGGGGGGGAGACCCAGAGGCAAAGAACCTCTTCCTCAGAAAGGTGGAATGATTTTTGGGGCATCAGCAGAAAAAGGGACCTTGGAGGGGAGGTTGGCCCCCCTGCCAAGGAGCGTGGGGTATGAAGTGCTGGCAGAAGCTCAGCATTGGCGCGTGAGGACATTTGCAAGCAAGAAAAGGCATGGGGCCAGCGAACACGTCCCTGCTGACCAGGTGCATTTCTGAAAGGAAAGATCCTTGGAGCTCCCTGCCAGCCCCTCCGCTCCTCTCACTGCTCCAGGACAACACCGGGACTCACCATGGCCCCCACAAACTCCTCCACACTGGGCAAGGTCTGCTCAGGACCTGCCCCCAGCTGGATGGACCTCTCCAAATGTTCTTCCTGCTTGGAAGGGTTGTCTCAAACTCAACCCAGAGCCCAGCCCTCCCCCAGCCCCAGCTAACATGGCCTTGCCGTGTGCCAAACCTCTCAAGGTGTTTCTCACTCAGAAAATAAACTGCCCTGGTCCCCCAAGGACTGGGTGTCCCGTGTGGGCAGTGAGAGTGACCCACATGTGCCAGGGTGTGCCAAGCCCCCATGTGCACCTTCAGAACAAGATTTTCCTGTCAATGCCATTGGAGCAGCCAAATCCCACCAGATCCTCTTTCCCTTCACCACTGGCATTGCTCAAATCAGCCCTCACTCAAATCTCACCATATTTTAGCCAACCAGAGTCTTGTACCAGCCCAAATACAGCAGTCCCATGGCCCCTAGATGATGACTGAGGGACCGGAGTTCTCCCATACTCCAGCAGACCCAAAACAAGCCAGGAGAGCATCCAGACTGAGCCCTTTGGGTGGCTGTCAGACAGATCCCTCCAGGAATGGATGCATCCTTCCTTGTCCCATGCAAGGCCCTCCTCACGCATCCCACCCACTTGTGGTAACCTCGCCCCCCCAGCCCAGCGATGGAAGCCTCCCACAGCCAGGAATGTGTCCATCCTGTGTGCCACAAGCTAAACAGCTGAGGGTCAAGTTCCCTGACGCCACCTGCGTCTCCCAAACCACTCCAGCCCAGCCTCCTCTTGCGGATCCCCCCAGCCACACAGACCCTTCACTCTCACCCCAAAGCCCAGCAGGGCTTCAAGAGAGTGCCCAAAACATGAATCTTATCCACCCACTCCATTCCACCACCCAACAATGCAACTGGAGAGCCATGGACAATTGCTGGACAATTGCTGCCACCTCCCAGCCCACCTCCATCCACCACAGCCACCCTCTTTCCAAACACCATCAAGTTGGCTGACACATGCCCAGGACCCTTTCCTTCCTCATCCTCCGTATCCGCATTCCTTCTATGCTTCATTTTGGGCAAACATGGGACAATTGAGTTTTTCCTCCTGTTTTCTTGGATTACCATCCCAGTCCCAGGTCTCTGCAGATCTGAAGTTCATCAGAGACCATGCCCAGAAGGTGTGTTGGTCTCTGCTCCACACTCGAGCTGGACACAGCAGTGACACTAAGCCTGCTCCAAGCCCCTGCTAATGACATCACTGCTGTCTGAAGCCAATGGGATGCCCTGTTTCTCCATGGATAAGAAATAACCATTCTAAATGGATCCATTTGGGCAAAGAAAGGGAATTGTTGCTGGAGGAAATGCTCTGCTGCGTTCCACCCAGCTCCATCCCACCCCACAACCGCACACATCTCTCCATGCTTGCCAGACAGGAAAGACCAAACCTACTTCCATCTTTGCAGATCTCCACCACGTATCCATCCAGGCCTGCCCGGCCCGTCTGCTCTGGGGCTTTCCAGGTCAGCGTGAATGAGTTTTCACTCACTTCTTCCACGGCCAAAGACAAGGGGCAGCTGGGCGGCTCTGTAACAAACCCGCAGTGGTGAGGGCAGGGCTCAAGTACCAGGGCTCTTGGAGGGCAATTGCTCAACCTCCAGGTCTGTCTTCAGTCCACCCATCCTCCTAATCCCCAGCCCTATCCCACTGCAAAAATATCCTTGATGACTTCATCCCTCTGCCCCTTCTCCCCTGCACATGCCCCCTCCAAGCCTTGCTTATCTCCCCTCCCCACTCCAGAGCTCCCCACTCACCTTCCTTTGGTTTCTCTGGTTTAGGCTCGGGGACTGGGGCTGGGGGCTCAGCTGGGGGAGCTGGGGAACCTTCTGCAGGTGCTGGAGTCGCTTCTGCTCCAGCTTCTGTGGGGAGGGGAGTGGCTTCGTCTGTGGGGGCTGGGGGCTGCTCAGGGGCTGGGGGCTCTTCAGCAGCTGGGGCTGCTTCTTCCTTTGGGGCTGCTGCTTCCTTCGGGGCTGCTGCTTCCTTCGGGGCTGCTGCTTCCTTCGGGGCTGCTTCTCCCTTCGGGGCTGGCGCTGCCTTTTTCTTGGCCGCTGCCGGAGCCGGTTTTTTGGCTGGAGGTGCAGTTTTGCCGGTCATCGCTGCAAAGCCTGGGGGCTGGGGAAGGGGATGTTCTGAGGTCTCTGCTCCGGGGTCTCTGCTCTGTTTTGGGGTTCCTGCTCCAGACAAAAGATCTCTCCTCTGGATCTGGGGTCTGGACTCCGAGGTTGGGGTCCCTGCTCAGGACCAGGTGTCTCCACCCTGGACCGATGGTCTCTGCTCCGGGACGGCTGTGCTGGGAGAGGGGAACCAGGTCACTGAGCCAGAACAGGAGCTGGGTGACTTTTATAGGCTTTGGCTGGCACTTGTCACCTCCCTGCAAACCAATCTGCCTGTGCAGGCGGGACTGCCAGGAATAGCCACCCGGGACCTGCACATTCAGCAGCCCCCGCTGCCCCCTCCTATGGGATGGCAGCACATGGGCCCGGCCCCCCAGCGGCCCCCCTGGCCTCACCCAGGACTGGGCAGGCCAGGGCCAGGTCACCTTTCTTTGGGGACATGGCTCCTGTCCCCAGCACCCCTCTGGCTAAGGGCTTCCCCACCCCCACTGCCACCTCCTCAGCCACCCGCTGCCTCCCAGCCCCAACAGACTCTCCCTGGACCCCTCATCCCCCTTGCCTTCCTTAGCCCCTGCATTGACACCAGACCCCCTCGCCCCAGCCCTCCCTGTTACTCCTGCATGGACCCCCCAACCCACCCACTCCCCCCCATGTCCTCCCACAGTCCCTGTGACCCCAGACCCCTCTGCTCCCTCTGTCCTTCCCCAGCTCATCCTCAATCCCACAATTGCTGAGATTGGACAACAACCTCTGGGCTCATCTGGACCAACCCAGCTGCCCATAGCCCTGAGCCACATTTCCGGAGAAGACAAATCACTCACCAGCCCCATGCCGTGTTCTCCAGCCTCTGCTCTGCCCAATCAACCATCCTTGTCCATAGAGACTGGTCACCCCAGAACTCATGACCAGCCACCCTACTGCAACCCCCAAACTCAGATTCACCCCAAATCCCCCCAGTAATCCAGGAAAGCCCCATTAATCCTATGGGTCATAAACCACTCACCCCCTGCTTGCTCCTGTTCCCTTACTTGCCCTCATGCTGTGCATGAGACACCACTAAAAGTGTCTCTGTATCCTTAACCTTCCTGCAATTTGGGTTGAGAGAGAGTTTTCTCCATTCCCCAGCTAATTCCCAGTCTCCAGGGGTGCTGCTATGGAGCAGCCAAGCAAGCCTGGCTCTCCTGGCTGCTGGTCCACAGGCTCACAGTTCTGTGGTCCCCAGGAAACCCCTCCAGACATGGATATCAGGGTCAAGAGGCATCTCTGAGACAGCCAGAGCATGAGGCACATTCTCTGCCGGGGCTAGATGATCCCAGCTTTGCTAACAGGGGGGTGGTTTTCCAGGCGGGGGGAGCTGTGGTCACCCAGGAATGGGAGGGAGACAAGAAAGAGCAAAGCCCCATCGGCCAGGCTGGTCCTTAAAGGGATGGTGACATCCCAAAAAAGAGCCTGAGGGGTGCACCCCAGCTGGAGCAGCACAACCCTCCTGCTCTAGGAGGGATATTTGTTCTCTCCTGGTTATTTGGCAGCAGGACAAAGCCAGGGTACCCCGAGACGATGTTGGTGCCTCAGGGAGGGTCTGTTTGCCCCAAACTATGTGATAACCTGGATGTTCCTTGATTATTTCCCCAGTGAGGACAAATATGACTTAATAAAAGTTCCACCTTCCCCAAAATGCCCTTGGAATGCCTGAGGGATGAGGTCCTTGAGGCAGGAGAGGGTGATGTGGGGCACACAGGCATTTCTGCTGCCTGCATGGACGGGTACTGGCAGTTCCTTTCCTGCCCAGAGCATCTTGGAGTGGCTCAGACTTGTCATGAACCAGAAAATTCCCTGCCGGTGCTCTGGTCAGAGAGAGGACAAGTGCTGCTGCCCAGCACGGCGAGGAAGGGCTGCAGAGGATCATCTGTCTGTCCTGCTCCAGCTCTCTTTGGCTCCCGGGGGCAGAACTGGAGAAGCTCTGGTTTCTCCATCCCTTGGCCCACTGGGATTTCATCCTGCCTCAAATGACCTTGGCCCCTCCTTGACTCATCCACTTGACCCCTCCACATGGCCTGTGCCTTGATGACTCTTTCCATCAGCTCACAGGTGGCCAGTTCCAGACTCCCACAAACATCTGCTCAGGCATCTTCCCTGTGTCTTTCTCAATCACGTTGTCTAATCTGAACCAAAAACCACTTCATTGCAAAAAAGTGGGCTTGTTTTGATTACATGTTAAGAGAAGCAATCTAAAGAGCTCAGAAACAAAAATAAATCAATACCAAAACTCCAGTTCATAGGGAAATGAGCCCTCAGATTTCTCTCTGATTTCAATTTGGGGGAGTGCAGCTGAAAATTAAACACTTTCCGCAGGAAAATAAAGAACATAAATGCAATAATTTCACCTGAAGTTCTCAATTTGAAAGAAACTTGGGTCTGTCAACCTGCTCCGTGACGTTTGGATGCTTTTGCTCTGTTGAGTCAGGGGGTGACTAATAGTTTATGAGCAAATGAATCAACATGGTTTATCACCCACTCTTATCTGGGCCACGTTACTAGAGCTTATTGGCATCTTGTTTATTCACACGTTGGGCAAACACTGGGTGTTGAGCAAAGCCCAGCAGGGAAACACTGAGGAGCTGCTGCTGTCGATGGCAAAGGCACCACGGGAGGTTGTCCCAGTTCCACGTCAAAGGGCTTTCCACGGGCTCCAGACACCGGAGTCGACATTTCCTTACCCACCACGAAGGCTTCACTTGTGGATTCACAACAGGGCCGGGAAACTGCTGCCAGGAGCTGATTTCAGTACCCAGGACAGGAGTGGGCTGTCCCAGCCCCCAGTTTTGGGTGAGGGAGCTCAAATCAGTCTGGTGATGGAAATGAAGATCACACGGAGGGGGCTGTTCCTGCAGGCAGCTGCGAGGGTTGAATATTAAAAATTTAGTGATAATTTAAATATATGCATATTTTTGCCTGAAACTACGAGTATATCAGGATTCAGCTGAAATACAGGTTATCCAAGTTTTCCAGTGAGAAAAGATCTCTTCCTACAAAAAGCTGGTACTTTTATAAATTGGTTTTGACCCACATTTCCAGCCCACTGAGTCACTGATACATTTCCTTACTTATTTTCCAGGTGAGTACAGGTCTAAATAAGGGAAGCATGATTTATTCCCGAAAGGAATCCTCCTCATGACACTGTTATTCCAACTCCCCCTGATGACCCAGCACAGTGCTGGATCATTTTCCAGCTGTATTTATTTGACAGGATCTCATTGCAAAGAGGTAAATTCCTTCCCCCAAAACATCAGATCGGCTCATGCACCCAGACCCGCAGTTCAGGAGAGCAGAGATGTGCCAGGTGGGATGGGGGAAGCCTCGGCAACGCCTTCCCCACCACAACAGCTGATGTGACGGTGCGGGGAGATGGAAAATGCCTCTGACAGCTGGGCCAAATCCTGTAGGCTTCCAGAGATTAGGACCATCCCCTAAACAGCGCTCCAGGATTAGACAGGAGGTGGTGAGACCTTCCCACTTGTGCATTGTAAAGCAAAGTGGAGATGCCAAAGGCCTGGAATAAACAAGGAACTTGTGTCATCCAGGTGGGAAGGGCTCCCTGAAGCTGCCACATCCTTTGTGCTCATCTCCTCTTATCCCTGTCCCTGTGAACATCTCTGGAGGTCGTGGTGGGCTCTTTGCACCCCAGCAAGACTGTGAAAGCAGCAGGTGGATGTCACACCAGGGCCACCACAGGCTCTGGGCATGGCATCATCTGGTCCTTGGCACAGCCATGGGCTTGGTCAGGGCAGAGGACAGAGCTCCAGGGGACCACCATGGGTGTCAACAAGGAGAGCCACCCACAGCCTGTGTCAGGGAGAGGAAGGGAACACCCAGGAGTGACAGGGTCCCCATTGCCGTCCCCAGCGGGATAAATTCAAAGTCACCCAATAGGACAGAGAAGGAAACATCCCCACCTCCCTTCGGCCACATCCAGCCCTGCAGACATCGTGTGGACTGCGAGTCCATGGGAGACGTCACAGAAGGCCAGAAAAATGCCCAAACCCCCTGAATTTCAGCAGAAAGGAGGTGCCCAAGCTCCTTCAGGGGGGCTATTGCTGGTGGTTACTGGAGCTGATTCCTGTGTGGGTCTGTGCCCTCCCTTTAGCTGCTGCTCCTGCCCTTGCCTGTCCCCTTTCCAGGGTTAACTCAGATCTCCAGAAAACCAGGGAGCTCATCTGGGAAGCACACAGTGGTTAACCACAAACGCCAGCAGGGCTGCAGCTTGGGGGGCTCAGTGCCCTGCCTCCCACCTCCCACCTCCCACCTGCCACCTCCCACCTCCCTGCTCCTGGCTCCGGCTCCGGCTCCCAGCAGCATTTCCAGCCTCGCCGTCACCGCGATATTCGCAGAGTACTGAGTCAAGCAGCCGGGGCAGGCGGCAGGTGGGCTGGGACCAGGCGAGGTTTCCATTCGTCTGTCACACGCAAGTGGACTCTTACTTCATCCCGAAGCAATGACTGCAGGCAGGGGCTCTAGGGCTGAGCTGGGACACGGCTCCAGTTCCCCTCCCAGAGCCCCCCAGGAAAGGGCCTGTCCAGGTGTCACCCTGGGACAGGAATTTTAAGCAAGTATTGCTTTAAAATATCCTTGTCTGGTCTAGAAAACACAACCAGATAATAAAAAGACATCAACAGGAGCATCTCTGAGGTGCTGAGGGGCATCTCTTGCCTGATGGGCATCCCTTGGTGGGCACTGCTAGAGGGCTTTAACAGCCACAGGCTCCAGCGTTGTCCGTGTTGCTGGGTGCACCCCAGCTCACCCCAGCAGCACTCAGCAGCACCAGTTTGATTTACTGACTCTCCAGTAACCCCTTCTTCATGGAAAGAGTTGTCCAGCCCTGGCACAAGCTGCCCAGGGCAGGGGTGAAGTCCCCAGCCCTGGAAGGATTTGGCAGCTGGGGACATGGGTTAGTGGTGGCCTTGGCAGTGTTGGGTTAAGGGTTGGACTCAATGATCTTAAGGGTCTTTTCCAACCTAATTGATTGTCTAATTCCATGATAAGTAGGGGTTCACCCACCTCCAGGTCCCCCAACATCAGCTCATGGAGCAGCAGGGTGGGCACCCAGACCTGCACCCTCCCTGCTGGGATCAGGAGCTGCCAGATGCAGGCAGGGGATGCAAACACCCAGAACCAACTTTCGGGCTGTTACTTTGGGACCATAATGGAATCATTCTCCTGCAAGATGGATGGATAGAAAATGAGGAAAACCCATGCAAAGATGTCCTGATTTTGCCTCGTGACTGGCTGGGAGCTGAGCCAGGGAGCTCCGTGTTCCCTCCAGCCTGCGACAGCACTGCAGTTAAAAAACCACCACAGAGAGGCATCAGCTGCTGCCCACAGCCAAAACGGTTTCCCCAAGGCCATCTGTGAGGCCACCACAATCACAGTCCCAGCACGAGAGGACAGCTCAGCCTGAGCAGGAACTGCAGGGCAGGAGCTCCAGGGCAGTGCCTGCAGCAGCTGCAGCCAGGGCCAGCTCAGCCTGAGCGTGCCCGGCCAGCAGGAACCCTCACACGCCTTGGCACCACAGCTGCCGTGTGCCCAGCAGCAATGCCAGTCCTGGGGCACTGCTCTGCCCCGGGTGGGTTTTTTCCAGCCCTGCCCTACTTCTGCAGCTGCCAGCAGGAGCTCACCTAGGACGGAGAGCCCGCAGGGACAGGGCTGTGCCAGCCCCGCTCTCCTCAGCCTGCCCCGAGTCACCTCTACCGAGGCTTGGGGACGGCAGCTGGAGACGCCAATAAGGCTCTGTCACCACCTGCCCTGGCTGGCCCTGCTCTGTAGCGGGGAGAGGCTGCAATTAGCAGCTCAGGTTTTCTTCTTCATTAAAACCAGGAGCTCAGGAAGGCCCAAATTTTTACAAAGCCCCTTTGCTGGTTTATTCTGAACATTTGCACCCAGGGGCCACAGCCAAACCAGCTGCTTCTGTCTCTTGAGCAAGGAGCTGGGAGGCTCTGCAGGAGAAGGGGGAGGGAACAGCTCAGCCCCAGGCTCCACCAGCTCCAAGGGTGAATTTTGCTATGGATTAGGACCAGCAGGGAACTCAGGGTTTGCTCTCCATAAGGACAGGCAGCACTTCTCAGAGCCTGCTTTGCTCATGTCCTCACCTGCAGTCCCAGGCAGGACCAGGCACTGCCAGACCCCAGGAGGGTGTCCAGCCCTGCCCTAAGGAGTTTGAGGGACTGAAACCCCTGCCAGGGTGCACCATGACATCGCCCAGTAACAGCCCAGGGTTAGACACTCCCGCTCTCATTTGACCTTCAGCATGCCCTTCATCAGGTCCCCAGACCTCCATCAAGGACTTAAGGCCACCTCAAGTGTCTTCAAGGCCATTGCTCCTACCCAGTCCCTCCTGTAGGACCAGCACTGGTGTTTCCACTTCCCCTCCCAGCTCTTCCCATATTTTCTCACGTCCAACACCTCCTTTCCTTGCCTTAAATGCTTTCACTGGCACCCTCACCTGCCTCCATTCCTTGCGCTCTCCCCATCCCCTCCTCCCCCCTGCTCCCAGTCCCTGCAGGACTCTGCCAAGCTCCGTCCTGGAGCAGCCCTGTTCAGCTGAGAGCAGGCAGGACCAGCAGGATGTCCTGCAGCCAGACCCACCCCAGCCCCGGGGACACTGGTGGCACTGGGACCAGCCGTGTTTCAGATGGGGCAGTGATATCCCAAGGAAGTCCTTGAGGCCAGTGTGGTAGTGGCCACAAGGGCTGTCTGCACCTTGCCATGTCCAGGGGGTTTGGGAAGGGCTGTCCCTTCCTAGGATTCTCAGAAGCAAATGGGATCTGCTCCCTTGATGGGAGCATGTCCCAGGCCCATCCCACAACCCTCTCTAACCCAAACACCTTTATTTGAGAACTTCCCTACTCTGTCCCCCTCTCTGGAGAGTTTGCTGGGTCGGAGGGGCTATGAGAGGGGTTGGAACATCCCCAAAACCCAGTGACTTCCTCCAAGTCCCAGTAAACTGGGAATACAGACCAGTTTGGGTTGTCCAACAGGGCCCAGCTGCATCCTTTCCCTGCTGCCACCAGGGAGCATCATGGGGACATTCAAGCTGGCTGTCCCCATGCCGGGGCTGGCCGAAACCCTCCAGACAGTGAAATCCTCCCAGCCAAGCTTTGGGAATGCCTGGTCCTTGGAGCTCCTGGTGTCCCCAGAGGCAGCTGGGCCCAGCCCTGTTCGAGGTGCAGGGGCTTGAGTGCCGTGGTCAGGGCACCCAGGAGCCGCTCCCTGCCCTGTCCCCGTTCAGCACAGCGTGACAGCCCCGTGCCATCCCTGGGGGAAGCATTTCCCCAAAACACCTCCAGAGCAGCTGGGCCAAGACGTGGTGCTCAGAGAACAAACGGGGGCTGATCGGTTGATCCAATCTCATCCTCCTTGTCCATGTGCAAGTCAATGCCAAAGGGACACTTGGATAATTGGAGGGAAAGGCCAAAACCTTCAGCTGGACATGACCAAGGAAACTGAGAGCCAGGGGTGAGGCTGGAGGTGGCTTTGGCTCTTACCCATCTCCTGGGGGTTAGGAGGTGGGGGAGACCCCAAGGGGTCCAGAGACAAGAGGAAGAGATGGGGGGGTCTTCTGCCTCCCAAGTGCTGACTCCTCAGAAGGAGGAGAAATTCTCAGTCACACAAAATCTGAGCGCAGCCCTGGGAGAAGGGCTTGGGGTGTTGGTGCTCAGTGTGCCCCAGCTGTGTGCGCTGGGCCTCAGGAACCCCCCGAGCCCTCAGCTGAGCCCCCAGCGTGGGCAGCAGGGGAAGGGGAATTCTGCCCCTGTGCCCCCTCAGCTGAGCCCCCACCTGCAGAGCTGCCTCCAGCCCTGGGTTCCAGCACGGGAAGGACCTGGAGCTGCTGCAGCGAGTCCAGGGGAGGCCACAGAGATGCTCCGAGGGCTCTGGAGCCCCTCTGCCCTGGAGCCAGGCTGGGAGAGCTGGGGGTGTTCACCTGGAGAAGAGGAGGCTCCAGGGAGAGCTCAGAGCCCCTTCCAGGGCCTAAAGAGGCTCCAAGAGAGTTGGAGAGGGACTGGGGACAAGGGATGGAGAGACAGGACACAGGCAATGGCTTCCCACTGCCAGGGGGCAGGGATAGGTGGGGTATTGGGAAGGAATTCCTCCCTGTGAGGGTGGTGAGGCCCTGGCACAGGGTGCCCAGAGCAGCTGTGGCTGCCCCTGGATCCCTGGAAGTGTCCAAGGCCAGGCTGGATGGGGCTTGGAGCAGCCTGGGATAGTGGAAGGTGTCCCTGTCCATGGCAGGGGGTGGAAGAGGATAAGATTTGAGGTCCCTTCCATCCCAAACCATTCTGGGATTCCATGGCACAGCGAGCTGGGTGCAGGGACCCGCCCTTTGCTCTGTGACACGGCCAACTCGCTGAGGGAACCCATCCCTTCTGCAGGCTGGAAATGCCCCGGGGTCCCACGGGGCAGTGGTGGCCAGAGGCGTCATTCCTGCCCAGCACCTGTAAAGCCCTCAGGATCCCTTGGGGTGCTCAAACGTTGCAGGAATGCCAAGCGACATGCAGGGCTGTTGCCTGCCCTGGCTGGCACTGAAGGTGAGAAGCTGATTTATTTTCAGGACCTGCAAAGCCCTAGGGAGGTGGACACGGCCAGGCTGGGCACCAGGGATGGCTCTTTTCTGTCCCTGGCACTGTGACTTCACAGTAAAGCGTCGGGACTCTCCAAAAGTTCACATCTTCCCGCAAGCCAGGCCGTGACCCAGTCCCACCCCAGTGCCTGCACAAGGGAAAACACCCTTTAGGCTGTTTGTGACCCTGGCTAGGTCTTCTTGTGGGGTGGTTCTTTTACACCCTAGCACGGCAACCAGGAGAGAGGGGGGGGACAAGGAGGGAGCTGCCAGGGCCAGTTATCTGATCCCAGCAGCCCCAGTGTAAACTTAGAATGGCCTTTTGGAAAGAACTTGCTGTGGCAAAACACGCAGTAAATCAGTGCTCTGAGTGCCAACAATATTTCGAGATTAGCAAATCTTAAAGCTCACTTTGGGGTCGTGGGTGGGAGCCCTGCCAGTGTAACTGGGGGGGTCTTCCTCACCTCGCACCCTCCAGCTCCCAGGGATTGCACCAAGCTGCAAATCCTTGCTTTTCGAAGGAGATGGGACAAGGTGCAGGGTCACCAGTGGGTGTGGGGTCCTGCAGCCCACTCCTGTGGATTCTCACCCTGTGCTCCTGAGAAGCAGAACTGACCCTCTGATTTCTGTGCCTTTTCCTTTCTGGACTACCTTGGAAAATCCCCGGTTTCCTCCCATTTTTTATCAAGTAACAAACCCGGCTCCCACCAGTTGCCCTGGCCCTTTCTAGCATCATCCTGTGATCCCTGGGACAAGTCACCGTGACCTCCAGCACCATCACCCCACCCCTCCCTCCCCAGTGTCCCCAGTGTCCCCAGCACCCCAGCACTGGGCTTTCCACTGGGCTTCAGGGTGAGAATGCCCAGGACTTAAAAGCCACCCAGGAGGTGGGACCCCAGTGCTTCCAGACATGTCACAAGTTTTCCTTGCTCAGCTGAGGGCTCATTCAACCTGTGAGACAAAGAGAAGGGAGAAGCCCTTGGAAGTGAGCTGGAAAAGGGGCATCAGATACCCGGGAGCCCCAGACAGGTGCATCCCAATGGAAAATCACCACAGGCTCTGCATCCTGCAGGAGACTGACCCCTGAAACACCTTTCCAAGGGCAAAACATCCTGGAAATGGCATTTTAACCCAGGATAAATCCCTGGGTCATCACAGGAGGCCTTAGGGAAGATCCCAGGCTACACCTGAGAGTTCTGTGGCTTGACCCTTTCCAGGCGATTTGTAGTTTGGATGCAGCTGTGTTGAGAATGGAGGAAACCACTTCATCCAGAGCAGTATTCCATCAAGGATCTGGAGGAATGTGGGACTGAAACCCCGATTGCTGCTGCTCTTACATCCGTGCTGTTTGAGTGAACACCCTGAATTATTCCAAGCTTAGACCTCCTGTCACTGAGTTCTCAAAAAGTTTTGTGTTGGCCACAGAAGGTCACTCCTGTCTGTGTCAGGGAGAGCAGGAAATGTTGCTTGTTGGAAGGACACTGTCAGTGTAGCTGAGCTCCTGCTCCCTGTGGAACTACTACAAAATAAAAAGCTGCCAAGGTCAGGTGCAGCAGCAGCACAGGCTGATATTCAAAATAATGCTCCTGCTTATTGGCATTGTGGGATGGCTCCCACCTGTGGTGCTGCATGGACCTGACCTCAGAGTGCAGGGAAAAGAATTCAGCAAAACCAGCACGGAGCTGTGTCAGGGGAGGGTCAGGCTGGAGATCAGGGAAAGGTTCTTCCCCCAGAGGGTGCTGGGCACTGCCCAGGCTCCCCAGGGAATGAATGGGCACAGCCCCGAGGCTGCCAGAGCTCCAGGAGTGTTTGGACAGTGCTGCCAGGGATGCCCAGGGTGGGGTTGTTGGGGTGTCTGTGCAGGGCTGGGAGTTGGACTGGATGATCCCTGAGAGTGTCTCCCAGCTCAGGGGTTCCTGTGATTCTGTGATCTGTGGTTGCCCAAATGCCAACAGCAATGCCAGCCCAGCTGGGAGCCTGTAAGCTGAGATGTCCCCTGGCCAGAAAACAGCCTCGTAGCACTTGCCCTGCACTGTACTTGCAAAGGGGCTGCAGCCCAGCATGAACCCTCCCTGTCCACCCAGCACTGCCCAGGCCCCTCTCCCCAACACCACGTTCATGAAATCCCAAATGTGGATTGAAATTCTTGGGGTTAAAACCATGAGGTACAAGGAAAAGTGGCTAGATTGTCTTTGTTTTCCAGTTCCTGGGAGCTTTGTAGCCTCCTCTACAACCACCATGCAAAAATTGGGCCCTAAATCTTTTTCCGTGTAAAAACGGGCAAATTTTGGGTGTGTGACTTTGACATGGGGGTCTCTGCACCCCAGCAATGGAACAAGGAGGCCTTTGGGGGGATAAGGGATGTGCTTGGTGTACCATGAGGGATGACATCTTTTTTCCTTGCCCGATCTGGGTCTGCTTTGCTCCTGGTCATGGCTCAGGGTGTCCCAGCTGAGGCCCCAGCAGGTCACTCTGCACCCACAGGGAAAGAGGAGCCGGCAGAGGATGTTCCATGGCACCCGTTCTGCAGTGCTGAGAGGGACCACGGAGCACGGAAGAGGGCAGAGAGCCAAGCATCAACGGCAGGAACGGTGCAAACACCGTGTGCTGAACCCACACATCCTCGGCCCGAGCACGAATCTCCCGAGAGTCAGAAAACCGAAGGGAAAAGTCCGTCCAGTGGAGGTCCCCTCTCCTGGAGAGATTTCTTTGCTCTAATGCCGCCATCCAGTGGGAGAAACTCCCTGACTTGGGAAAGGCTGGGAAAGAGGGCGTTGGGGTCCCCACCATCCTCGGGCTGCCCTCGGTGGCCTCCCTGCCGGGGCTGCTGCGACTGCACTCCATCCTCCGTTTCCAAGCCGCGATCCAGCCTGGAGGCGACGGGCAAAGCAGAAACGGCTCACGCGGCCCCCGAGCTCCTCCGGCACCCGGAGAGGGGATGGGGAAGGAGGGAAGAAGCGCCGGGGTCAGGCGAGGGCTGCAAGCCCAGAGGAGGAGGAGGAAGCTGAGATGCGAGCAGGGTCCGAGCCGTGCGGACAGCCCGGTCCCAGGCGATGCGGCCCCGCGGACACTCCCAGCGCTCCCCTCCCGCTCCCCGCGGTGGGAGCGCACCGAGCCTGCAGAAACCGAGCTCCAGCGCGTATTCAGCAGCACCGCGGCTTCGAGGAGGGAAAAACAGCCAAACACAAAACTCCCTGCGGCTGGTCAGGGAAGCGAAACGACTTTGGCAGCGGCCGCGGAGCAGCGCGACGGCGAGCGGGGGACGCGCGGTGGCCAGCGGCCCCCAGGATCCCACAATGCGCCTGTTTGTTGTCCCGGTGGGCGGCCGGATTCCCGCAGAAAGGAGCTTTCAGTGGGAATATTCAGAAGTTCAACCTCTCGCAGCAACGCAAGGTTTGCTGGATTGTGCCATGGCACAAAGGGACAGTGTTTCCGCGGGAGCGGGAGGTTTTGTGGCTGGAACACGGCGCTTTTCTTCCCGCACAGAAGCCGCCTGAGCGGAATCACGGCGTTATCGAGGCGGGATCGCACTCAGAGACTTGCCTTAAAGGGAGAAAGCAGAAAAAACCCCAGTGTTTATGGGTATGAAATCAAAGAATTTGGGGGGTTTTCTTCTATCTGAAAGCAGCAGCTGTTTTCCTAAGGTGGCGCCAGTTTCCACGGAAGCGTGCGTATTCCTGCAAAATCGAGGGGAAAACCCCTAACTTTTCCTTTCCCTTTGTGCCTAGAGGAAATTTGTTCTGGGAACAAGCCCTGTACGCAAACAAACAAGCTGTCCTCTCCTCCGGGAAGCACAAATTCTTTCCCACCCACTCAAACTCAGCCAGAAAAATGACTCCTGGACCAGCAATTCCCCGATAACCCCAATGAGGAGGCAGCATCCTGGCTGAATCAGAGGCACGTGTCCCGGTGGGGACGAAGTTTGGAAGCATCCACCACCTCTGCAAGCTGGTGAAGGCCACTTCTAGCGTCTGCAAACCCATCCTCGAGCTCCAGCCCACACTCGGGAAAGGGAGAGGGATGGGAGGTGTTGCAAAATAAAAAAGATGAGGACATTTGGTGTAGGGAATCTGCTCTACAGCTGCAAACGGCCCCATGCTGGCACTGAGGCAGAGAACTGTGCACAGCTCATCACACCTGGAGTCCAATAACCGATAGCTGTGCCCAAGGTCCCTCTGTGTGTTTAATTAGGATCATAGAAGGTATTCATGACTTCAATTTTCGGATCAGGGAATGGTTTGGAACAGATCTTAATTACTGCAGAAGCACTGCCCAAAAACAGCAGAGCAAATATTGGGGGACAGGCTGAGAACGGGAAAGGAGGATTGTGCTTTTAAAGATAACATTGGTTTTAAAGAGACTTTCCCCGTGGTGCGTGTGGAGCAGTGAAACCACCCGGCAAAGCCGAGCAGCTCCGCAGTGCCCGGGCGTGCCCGAGGCAGGGAAACCCCCGGATCGCAGCACAAGACACTGCGCTTCCTTCCTGCAACGAAGGAGGATGGCAACCGGCCTCCAGCCCAAGAGCTGGACGAAACACCTCTCAGTATCTCTAGGAGGGAGGATACACCTCTGACCGGTGGAGAAACGCCAGCCCGAGGTACAGCTCAACCCGGCCAGACGAGCTCTCAGCCCACGGCACTGGGAATGAAGCGCTGTGGAGCCACCGGAGCGGGTGATGGGCTGAGTGCCCATCTCACTGCAGAGCGAGAGACCCCAACACCTCTGTACCCTGCAGGGGACGGGTCAGTGTCGTCTCCGACTCCGCAGAGGCTGCGCTGGTCCTGGCACTGGTGGGGGCCCACGGAGAAAAGGGTTTGGACGAGGCCGGGAGGCTGGAGCAGGGCTTGGGCAATGCCGTGGCAGTGGGCAATGACTGTTTTGTCCCCTTGTTCCCACGGTCCATGCCCCGATTCCCACCCTGTGCCCAGTCGTGCCCTGTGCCCCAGCCTAGGCTGTGCCGGCTGCCTACTAGTGTGCCCAGCCCCGTTTGAGGGGATGCTCAGGTCCCTCTGTGTCCGGTGCTCCGGGTGTCCCCATGCCCGATTCTCCTGGATGCCCCATGCCCGGCTCCTCCTGGCATCCTTATAACTCGGGGTGTTCCCAGATCCCCCATTCCCGCTTGTCCCCACGACCATCGTGCCCGCGTGCTCTCAGATCCCGGTGCTCCCAGTACCCCCGTGCCCCTGCTCTTCTGCAACCAGGTCTTCCCTCCTCCCCCATTCCCGATGCTCCCAGAACTCCCGTATCCAGGTTCCTCCCAGGACCTCCTTGCCTGGTGCTCCCGACTCCTCCCCAGTGCTCCCAGGACTCCCATTCCCAATTCTTCCCTTACCCCCTGTCCTGTGTACTCCCGGATCCCCCATCCCCAGTTCCTCCTGGCATCCTCGGCTCCCTGCTCCCCTCATTCCCGATGCTCCCGGGCCCCCCACGCCCGTTTCTCCCGTTTCTCCCGGGCCACCCCGTGCCCCAGTGCCCCCACTCCCCGGACGAGTCCCCCGTGCCCGGCCGGTGCCAGGTGTTGCCCCGTTCCCCGCTCCTCCTCCTCCTCTCCGCCCCGTGCCGTCCCTCCTCCCCCGGGAAAGCGAAAGCACGGCGGGCGGAAGCCGAGCGCTCCCCGCCGGGCCGGGCCGGGCCGGGGCCGCACCGGGACCGCACCGGGGCCACTCCGCGCCGCGGCCACCATGGCTTCCATCGGCAACTTCTTCCGACGGAGCCTGCGGCGCGCCGGCCGCAGAGGTGAGGGGCGGGAGGGGCTCCGGGAGGTGCCGGTGCCGGTGTCAGGGTCGGTGTCGGAGTCAGGGTCGGTGTCGGCGTCGGGACAGGTCCATCCCCAGTGCCGCGGCTGCGGGAGCCGACGGCTGCCGGCGGAGCGGGGACGTTCCCGAACAGACGGCAGCGGCTCGGTCCCTCCAGCCCTGCTCATTCGCACCCCCCCGGCGGAGCCCAGCTCGGGCCGGCTGCCCCGGGACTCGCCGCATCTCTTGCTCCATTCTCGGGGGCTCAGCCCGTCCCGAAGGTTCAGCCCGTCCCGAAGGTTCAGCCCATCCCGAGAGCTGCACCCCGTCCATCCCCCGGGAGCCCACCCCTTCCCAGCTGAGCCCACCCCAGCCCCAGGGGCGACCCCACAGATCCCCTACCTCCCCACATCCCCACTGAATAAGGCATCGCAGGTCATGCCGGCGCATGGCATCTGGGACATCCCTGGGGGCTTCCATGGGGGGACCCACGAGGGAGATGGTGCCCCTCAAGACAGTTGGGTGTTGCAGAGCCTTCAGAAGGCAGTGCAGAAATCGGTCCTTTGGGATTTATGAGCTTTTCCGAGATACCGAAGGGGTCATCGGAGTTTTCTGGCTGCCAGAACAAAGCAGTTGGAGCAGCCTGTGGATCTGGGGGGCTTACTGCTCTCCCCTCCCCGTCTGGCTCTGGCTCCGTGTGCGCTCGATGTTCCCAGCTCAGCAGAAGAGGTTTGATAAAGCGAAAGCCATTTCCTCTCCACTGGGGCAGATGAGCAGCTGGGCGGCACGAGAAGCTGAGCTCCCCCGCCAACCAGGTCGGGAAACTTTGGCACACCAGAGCCCGGGAGTTTTCCGGGAAAAGCAAACCGGTTGTGCCACAAGCAGAGTGGGGCTGAGCACAGCCCTCGGCGATAAGAAAAGCCCACGGCAGCCTTTGCCCTCTCCGTGCCCGGTGGATGGAAGGGTGAAGATCCACGTCACCGGCAGCCACTTTCCATCCGGGAGCCGCGAGAGCCCTCCTGGCCACCCTCCTCCTTCCCCTCCTCGCAGGGGCTGCTCCCACTGCTGGGGGTCTGGGGGTTGTCCCTGAATCTTCCTGGCACGGGCTATGGGAGAGTCATTGGCTCTTGTGACCCTGGCTCATGTTCCCGGGAGATGAGGCACTGAATCCTGCCGGTTTGGGGCTGCGCTGGGCTCTCTGATGTTCAGCCTGCCTGACAGTTCACTCCATACATCCCTGGAGCTCATCTTCCAGCCCAGGGATGGGGAGCTGTGGTCTTGGAGGGGTTTAGGCTCTGCCAGTGAGGGCTTTGCAGGCAGACCTAGCACTGCTGGGGGATCCACACTTCCATGTGCGAGGCAGAGCCATGGCCTGGCATGGCCAGGCTCTCCAGAGCAGCGGGTTTGACTTGTTTGCTTGTAAACCCCACAGACAAAGATGCAAATCCAGTCCTTGCTCGAAAGCACATCTGGTGTTCTCTGAAATGCAGGATGGGACTGGATAGGCAGGATTTAACTGGACTTTCATCTTGCCCTGGTGAGGGGAAAACAACCAATGCCAGCGTCCAGCGCAGATGGGGGACACCAGCAGCCCTCCCATGGCACAGCCTTGTTCCCTGGGGTGCCCCCAACAGCAGCCTCCTGCCTGGGTCAGACATGGGACTAGAGCAAAGCCAGTGCTGGAGCATCCCAAGGAAGAGCAGGAGAAGCAATGCACATCTTGTCAACCTTTTCCCTGGCCTGGAGCACCTCGCTGGGCAGGTCCAGGATGATCCCCAACGAGGAGAAACCAGAGGTGTCCTCAGCCAGGTCTCATCCTCAGGACACTCCCAGGCTTCCCCTGCTGCAAAGGAACCTCTTTGGGATGAATTTCACCTTGTGAAAGAGGAAGGACTTTGCATGTGGGGTGGAGCAGCCCCAGGGTGCACGCAGGGGTGGCTTTGAACATTTCCCGACCCCGAGCTGGGAAAGGCATTTCTGGTCCCTGGGAAGGGACATCCTATGATGGGACTGTGAGTGTCACCTCTCAGCCCTAGCCAGCTGTGGCACAACCAGAAGAACCCAGGGATGAACTCTGCAATCTGGGGACAAACTGCAAGAGCCAGTTATTTCATCCAGCCACTTATTTCTTTTCTTTGCTATTCCTAAAAGAGCAGCTCAATTTTTCTGCTCCAGCTCCCCACCATAATCAGAGATGGGACAGTTTCTGTGCCAAGAACAAGGGATAAAGGGAGGCACAAGTGGCCTCTGGCAGAGGGAAGAGCTGTGGCATGGCCTGGCTGCAGTCTCTGTCCGGCATTTAGCTCCTTTCCAGCCCTCGGGTCTCACTGTCCCACTGTGGTCATCCCAGGGCCCTTGGAGATGCTGGATGGGGCTCTTCCCCCTCCTATTCCTGGCTGTTCAGGGTGTGACAGCTGACGCTTCCCAGCTGCCTTCCCCAACCGGCCCGACAAGAGCTGGGGTGGAATCTCAGGCAACTGCTTTGCTTTGGGAGCTGTGGTTTAGGGAAAACCCTCGAGTAGCTCATTTGCAATCAGCAGTTCCCAGGACATCTGGCAGGGCAAGGTTGGGATTCATCTGACTGGAGCTTTTGGGGGTGCTTGAACAAGATCTGGGCTGTTTGTTTGCTGTTTACTTCCCCTAAGGGAATAAAATTAACTGTTACAAACATTCCCACACCTCCCTGCAGATGTTTAATGCAGAGCCCATCTGCTCTCCCTCATTCCACATGCCCACTTCGCTCTGGGCATCCCTCTGCCCTCGCTGGGCTGGGGCAAAGGAGGGCTCAGGGTTTCTTAGGATTTTCCCTAAAAGACTCATAAAAGCCTTTCTCTTTCCTTTTCATGTCCCCAGCTGCTCATATTTCAAAAGTCCTGGGCACCAGGACCTGGTTCCTTCCAGCCCCTTTAGCCAGTTCATGTGTAACTCTGCAACTCCTCCCTTGCCCTCAGGACACCTCACACCTTTCATTGCACTCTGATCTGATTTTTTGGGTTTTTTTTTGGCTTCAGAAGGAAAAGATGGGGCCTCTGCTGCAGAAAACACCCCCCCGCGGGTGCCACAGGGGAAGCCGGGGGAGCGGAGCTCGGTCTTCTACTCGGCTGGGCAGTTCTTCTTCGAGTACCTGGTGGTGGTGTCGCTGAAGAAGATGCCAGATGGACATTATGAACCCAAGATAACCTACCAGTTCCCAAAGGTATTTAGTGCCGTGTTTCTGGTAAGATCCGTGTTCCACATTTAGGGGAGAAGGGGATGTTGTTCCTTCCCCATCACTAAAGCCATGGAAGGAGAAAAGTGCCCCATGCCCTTGAGTCACAGCCCCAGACCCCAGGGCTTTGCCTGCCCCGGGTTGGGGTTGCTGGGACCATCTGTCCCTCCCCATGATCCCAGCCCAGGGCCACAAACCCCAGGAGGAAACTCCCAGGGGTTGTCTTTGGCCTCCTGTTCCAAAAGGGGAGACCACAGCAGGGAAATCACACCTCAGGGAGGCGGCACAGGAGGAGATCCCAGTTTGCCAAGGGTGCCTCTGCTTTGCCTCACTGTCCGTGGGTGAAAGTCAAAATTTGGATTTTTGGGAGATGCTTGTCCAGACATGTGCACACCCCTTCTGCATCATTCTGAGCTGGGGGTCGCTTTGGGACAGACCCCATTCCACCCCACCCCACCCCGTCCCTGGGGATGGTGGGGGCCCTCCATCTCCCTGACTCTTGGCATCGCTTCCTTCCAGCGTGAGAACTTGCTGAAGGGCCAGAAGGAGGAGGAGGAGCGTCTCCTGCAAGCCATCCCCCTCTTCTGCTTCCCCGACGGTAACAACTGGGCCCCTGTCACGGAGTTCACCAGGTACCTGCCCCACTGCAGGGTCTGGGCTGGGGCCCCCACCCCTGTTGGACTCCTGAGGGCTGGAAGGACCAGCCCAGCCCAGCCCAGCCCAGCCCAGCCCAGCCCAGCCCGTGTTTTCTCTCCTTGCAGTGAAACCTTCTCTTTTGTCCTGACCAACGTGGATGGCAGCAGGAAGATCGGCTACTGCAGGCGGCTGCTGGTGAGCCCTCCCCACCCCACCCCCATCGGGGGTGTCACCCCCTCCCCACGGTGGGACACAGCACCTCCTGACCTGCTCACAGTGCAGCTCTTGGGGACGTGCCTCAGAAGCCCCCTTTGGCCTTGACCAAAGTGATGACAAGCAGCAAGAGGGTACCCAAAGGGGGTTTTGGAGCTCTCTGCTGAGGCATCAGTCAGATGCTGGATGGAGGAAACAATGAGTGTTCACAAAACATGTGGATGTGGCACTTGGGGACACAGTTTAGGGGTGAATGTGATGGTGCTGAGCTGACTTTTGGACTTGGAGATCTTGGAGGGCTTTTCCAAACTTAACGGTTCTGTGATTCCCCCCTGGTTTCCACAGTTTCCCTGGCTCCTTTCCCTTGTCTGAGGTGGTCAGGGTGGCTGAAAATCCCACTTGGGATCAGGATGGGAATGCAGCCATCCAGGCACCAAGGAGCTGGGAACCCTCAGCCCCATCCCCACAAAAACTGCATCTGAGCAGTGGCTGTTCGGCAGCTCATGGGTTTGACCAGCTCAGGGACTCTGAGGTGCGATGGGCTTCCCTGGCTGCTGCTTTAAACAGGGACATAAATCCAGGAGGGCATCCCTGTGCCACAGCCTGGGGTCTTGCTGGATCCCACCATCCCTTCACCCTGGTGAACCTTCCCATTTCGGCATCCAGGGCTGAGCTCAGGCTGTTGGAGGGCTGACAGAGCAGAGAGCAAACAGACCCAGGGTAGTCCAGTTGGAAAGGGGGAAAAAAGCCAGAGAACTCATCCTGATGGCCCCTGTTGTAGCAGGAGACAGGATTAACCCCAAGGATGGTGGGGCAGGATGTCTTGGAGAACGTGTCTGGGTGGGAGGAGAGTTTGGGAATATGCCAAAGGACTTTGTACCAGAATTATGAACAGCTTAGGCACCCAAATCACCTTCTCTGGGCACCCTCTGCTTTTCCAGCATCAGCTGCATCCTTAGCCTTGGTCCCGGCCCCTGATCTGAAAATCCCCCAGTGAGTGACTGGGAATTTGAGGGGAGCAAGTGAGGATCCCTTTGGAGAGCATGGAGCTGGTGCAGGGGGCTGGGAGATGCTCAGATCCTTTTCTCACACTCTTCCAGCCATCCGGGCGTGGTGTCCGGCTCCCTGAGGTTTTCTGCATCATCAGCTGCCTGGGCTGCTTTGGGCTCTTCTCCAAGGTAGGGACGTGGTGGCTCTGGCCCCGTGGTGGCCCTGTCTGGCCCAGTGGTGGCCCTGGCGACTGCTCCTTTGTCTGCTGGGCATTCCTGGCTCACCTCTTTCTCCCCCAGATCCTGGACGAGGTGGAGAAGAGGCGACAGATCTCCATGGCAGTGATCTACCCCTTCATGCAGGGCCTTCGGGAATCGCCCTTCCCAGCTCCAGGGAAGACTGTCACCATCAAAAGCTTCATCCCCGAGTCAGGCACAGAGGTTGGTGGGGAACCCGGGGTCACCTCCTGGACTGCTGCAACGTGAGGAGCCCGGGCTGTGTCCGGGAGCATCCTCCACACCTGCAGCACCCAGGGGAGCTCACTGGAGCAGGGCAGGGTGGGTCAGGCTGCCAGCGGCCTCATCCCTTGGGAATATGGCTGTTACCTCCCTCCTGATCTGGGAGGAGAGCAGTGAGGGTGAGGATGGAGCCCATCCCCAGGGGATGCTGCCCCATCTTTGCATCCTCTGCAGCCCCCCCAGCCTGGAGCTGGAACTGCCACACAAAAACCTCTGTGGACACCGGGCCGGGACTTGCACCGCCCTGATGCCAGAGTGGGATCTCGTGCCAGGGGCTGGGAGGGGGGTGTTGTGCCAGTGGCTGGGAGCTGCTCCTGCTCCTGAGCCAGTGCTGGGGACCACAGTGGTGCCAGGGCTGTCGGGGGCTGCAAATTTCTTCCCAAAAGAGGTGGTCGGGCACTGGCACAGCCTGTCCAGGGCAGTGGTGGAATCACCATCCCTAGAAGTGTTCAAAAACCACACGGATGTGGCGCTTGGGGATGGGGGTTACTGGTGAATGTGGAGTTGCTGATTTTAGAGGGCTTTTCCACCCCTGATGATTCCATGATTCTACTCTTCTCCATACCACTGTGCTCAGCTCCCAGCCTTGATTCCTGCCTGGTTTAGCCCCCCGGGCAGGTGCAGGTGTGTGGCAAGCCCAGCTCTTCCCTGTGGAGAAAAGATCTGATCCAGGCAGGGATGAGAAGATCTCATCGTGCCCACGCACGGCCCAGACTCGCACGGGCACAGCCTTTTCATTTGCTTTTTCTTTCTCTTGTGGCAAAGCCGAGCTGGAAAAATAGGAAAGATTCACTCTGGCACTGGGCAAAATATCCTTAATGCTGAGCATCCCATGTATGTGCCCTGCCAGGGAGGCCCTCAGAGCAGGATCCCTCCTCTAGAGCAGTTTAGCAGCTGGTGATCCAAGCGATTTCTTCATCCAGGGAGCTTGTGCAAGGCTTTGCAGGTTGCTCAATGCTCTGGCCCAGGGCCATGGTTGGGAGCACGGCCTGGGCTGCCAGAGAGAGGAAGAATGAGGATGTTCTTTGAAAGAGCTGCACTGTGGGGCTCTGGGCAGGGGCTGGAGCAAGGCAAGGAGATCACTGAGACCAGGAAAGGAGGGGAAATAAATCCTGGGTGCTGCATGGGCTGAGAGCTGGGGATGAGGCAGGATTTGTGCTGGAAAGGGGCTGTGGGGCCCAGCCACGCCTGATGCTGCTGGCTTGGAAGTTGCTGCTTTGGTGGAAAGGCACAGGGAGAAGGGGCTTCACCCCTGAAGGATGGGGAGAGGGGCCAGGACTGTGTCATGAGCTGCACGGTTCAGGTACTCGCTGTGTCCGGCTGCCACAGGGCGATCGATGGGATCAGGAGAACTGTCATGGGCAAAGGCAGCTGAGTAGCCAGCCTGCCTGTAAATATCTATTAGAGCCCTCAGTTGTGGGACATCCTAGCCAGGAATCGCCAGGCTGACCCTGCCGGAGAGGCTTTAGAGGAAGGGTTTGTCATGCCCTCCCCACTCCTCCGTTTCCTGGCAGGTCACAGGTGACCTGTCAGACACTGAGATGGGACATGTCCCTGCCACCCCCTGCCAGGGACTTGGGAGCACTGGAGAAATGAGGCATTTGGGTTAAAAATCCAGTGCCCAAATAAAGAGCCCCCCAGTGCACATCACCGACGGCTTCCCTGAGTCCTCAGCGCTGCACAGGCTGGATCTCCTGGCAGGATGAGACGGGGTTTGTCCCTTGCACATGGACACGGTGGGTCCTGCAAACACTGGGTCATTAATTGCTTCCAAATCACCTTCTCAGGGAGCCAGGGCAGGACGGGGGGAGCGTTGTCCCCCCTAAGCTGGGGTTCCATGGCTCTTCCTTGGCAGCTCATCGAGCTCACACGGCCTGTGGATGCCCACCTGGAGCATGTGGAGTTCCAGGCTCTGCTCCAGCGGCTCAGCCCTCAACTCATCCTGCACATCTTCGCCTCTGCCATGCTGGAGCGACGGCTCATTTTCCTTGCTGAGGAGCTGAGGTGAGTCCCAATCTCTTGCCCATAAAAATGCCCATAAAAATGCCCTTGAAGTGGCACAGGACACAGCAGAGCTCGAGGTGGGACGTTCCCTCGTCCCCACCATGGTATCACCACCTGTCCCGCAGTGTCCTGTCTCAGTGCATCCATGCCGTGGCTGCTCTCCTGTACCCCTTCACCTGGGCTCACACCTACATCCCCGTGGTCCCCGAGTGCCTGCTGGACACCGTGTGCTGCCCCACGCCCTTCATGGTCGGCATCCAGATGCGGCACCTGGAGCGGGTCCTGGAGCAGCCAATGGAGGAGGTATTTCATCCCGAGGGGAGGGCAGCTGGATGGAGCCATCGGTTAATCCGTGTCCCCAGCTCTGGCTCGGCCCCAGGGCTGGAGGCTCTGCTTGTGCCCTTTTCCCATTCAGGGAGGCTGGAAATGAGGGCATCTTCCATGTCCCGTCCTGTTGGTGCCTGGGGCGGTACCTCCACCCTCCCCGGGGCGCTGCCCTGCCCCTGCGGCTCCAGGAGCTGCTGCTGGGGTCACCCCAGCCTTGAAACAGAGGAAAGCTGTGTGGGGACAAGCTGCCAAACCTGCAGCAAAAGCTGGCCCTGTGGGGAATGTGCTGGTCCCCCTGCCCAGGTTCCTCCAGCAGAGAGGGGCTGATCCCTCTCCTGCCACCCTCACGGGCTGGTGCCACACCAGTCCCATCCCAAAATGGGTGGGAGGAAGGCCAGATGCCTTGGCAGGGCTAAACCTGGTCACTCCCTGCTCTCTTTCAGGCTCTGATAGTTGATCTCTGTGAAGGGAAGATCATCCGGGCGGTAGGTGCTCCCTGTGTGGGGGTGGGGCTGGGGGTGGCCTAGGTAACCCCAGGAAGGGCCTTTTCTCCTTTGGCGTCAGCTACCTGGCAGCTTCCACATTTTTAAATGGCTTCAAACTGCCAGAGGGCAGGGTTAGACGGGATTTTGGGAAGGAATTCTGTCCTGTGAGGGTGGGCAGGCCCTGGCACAGGGTGCCCAGAGCAGCTGTGGCTGCCCCTGGATCCCTGGAAGTGTCCAAGGCCAGGCTGGACGGGGCTTGGAGCAACCTGGGACAGTGGAAGGTGTCCCTGCCCATGGCAGGGGGTAGAATCCCTTCCAACCCAAACCCATCTGGGATTTTGTGGTTCTATGATTTTGGGGGCAGAGCCATCTCAGTGCCACCCACCCAGGGGAAATGCCCCATGTGGGAATGTCTGCAGCCACTGCACCTGGCTTTTGAGCCAGAACAGCAGGATCCATGCACGGGATACCCCACACCCACATCTCTGCAGCACATTATGACGATAATTAATTAATGAGCTTTGAAAGCCCCCCTGATGGGCTGCACCAACCCACGGCCCCCTGAGCTGGGTTCCCTCTGGTGCTTCATGGCCCCATTGCCTTCCAGGTGGGTGATGAGGAGGAGATCCTGCCCGGGAAGCTGCAGAACGAGATGCTGGTATCTCTGAACAGGCACAACAACAACAACAACGTGCACAGTAAGGATGTCTGTCATGGTAAAACAGCCCTGATCTGCCCTCTCCATGGCTACAGACCTCAGCCAAGGGGTTTTCCTAAAGGCACCTGGTCTGGGATGTTTCTCTCCCTATTTGCAGGGGTAATCCCTTGGCTTTTTCTCTGTTCTTTGAAACATGAGAGCAGGAACAGATCATTCTGCTAGAAAAATGGATTTTTGCTAATATTTAGAATGCTAAGATGCTGCCACCCTGGAAAGCAACACAGCCAGGGTTCCCTCAGCAAAATTAGTCTGATCTTTGATTAGTGGCAGAGGGAGGCTCTAAGCAAATCATTCCTTGGGATGCAAACCCAGACCAGGTTAAAAGAAGGCCATGCTGTCTGTGTTCAGAGGTGCCATCCCCACCTCTTGTGCTCCGTGTCCCCTTCCAGCCTCGGAGCAGGTGAACGCCCTGGTGTCCGAAGCCTTTGTGCACTTCTTTGTGCGGCTGGTGGGGCACTACGCCTCCTACATCAAGTGGGGCAGGAGCGGCTCCGGCAGCTTCCAGGAACGAGCCTTCTGCAAGGCCATCGCCTCCAAGAGCTGCCGCAGGCTCGTGAAAAAGTTTGTGAAGACCAACATGTTTTCCCTATTTATTGAGGAAGCGGAGAAGAGCAGGATCCCACAGGAAGGTAAGGTCCCGTTTCTCCTCCCCCCGCAGTGGGGTGAGCTCTGTGGAACCCTGGGCTGGTAGGTTTAGGGGCAGAGACACCTCGTGCCTGGTGAGGGATGGGATGCAGCCCAAGCTGAGGGTGTTCCGGGCACTGAGCAGATCCTGTGTGCTCTCAATGGCCTCATTTCTCCATCCCTGTCAAGCAATAAAAAATCCTCATTGTGACTCCCCATCCCTGGCAGTGTCCAAGGCCACACTGGACAGGGCTTGGAGTGACCAGGTCTAGTGGAAAGTGTCCCTGTCCAGGGCAGAGTTTGGAACTGGATGAGCTTTAAGGTTCTTTCCAACCCAAACCAGTGTGGAATTCTGGATTCTGTGATTCATTTTAGATTGTGTCACTCGCCTGGAGCTGGGGCCGGCTCACTGGGAGCTCTGTGTTGAGGCCAACAAGCAGCAGCAGCAGCACAAACATTTGGCTTGGGCACAGCAGCAGCTGCCGGGAGCCTGACTCAGCTCAGCCCCCAGCTCCGTGGCAGCAGGGCTGGTCCTTCCCCCTTCCCGGGGATTTACAGGGCACAGGGCAGAGCTGAGCCTCCTCCCAGCCTGGGACAAGGACAAATGGGCAGTGGAGGTGGAGGAAGCCACCCAAAAACTGTACTGGTGGATGGAGACATCCTGGGCTGGGATCTGCCACCACGCCCGGGGGGCTCCTGGCTGGCACTGCCTCAGGTGCTGCTTCTCTGCCCTTATGCGAGACCTTATAGGGCAAACCTGGACCTGGGCAGGGAGAGAGGGATGGCACAATCCCTCTTTTCTCATTGTATTCCCAGTCTACGTCACCATTCTGGCTTTCTGCTGGGTCTGCTGCTTTCTCCCTTCCTTGCTGGTGGGAAACACAAAACTGAACAGGAGTGAACACATGGGTTAAAAGCTCTGGCTAACCCAGCATAATAAAGCCTATTTTGGGTGAGAGGGATGGGTAGCATTGCAACCACCCCCATTTCACAGACTTACAGAATTCCAGAATTCCAACAAATTGGGTTGGAGGGACCTTTAAAGGGCATCTCGTTCCACCCCCTGCCATGGCAGGGACACCTTCCACTGTCCCAGGCTGCTCCAAGCCCCATCCAGCCTGCCTTGGACACTTCATTTCCACATTTACCCCACGTCCTCTCTGGGCACAGCTGTCCATCACCCAGCACAGTTTGGGGCACAAACACTTCCCAGGATTCGGGCTGCACAGCCCTGTATCCCCCATTCCAAACACCAGCACCCCACCCATGACCTTTTCTCCTCCACAGCGTATTTCCAGCAGAAAATAACCGAGTACCATGAACAGAAGAAGCACCGAAGGGACTCCTGAAGTCCAGCCCAGGAGCAGAGCAGCAGGACTGGGATTGACACACCCCCTGCCAGCAGCACCACACTGGACTCTGTTCCTGCCCACCTGGGACTCCTGAGCTGCCTGGGCACCAGTCCTGCCCTTTCTTCCTCAGGGCATCATTGCACTGCAGAACTCTTTGCACGGAGCTGGTGCCGGGCTGGGGTTTCCCTCCCAGCCGTGGTTGCTCCAGGGACACTGTGACTCCCAGTGCTCGGCCCTGCACAGTCCTTGTCCCCCCAGCACCTCACGCAGAGGGAGGGCAGCCAGGGCTGGCTGCAGGACAACAGGGGTTTAGAGTCATTATTAGAAGGGGGAAAAAAAGGGATGAGTAGGAAATAGTGTTACTTCTCATGGAAACAAACCAGGGGTTTGCAAATAAGGAACATCCCATTGAACAGTTCCTGAGGTTTTGTTATTAACAACTGTTTGATATTGTTTTATTGAGCCATTGTTAAACACCAGCAGGAGCAGGTGGGGGGGTTTAGTGGTTTCCTCTCTCGCAGCTGCCGCATTACTGGTGCCACGTAGAGCCAAGTTTGGCTTTCTAAGGAAACAAAAATACTCATTTCCAGCAGGTTATTTATTTGTGCTGGAGCAAACTGTGAAGGCCACGTGGCTGTGGGGTGTCAAGGGGGAAACCAGCTGATCAACAGCTTTGGGGAGGGAGGAAGGATTTGTTCCATCCCAGAGTAAAAGGTGTCACCATCCTCCTTGGGTCTGGTCTTGGTGCCAACTTCTCTTAAAACCTTGCAGTTCCTCTCTGAAATGTGATGCCAGCAGCATATTAAAGCTAAATTATTGTTCTCCTCCTTTCCAAATGCACTCACCCAGGAAATAAATATAGCAGCAGGGAAGCTGGGCTGGGACTGCAGATCTGACTGGTCCCATCCCAGAGAAACCTGAGTCAGGTACTTCTCCCAGCAAAGGCTGGGGATGATGGCAGAGCTGCTTTCTCCTCTCTGGGATCATACAGCCAGGCTGTCACATCACTTGGTACCCAGCAGGCATCAAAATATCAAAAATATCCTGGAATCATGGAATCTCAGACTGGTTTGGGATGGATGTTCATGATCACCCAGTTCCACCCCTGCCATGGGCAGGGACACCTTCCACTAGCCCAGGGTGCTCCAAGCCTCATCCAACCTGGCCTTGGACACTGCCAGGCACGGAGCAGCCACAGCTGCTCTGGTGTTCCAGGGCCTCTCCACCCCCACAGGGAAGAATTCCTTCCCAGTATCCCATCTATCCCTGTCCTCTGGCAGTGAGAAGCCATTTCCCCTTGTCCTGTGACTCCAGGCCCTTGTCCCCAGTCTCTCTCCATCCTTCTCGCGGTTCCTTCAGGTACTGACAGGACACAATTAGGTCACCTCAAAGCTTCTCTTCTCCAGAGTGAACACCACCAATTCTCAGCCTTTCCCCACAGCAGAGCTGCTCCATCCCTCTGACCACCTCGTGCCTCCTCCCCTGGCTCCAAATCCAGTTTAACACAACTCTTGCAGTGGTACTGGAAGGCCCAGCAGGGGATTTTACACAAGCACTGAAAGGCAGCAGGCTGCCACTTGGCTCTTCCTCTCAGAGCTGGGCAACAAGAGATAAAGGACATTTATTTTCAAACCCTTCATGCAGTCAGGCACAAATGTGACAGAAGCATGGCTGGGCACAGGGCACAAACAGCAGTGAAAGTCTCCAGCCCTGCTGAAGGAAAATTGTTGATTTGTTGTTCAGCCCCCACATGTGTTTGGAGGGGGAACAGGAATTATTTGTTAGGAAAAAAGGGCATTTTTGGCACTGGGGGTGTCTTCTCTGGCTCCACAAGTTCCCCCTCATGGGTAGAGAGAGTGGTACAGAGTTAACTACAGGAAATTAAAGATTAGTGGTATTTTCTTGTTTTGGTTTTTTTTTTTATTATTATATTTATTTTTCAAAGTTCAATCAACAGCAGAAAATGGTGTGGAAAATCAAGGGCACCTATCAGGAATAATCCCTTTGGAAATGATCTCTTGCCTCACCCTTCTCCTGCTTGGTCATTACATCGTGAGGAGATTCCAAACCTTTCGGTTGTGAAGCCAAACACCATCTCATTGAGAAATTGGGAAGTGGTTGTCATTTTGGAAACAATTATAAATCACCCAAGGGACTGAACTGTGTGATTGCTTAATTCCTGCTGGAGAAAAAACTGACAGAAAGTTATTCCTCAGCTGCTGAAAACAGATACACAAAAATGCATCCTTAAATTTAAAAATATATAAATTTTCAAATGCAGTCAGTGCTCCAACTGCCAGGCTAGGGTAAACTCCAGCAGCAGAAGGGCTGGAGCTGCCTTAGAATCATCAAATCCCAGAATGGTTTGGGTTGGAAGGATGTTAATGATCACCCAGTCCCACCCCCTGCCATGGGCAGGGGCACATTCCACTGTCCCAGGGTGCTCCAAGCCCAGTCCAACCTGGCCTTGGGCACTGCCAGGGATCCAGGGGCAGCCCCAGCTTCCCTGGGCACCCTGCGCCAGGGCCTCCCCACCCTCACAGGGAAGAGTTTCTTCCCAATATCCCATCTAAAAATCTCCTGTTTTAGTTTAAATTCATTCCTCCCTGTCCTATCACTGTCTCCTTGTGTGAAAGACACCCTCCTGGTTTTTATAGGCATTTGTTAAGTTCTGGCTTTAACACCTTCCCTTTAATGCCCAAAGGGTGGACAGGCTGTTTGCTGGGGACACACTGGGAAGGCTCAGCTGGGGCTGCTGGGAGCAGGGACACCGGGGCTGGGTCACACTGCAGCACATCAGCACAACCCACAGCTTTTTTTTAAATCTTTCTTCCTGCTCGAGATTTGCCCAACTCTTGATCCAAGCCTACAACAGTAAATAAAACAGTGCCAAGAAATGTTTTCCTGAACTGGAAAGAGCTCATTTATTCTGCTAAATTGTTAACATAGTTCCCAGCAGAGCACTGGCCAGCTCACACCACCCAGACAACAGCAGGCAGCTCAGCCCCGCTGCTGATTTGGGACTCAATCCCTGCTACACAGCTGCCCTGGGGAAGATAAGTTTCATGCTCTGGCATGTGTCACCCTCTGCCAGCAGCCTCAGTGCCAGCAAGCAGTCCTGGGAGGGTTCACCCTGCTGGAGGTGAACGGCTCCAGGGCAGGAACAGCCCCTGCTCCCACCCCACTCCCGGCCCACCAGGCCGTAACCTCGGAACTGCTGCAGTCCTCACACCCTGGAAATGATTCAACTCCTCTGCAGCTCCATTCCACACCCACAGCTGGGCTACAGCAGCACTGGAGGTACCTGGGACGAGCTGGGTAGGATGGGAAGAGGAGGAAAATAACTGCTTTGAAACAAAGCTGACACTTGGATGACACAGAAAGAGGCCCTGAGGTGTCCTGACCTGCCCCTTTCCTGTGTTAAACCCCTTATCAGAGCAAGGAAACTCCTTCAGCAGCGCTTAAAGAGCCAACACAACACCCAGGGGAAACTTCCAGCTTCTCTTTACAAATGGAGAAGAAAACCTGCAGAGCAGAACTGTATTTTTCTAGCAGGGCATGTTCTCAGTCCCAGGTGCTGCTGCTGCAGAAGTTCCTCCTGAGCGTCTTCTGGACACAACCAAAAGTGAAAGAGCACATCACGAGATCGGGCTGAGCCCACAAATCCCCTGCTCCCCTTCTTGGCCCCACAAGCACGTCTGATGTGACCCATGGCCACAAACAAGGCAGGTGGAAAGGTCATTTATTCCATTATCTCTCACCATACCCAGAGCCACAGCAGCACTTTAGAGGGCTTGGATTGCCAGCAGGGACTGTTCCCTGATAACACTGAAACTGCATCAGCAGAGAAATGGAGTTGTTTCTTGGCTGGGGTCATCCAGACTTCCAGGGAGTGAAAAGCTCGGGAAAAGGTGTCCTATTGCATTTCCTGAACAGCAGCAGGCTTCAGTTTTGCACATGGAAGTCTGGTCCTACACAGCTTTTTAAAGGCTTTGGTTCTTCTCCAGTCTCACGTATCAAATTATTTGGAGCAGCCTAATCTTGAAGCCCTGAGGACTGAGAGCAGGAATCTCGTTGTTTACATGGGTAAGTGGGCACAGAGGTGTTTGGTCAAAGGTTGGACTGGATGAAGCACCAGACTGATTCTGATTCGAGGAAACCACTCACACTCCAGGGAGGGACTTACCAGCAACAGCTCTGCACCCACTCAGTGCTGATGAAAGGAAACACATGGTTTGTAAAGGGCACTTTCAAACCCTTCCAGGCTCTTCCCTTGCAGACTTTTACCTGCTCCCCTTGAAGAGCAGTAGCAGAGGCTGCATTGTCCAAATCAACCCTTCCCTGAGCTCACTGCAGTTAAAACTCAATTAATGAGTTCCCTGAATGCCACTTATATCTAACAATGTCATTCTAGAGCTGTCACCTCACACACAGAGATGCTCCCGGCACCAAGGCACTTGGAGCAGAGCTCCAGGACACTTGGGAGCTGCCCCAGGAGTGTCAGGGAGCTGCCCCAGGAGTGTCAGGGAGCTGCCCCAGGAGTGTCAGGATGCAGGAACCAAATGCCCTCTCTGCCTCCAGCCCAGCAGGGACCCTGAGGAGACCCTCAACACAGGGCCAGATGCCCAGAGAACCCTCAGCTGCGCTTGCCATAAAGCTGCTGCTCACAAGATTCCAAGTGGCAGTGCAAGGGTGGAGTGGGGAAGCCCTGCAAGAGTCTCCTCCTCATCCTGAGCATGTTCCCAACTCCCCCCGTGCCCCCAGGCTGACACAGGACCTCCATCTCACTTGCTGACACGGTGCCACCCTGCAGGAAGGAAGCAAGAGTCTTCCAAGCACAGAAGGCACAACACTGGGCACATCCCTGTGCCAAGGCTGAGCTGAAGGACCTGGCACCTCTGCTCCACTTCCCAGCACAGCCCAGCAGGGCCAGCCTGCTCTGCCCCCACAAACACTTCAACCACTAAACCAGAGCCACCTTCCTCCATGTCCTCTCCAGTCCTGTCCCTGCCAGGACACAAGGAAGCCCAATCTCTCAGTCCACAGCAGTGGGACACTGAGCACTGCCCAGGGAGGGGGAACAAGGGTTTCAAACCTCTTCAGGCACTGCAGGAACTGAGTTTTCTCTCCACTTCCTGAGCACATTTTCTAATCACTGGAGTATAACAGGAAATCCGCATCAGCGCTTCCAGGAGCTGAGGGAGGTTTTGACTTTGTTACTGAGGTGTGGGGTTTTTTGGTTTGGCTTTTTTTCTGAACATGAGCTGTGTTTGACTCCTTCAGAGCCATGTTGTTGTCCACAGGCACTGCCTTGGCCTGGGCTCCCAGCACAGAGGAGAAGTTTCCTTCCCATCTTCAGAGAGATGCTCCATGGTCAGAGGGCTAGGATTTCAGACATGGGATCCCAGCATTCCAGCTCTGCCCCCAGCAGCTCCCCCACAGCCAAGGCAGATCCTGCTCAGAGACACTCCCTGCTCTGCACATCAGCCCCTTTGCTCGGGGGCTGAAGTTTCCCTCAGTGCCAGGGCCCATGGCACCAGGTGAATTTCATTAACATGCAATTAAACCCTCCATTAATCTAACTTGGTGTCCCTTGTGCAGTTCACCACAATTAAAATAGTATTAAAACAACAACAGAAGAAAGAAACCCAAACTTACTGCACTATATAGCAGGCAAAGTTCTCTGAGATCCTGGAATGACAACATGATCCACATAAAAGCACTCTCTAATGTGCAGGCAGGTTTGTCCTTCACAAGCCTAAGCAGGACAGAGCAACACACACATCTCAAGACAACTGTTGCTCTCAGAATTCTTATTTATTAAGAGCAGAAAGGAAATTTTGCTTAAGTTTTATACATAAAAAAGTAAACAGTAAATTTTTTTTCTTATAGTCTTTTCCACTGAAGAAAATTGAGAAATAAGTTGTCTTTTTAGATAATGTTTATTTAAAAAAATAAAATTAATTGACAAAGATACCACACTATTTTGCATGCCGGGCACCCCTTGGCTCGCAGGACCCTGTTCAGCACGAAACCGCTTTGTCAGCAATGCACGAGCAAAATCCACCCCAGCCTGGCTCCCACCTGGCAGCTGCTGCAGCCACACAACTTAGTGAGATATCTCTGGGTTTTACCAGCTCAGGTCTTTAGTAAATAAATTCCAAGTGGACACTAAACAAGTATATCACTAAGAGATGATGAAATATTAAAATTAAAAGCAAATCAGATTGCAGCTGTAATTATACTACATTAGAAACTTCAGTTGGTGGGGATCCATTCACCATATAGAGATTAATTTGTAATCAAGGTAATTACAAAGACAGAGCATTACTCCCTGCATGCTTTCCCGGGCTTGGAACCAACAGAGTTGACTACGTGGAGAGTTGACTAGGGTGTACTTGAAATTCACTCTCTCAGGCAGGAGACTAGTTAGGAGTGTTACTGATAACAAAGAAGAAAAGTTATACAACGTTGATTATTATAAATTACTTTGTTCTTATCTGCTTTTTGCCTTAGTCTCCTACAAGTCTTCATCCATTCCGTGGAAACCCAACTCCTCCTCCCTTCCCCTGCGGCAGCGGCCGTCCCTAGTGGTGGTTTGAGTGCGAGGGGCAGCCCTTGATGCGGAACACGTGGATGTGCAGGTGGGCAGCGATCTGGTTGCACACACTGACACAGTATCGGAGCAGGTCGAACAGGGACAGGATCTGCACAGGGGAAAATCATCCACAGTTACACCCCCATGTTCCTCAAGGGCCACACACGGGTGTAAGAGCCCACACTCCACAGCACTGTGGTCCACTGAGCTAAATCTCCAACCCCAGGAATAACCGTGGCTTGGGATGGAAGAGACTTTAGAACCCATCCAGCTCCACCCCTGCCATGGGCAGAGACACCTTCCACTAGCCCAGATTGCTCCAAGCCCTGTCCAACCCGGCCTTGAACACTGCCAGGGATGGGGCATCCCCCCCTAAAGGGTTTCTGGGAATGCTGGGCTTCTTTCCAGCCCAAGATAAGACAGACTCTTAATTCTACAATGAGAGAGTGGAGAAGAGTTACAGCAGCCACACAGATACCGTGAAATGCCCCATTAACTCTGAACGGTGATAGCCACACACACAACGTCTTCTCACATCACATCACATCAACAAAATTTTACTAAAAGGTTAACACTGGTTTTGTACATTAAACTCGAGCATTTGATCAGCCCAGATGAGCTGAATTTAAGATCTTTTTCCCAATGGGTGCTGGAGTCAGGATGGACATTCCAGAGCTTAAGGCACAGCCAGAGCACCCCTGCACTGCCCATCACAGACCCCTGCTAACGAGGCAGCAACACTCATCTGCAAAATATTCTAATCTAAGCTTTGAATATGTGCTACAGTGCTTTAAAATTTTAAATTATCACAGAGTCATCGAGGTTGGAAGAGACCTTCAAGATCATCAAGTCCCACCATCACCCCAGAGCCACCATAATCACCCTTAACCCATGTTCCCGGGTGCCACATCCAGACACCTCTTGAATACTTCCAGGGATGGTGACTCCATCACTGCCCAGGGCAACTTATTCCCATGCCTGATTAACTCCTTCAGCAAATTTTTTTTCAAATATCCACCCTGAGGCCGTTCCCTCTCCTCCTGTCCCTGTTCCCTGGCAGCAGAGCCCGACCCCCCCGGCTGCCCCCTCCTGTCAGGGACTTGTGCAGAGCCACAAGGTCCCCCCTGAGCCTCCTTTGCTCCAGGCTGAGCCCCTTTCCCAGCTCCCTCAGCTGCTCCTGGGGCTCCAGACCCTTCCCCAGCCCTGTTCCCTGCCCTGGACATGCTCCAGCCCCTCAATGTCTCTTGTCAGGAGGGGCCCAGAACTGATCCCAGGACTGGAGGTGCCCCAGCAGTGCCAGCACAGGGCACCACACTGGGCCTCTGGACACACCATGGCTCTGACAGCCCAGGGGCCATTGGCCTCTTGCCCACCTGGGCACATGTCCAGCCACTGTCACCAGCACTCCCAGATCCCTTCCCAGCTTCCCAGCCGCTCTTCCCCAAGCCTGGAGCATTCCATGGGGCTGCTGTGACCCAAGGGCAGGACCTGGCACTCGGCCTGGTTGACCCTCCCACTGCTGGCCTTGGCTACGGATCCAGCCTGTCCAGACCCCTCCAGCAGATGCACATCCCACCCAGCCTGGTGTCCTCTGCAAACTGACTGGGAGGGCCTCGATCCCCTCACCCAGACGGTGCCCAGGACTGTCCCAACCCCAAGCCAGGGACACTGTGACCCTGCTCAGCTCTGCACCAGCTTCAAATCCACCCTGTGATGTTCCTTCTCAGTCCCATCCCCTCCAGGGGACTCAGCTGGGCACAGCCAACACAATGAATTAGTGGCAGAGCTAATTAATAAAATGAGCCTGGACTCACCAGGGCAATCCAGAGGACAATATATTCATCAATAAAGCTGTTAAAATACTGGTCAAGGAACAGCAGTGCTGGGCCTATGAATGCTGTGTCATACAGATACATCTCACTCTTGGTCATATGGGCAACCTGCAGTAAAAAAAAGAGAAGTTTAAGAAATAAACATGTGCCAGCCAAGGCAGAGTGATTTTCAGAATACACAAAGCCACTTTACTGCAAAATATCAAATACTCAAGTGGCAGCAGCAATATTGTTTGAACCACAGAGCTCCACAGCTACAGAGATGCAGGGTTTGCAGAGAATGTAGCACAGGAAAAAAAACTAACATGTTTTCCAGCCCACCTGCTCCTCCTGCCACAAACCAAACAGTGAAATTGAAGCAGACTGGTAAATTTTAAAGCTGAGCCTGGAAACAAAATCTCACAGCTGCTGGAGCTTCAAAAGTCAGGGACACTTGGTGTTCCTCTCTCTCCACCTCTTTTTCTCCCATTCCACAAGGATCACCACCTCTGTCTGGTTACAATTCCATGAACATTTTTGGTGTTCAAGTGTGACCTTCCCACCTCCCTACAGGCACAGAACCCACCCCACACTCCATCCTCACTGCCCAGCACGGCTGGGATGGGACTGAGCACCAAAGCACGTCTGGTAAGAAAGAAACTTTTCTTCCACTGTGAGCTTAAACTCTTCCTCCGCTGTGAATTTGAACTCTTCCATTGTGAGATAAGTCCAGCACTGACCCAGCTCACAGCAGCCCAACAGAGCCCTGCAGAACTGGGATGGTATTTCAGGCAGGAGCTGTTTAACCCTCATTCATTGACACCTCCGCCCTTGTACAAACCTGTTAATGATTTTAACCCCTATTTCCCTCCAATTCTTTAAGTTAAACCCTCAGCAAGTGCTCCAAACCTCAGCAGCTCCATCACCTCCTCTCCTTCTGACAAACCCTCCTCCTCTTTGCATCTGAAGGGGATTCCAGCCACCTCTGTTCCAGCCCAGCTCTTCACACATGTGCACAAATACACTGCGAAAGTGTGAATTAACAGCTGGGGAAGGCGGAGAAACAGCTCTGAGCTGTCCTGGTGCTGCCTGTGCAAGCACAGCATCAACTCCAGGTTTCCACTGCCCTTTCAAACAGAAAAAGGCTCTGCTGCACCTCCAGGCTACTTAAAGCAAAGCACGAGTATCTCTTCAGCACACAAACAAGTGCAAGTTACTCAGTGGAACACACAGAGAGCTCCATCATCTACAAAAAGTTCTCCTGCAACAAGACTCAGGAAGGCTCTGGCACACTCACCACCAGTTTATTTGTGATCTTAGCAGACACAAAGCCAAAAGTCAGAATGTAGAGGCAGGGGTGCCTCTCAAAGAGCTGCACAGCAGATTTCTTGTAGATCATTGCAGCCAAGGCGATCACTGAGCCAATATGGAGAAAAGGTGAGAGGACACTCGTTCCCTACGACGAGATGAAAGCACGAGGTTAATAAAATGTGCACATTGCAAAGAAACCTCAAAGAGCCCTGCACGTGGAGTGCAATGAGGGGGTAAAAATAAAGTCACATTAGAAACTTCTTTCTGAATGCTGGTAAAAGGAACAAAAAGTGGTGAAACTTGAGCAAGCAGCAGCTGAGAATGTGGTGGAAAATTTCTGGTGCTGGGGAAAAAAATCAGATTTGCAACAGAAGGTGCTTGTGCAGACACCTCCACTTGTTCTTTTACACTGGTAATATGAATAATAGATCTTTTATAAGGATCAAACCCAGAATCTTCTTGAAAATTTTCCTTCTGAATGGATTTTTGCACAGGATTTTTCTATGAACTCTTCAGAGAGGAGTGTATTTGTATAACCTGGGTCTCATTAATTCAAAAACAAATACCAAAGTACAATGAGTACTTTTATTCAAAAATTTTAAAACTCTGACTCCTAAATCTACTATTCTTACACACACAATATTAACTTGTTTTTCCCATGCCAGCAAGGAGTTGAAGGGAAAATATTTCCCAAGGAGGAGGGTTTATGTTAAATACAAACTGTGGCTGAAGAGCCTCCGTGCTGAGGAGGAACTGGCAGCCCAAGGTACTCACTGCTATAGTGGATCCATTTTTGCCAACTCCACCCGTGAAGATCACACCAAAGTAGTTTGTACAGGAGAATATGGTTCCTGCCACAGTACAGAGAGCTGGGAATATTTTCACCTGAATATTCAGTATTGGAATCTTAATGGAAGAGAGACAGGAAGTTAAAATATGCACAAACTCAAATTTGGGTTAATATTTCAGGTGCACTCAAACACTCCACTTTCCAACACAACGTTTGCTCTTCTTTCTCTGCTATACAGAGATTGACATTCCTACAGAGAAAAATGTATTTTCCAAAAATCCTTCCATGAAGCTTCCCAGAAAGCCAGATTTATGTTCAGTTACCAGAGAAGAGACACCAAAAGCAGAGAAATGGACAGAAACCAAGAACTTGCCCTAAATCATCCCAGGGAAGAGAATCATCACCTTTCCTGAAGCTGCAGTCAAGATCAAACTGGGCAGAGCAAGAGCCACTTGGGATGGTCAGATAAACCCCTTCAGGGACTGGATCTGATCTTCTGGGCAAGGCAAGCAAAGAGATCAGACAAGCCAGATCCGAGTCAGTGACCCAGGAAGGATGAGGTTGCTAAAGAGGGGGAGAACGAGCACAGGCAGTTTCGAAAGTTTCCTTTGTCTTTTAACGGTCATGTTTCAAGCAGAACAGGAAAAACTAGAAATGAAGAAGAAAATAGTCCAAACTAAACCACAGGAAATATGTTATGGATGCAAGGGTTTAGAGATAACTACCCAAAACTTCCCAACTGTACCTATTCAACTGCTAAAAGCTCTTCATTTGGGAGCTGAAGTCGTGGCACTCAACTGAATAAACGCTCAGCTCCCCAGTGAGTCCAGCCAGGAACAGAACTTCAAAGAAGGTCAAGCTGCTTCTATTTTTCTTTAATTACACTCTCAGAGTAGCATTCAGAAGATAAATCATGGGATACTATGAGTTGGAAGGGACCCATCAGGAGCATCCAGTCCAACCCCTGTTCCTACACAGACACCCCAACAATCCAACCCTGTGCCTGAGAGTGTTGTCCAAATGCTCCCAGAGCCTGAAGATCATTCTTGAAGATCCTAAGTTTTCCATTCCACTCAACAAGTGAATCTCTTGATCTTTCCAGGGCATGAATAAGAGGCAGAGGAGCTTTAATCCTCCATGCCTTGTTCAGCCCACTCCCCAAACCCTGCCCAGTTTCATGACACTCAAATATATTTCACCCTTGCTAAGGCAAAAAAAAAAAAAAAAAAAAAAGGCCTTTTCTGCAAGACTGTAGAGAAAGAATAAAGATAAGTAAAGAGAAGGCTTGAATTGCCAGCCTGGAGCAGTACCTGCAATCATTCATTAATGTCAGGAGGCTCAGGACTCATGTACCTGTGCTGGCCTCTGCCCCAGAACTGATACCTTGGTATTTAAAGAACGGGGTGAACTGGCTTTTACAAGCCAAAGGAAACAGTAGCAAACTGCATACAGGAGTCCAAAGACATTAAGGCTGACATTTCCCCAAGACAAGAGGAGTTGGCTGTGAAAAACACCCCGTGAACTCCCAACTACCACTAGAACACTGGAGAAGGATGCTCAGGGAAGGAGAGGAGAAGGCCACACTGCTTTAACACCCAGTTTGGCCTCCTTTTGGCCTACACAAGCAGCTGCATCAGTGCAAAACATGTCTGCAGAAAATACTAATGAGAAACAGCCACATACAGAAGTTTGGCAGAGGAAAGCCAGAGGAGTGGATTAAAAGTCAGCACCTGCTGAATTTCTCCGTGTACAAAATGGGAGCAGCAAGGCCAAAAGTGGGAAGCAGCAAAATCAAGGAAATAGCAGATTATTTTTATTTTTTCCCTCTGACTAGAGGGAGAGAGGGAAATGTTCCTACAAAGTGGCATTGCAGCCCCTGAATTTTAACCCAGAGGACACTGGAAGACAGCCACAAGGCTTCCTTGTCTGGTATTCCATTTATCACTACAGTCCCTGCAATTATTCTGCCCTTCCTGGTGATTCCAGGGGCTTCATCCGAAGCCACATGCAGGCAGAACTGCCCAAAACCATGTCAGCAATGCAGGGAAGTATCACCAGTCACAGCTTTTGCAGGCAAATCATGTTCTCTGTTAAACCCTCTGAGATTGATTACAGAGGGAAGGCTGCAGTGCCCAGAGAGCTGCTGAATCCAGGTAAATCCTGGGAAAGTAGCATTACAGGCTGGACAGGGCTTGGAGCAACCTGGGCTAGTGGAAGGTGTCTCTGCCCATGGCAGGGGGTGGAACTGAATGAGCTTTAAGGTCCACTCCAAACCAAACCATTCCATGATTCCAGATTCTGTTTGGGAAGAGCCCAGGCAGGGCAAGAACCAAGGGCAGCAGGCAACAGACAGAGTCGGCAGCGGTGGCCAGAGCCGGCATTAAAGCAAGTCTGGAATATTTTGCCAGAAAATTACTGCCAGGATTCCAGAGTACATTCCATCAGAGTTTTGTGCAGCACAAATTGGGATTTAAAAAGCAAAATTATGAGGAAATAGGCCAGAGCAGAGCCCAGCTAAGGGCTCGTGGAAGCAGCAGGGAGGAGCATGTAAGGAGACACGGAGCTGCTTCCTCCAGGAACTGCTCCTGCCACCAACCCCACAATCCCAGCTGGGCAACTCAGCCCCTGGAGTCCTTCTCACAGGGCTGGATCCCAGCTGGAGTCTGGAGCTGTCCAGATATCCTGCAGTCACATCTGCCCAAGGAACAACTTCCAGAGGGCCAAACTCCAGCTTCATGTTCCCAAAGCGTTTGTGCCTTTTCATATTCCAGACCCTGTGGGAGAAAACTTCAGCAATCGCAGCACTTTTCTGCCTTCAAGCAGGAAAATCAACTCCAAATAATCAATGTATTAAACGAGTTACCCTAAGCTTCCTTGCTTTACTTGCATGTCCCAAGTGATTCCAGCTGGGATACTCAGCATCCCACAGGAATCACCCAGCTCCAGGAGCCTGGGGAGCAGCATTTAACAGGCTTTGAAGAGAATTTACACTGCCAGAAAGGAGGGAGCCAGGACAGGCACACATAGTTTCATGGAATAAAGGAAAGGTAATGAAAGCAACAATTGCCAAAATCCACAACTCTGCATTTTGCCTGTTCAGAGTGTTTTGCTTTTCCCATGAAAAGTGGAATGTTTGAGTACACAACCACATTTACTCCGTATTTCCCCTAGACAGAAGCAAATAAAAAATACCAAGCCACCAATTTTGCAGTCACATCAAGTATTAAAGGATTAGAGAGGGCTGGGTGAGATGGGGTTGTGTGACTTATTTTGCTCTGCAAGCAGTAAATAACATTTATCTCTAAGTGAACACAAAAATCTCACTCATTGAATTAAACAGGATTGTCATGGGAGACCTGATTAAGATTGTTCTCTGGAGAAATGCTCCATTAAACCAACCAAAATAGTTTAGTATTTTTGGGAGCTGCCTTAGGCAAATGCTGCTGCAACCCAGAACTTCTAATAGATGTCAAGATTCTGCTGAAAAGCATTATTGAAAAGGCTGTTATGGAGTTATTTAAGCTATTTAATAACAAGAGACCAATTTCTAAGCTCACATAAACACCACTGAATTGTGCCAGAGGTTGCTGTGGCAGCATTTTTCCCCCTTTACTATTTATTTTTAAAGGAAACTGAGAACATGAATTGAGAAATTCTCTTTGTAACACCGAATATTAAATTATAGCTGCATGGGAATGTTTGCCACACTGGTATTTTTTGAAAACTTAGCACCAATAAAGTGATGTGCAGCCTCATTTTTATTTTCTAATCAGTCCTACCCACCCTCATTCCCTTTAGATGGTATTTACTTTGCAGTTTATATAATTAATTAAGGTCTTTGGGTTTTTAAGCCTGAAAGCACAAGCAGCAAAATCAGGATGGCCACAATTAGCTCATTTGGGATCCTCTCCACATACTGTGGGTTCACTGCTCCCATTACATAGAGCAGATTAAAAATTCATCCATTTGGGGTGAAGCTTTTCAGGGACTTTTGACCATCTCTCGGTGTTATTGAAATCAAAATTTCTTTCTCCTTAAGAACTGCATTTATCAAATACAGAGAGAAGATCAATAGCCAGGAAGAAAAACTAGGAAAACCTTCCAGGAAATCAATGCTTTGGATTTTATTTCCAGTAAATTTATATATTTTGAATTTATGTATGCACATACATGCTTTTCTGTGCACAATGGCATTTTGATAGCTCAATGTGGCTTCAGTAATACTCACTCTTGTATTATTATTATTATTATTATTATCATCATTACCAAACTGTTAGCTGCCATGGCCTGGTGAGCCTATATTATATATAGATATACACACAGATACATATAAAACATCTGCAGCCAGGCTGTGCCAGCAGCTCATTTAATCAGGATCACCTGACAATCGAGGGTTTTCCCCTTGCACAAACCAAGAGTTATCAGCCACATTCAGGCCAAATTGTTTACTGATGGTTCCCAACTGCTCTCTAAGAGCCTCCCCCAAATCCTCATCCCAGTTTAATATTCCTCCACTGTTTGTTGCATGGAATTCATTCAGGTGTTGGCCAGGATTGCAATGTTTGATAGCTTTCCACCTGCATGCAAAAGGTATAAAATAACCTTGTTTTAATGACTTTGGTACAGCCAGAATCCACAGTTCACTCTGTGTGATCTGGACTCAAAAATCTGTTTCCATTTATGAGGAAAAGTGAAACCTTCCTGCAGAAGTGAAACTGTGCCCAGATGTGCAAGAGTCCTTCAGTGACCACAGGATTATTACAAAGCATAAAGTAAGAACATGAGCAAAATTACCAGAGATTGCCAAAAAGGTGGTCCTCCAATCACTGCCAGTAAATGCAGGATTATTATGAAGATTTGTACTTCAGTCACATCAATTCTGATTAGGTACAAAAAGCCAAAAAAAAAGCAAAATTATTCAAAGCAGTTTCAAGTCAGTTATTCGCAAGCTCAGCGGCGCAGCTCTGTCATGCACAACCCCAAAAGGCTGAGGAGAAGAGGAAAAACTCACAAATAATTTAAAAGGCAAAAATGTATTTAGCTTTATTGTTCAAATTCAGAGTGATGTTGTGCTATACTTCTGTTTTACTTCACTGCAATAACAGAAATCCATTTTATCAACAGGAAACATTGGAACTCTTCACTGCCCAGTGGCAGCTGCAGAAATAAATATTCAGTTTTAACCTTGTCCACCAAAAAAAAAAGAACTTAGTACAGATGATAAAATTCTAAAAAGATATTTTAAATCCCTATTATAGTCCCTACCCTATTTTAATATGAATATTCTCTGAATAGCATCAAGCTGTGAAAAGAGACAAATCCCTAAAGGGTTGATGGAAATGGTGCAGTGGCAGCAAGAAGAGAAACCACTTCTGGTTCCAGCAAAGCCAGGGTGAGCTGCAGGAAAGAATGGGAGAAAACAGGGAATTTATGGCTTTGTTTTAAAGAGCATGTAAAAGTCTTGGAGGTAGAAAGAGGGAAAAACAGTGTACAATGAATGCCAGAAATAGGAGTGTATAAAAATACAAGTGAAATGAAGAGGATGGACTTGCTGGTGTGATAGATATATGGGGTATAAATACACTATATATATTATAAATAGACATACACATTTTATATCTCTCTATCTGTGCATAGAGATGTATGTTATATATAACATATATATTATAGCCATATAATAGTATCTTGCCCTGAAGTGCTGCATCAAAAATAATCCTTCAAGTCAGTTTGAAACATTTCTGGCTTATTGTTATTTCCAATCAGACACTTCTACCTGGAAGACTCCAAATCACTTCCTGCACACACAGTGCTGTGCTGTGACAAAACCCTGCTGATATCACCTGCACAGGGAAGGAGCATTATGGGGTGGGCTTTCTTCTGTCTGCCTTCAATGAGCTACAGGACCATGGAATTGATTTTAGTATCAGCTCAGTGTTTCTCCATAGTCTTTGTTCCAGTTTGGGAGTGGATCCTCTCATTTGAGGATCTCCAGTCTGGCCAAAAAATATCTTTGTTTCAGCAGCAGAGCCATATGCACAAGAGTTAATTCCAAGGCTGCACCTAAATCCCATGGAGGGCATCCCCCCTGGCAGGGGGTGGACTGAGATGAGTTTTAATCCCAACTCAACCCATTCCACAATTCTTTGCTTCGTCATTTTTGTTTTCACTACACAAACCTGCAGATGGGACACCCAGGAAATAACCTTCGGGCTCCTCCTCTATTCAATTTGCTCAATAACAATCCTGCAAGGCAATCACAACTGGCTGGGGGAAAAACTAACTTCCACTGAGGGAAGAATGTTCTGAAAGATCTCTGTTTTCAGTCCTGATACAAACAAATGCAGTTAATTGAGGTACCTTGCTAGAAAAAAAATCAAAATGCTCAGCAGAGATGCACAAACCAACTGATTTAATGCAAATTGCTTCCTCCCAGCCCTTGGAGTCAGGATGGAAATGTGTTCTCAGTGTGTCCAGCCAAGGAAGGGCTGGAGCAGCTCCATTCCAGGAGCACAGGAACATGTTTTAGCCCATTTCACTACTTCTGTCAATCACCTAAAGAACAGAAAGAAACGGAGAAAGTTCACAGAAACAGTGACTAATAACTCATGGAGGTGAGTCCAATTTACAGCTTCCCTTGGGCAGGAAACCAGGTTTCTTTTGGCAGCAGGAATCTTATGCACAATAAAGTAATGTCATGTATGGAAACCCAAGTTACTCTGCCAGAGAAACCTTTGCACAAGGCTGAGAGCCCAACAAATACATGGGGAGCAGTGCCTGGACTGAGGTTAGGGAGACAGTTTTATCTTTACACAGCCATGGCACAACCTTTACTCCCCTGCCCAGGGCTCTGCCCTTCCAACTCAAACAGAAACAGCATCAGGCAGCCAATGATATTTGTTAAAAACTCCTCCCTGACTCACAGTATGAATCTCCTGTTGCAGAACAAATATGAGTCTTAACTTCAGTTCCACCTTAATATTCTGTATTTTTAATACCAAATGGCTCCTTAAAACAGAAGACAAAGGCATTAAGACCTACTGAGGAGAAACTAAGCACCAAACTATCACCTAAGGAAAGCATAAATTCTTAATCTCATGGAGGAAAAAGGCCTGGGAACATCCCATGCCCATTAAAACCACTGTCAGATGACTCAAAATGATAGGCTTGATATCACTAAAGCACATGCCTGATGTTGGAATTATTCAATGAATTTTTTTACTAGATGTCAAGTGGCCTCTAGACAGAAATCTAAGAATCCAGGAATCCACAGACCAAAGCTGGACCACAGAAGGGAACAACATCTGGAAGCAGAAGCTAGAGAAGGGAGCACACTGCTCCTCTCTGGGTTTAACTCGAATTCAAGGGAACTGCAACCACAGCATGAACCAGACACATCTATGGTGCTGCTACATGCAGCAGTCATCCCAGCTTTCTTAAAATCCGACCACTTTCTTCCCCCAAAAACACCCTCTCAGCCCCACTTTCTCTCCTTGGCCAGCACCATCTCCTGGTCAGGACCATCAGTGCGCTCAGGAGAGTGGCTTGGCTAAAACAATCCGACCAAAAAAGAACTTCCTGTCCCAATTCCCAGCACATCAGCTTCCCTGGTGGTTTTTTTCGTGACCTCAGCAATGCTGTGAGGCCTGAGGAGAGGCCAGGGAAGGTCTGCTCAGCCCCTGGAAGCCACAGAACCCAACACTGAGCCAGTGGGACTGGGCAGCTCCAGAGTGGGGAGGAATAAACGGGAATGACAGTCAAGTGGATTGCTACCAGCCTTCATAAAAGTCCTAAACAGCCCCTGGAATGAAAAATAGGTGGAAGAATGCCATTATAAACCAAAGCAACAATGGTTTTGTCAAGAGAGACATGAGCAAAGGAATATCTGCCCTGCCAGGAAAGCGTTAACAGGTCAGGTGATGCAGAAGACATTCTTACACCTTAACGATTAACTTGGATTTATGCACTGCGCCAGGTAAAATGAGCTAGCAATCAAAAAAATCCATAAAGTGCCTGGGCCACCACACTGTTTTTAAACTCTGGTAAAGCTGGGAAGTACCTAATAAAATGGGAAGGCAAAAGCAGGGCTGCAGGAAAGCACTTGCTCAGTTTGAATGGAGACTGACCAATGCCTTTCTTTTTGAGGGGAAATACATCCAGCCTGCTTTAGTGGATGGGGAATTTATTTGCAAAGCAGAGTGATAATGCTCCTGCTTCAATATGACATCATTACTACTGTACTTTATTCTACATCAAGTTCCATTGCATATTCAAGTGACTCTTCCATGGTAAAGATTAGAGAAAACACAATTTTGGAGTAATGGATCATTTATCAAATTATAGTAGAAAAATAAGGGGGAAAAAAGTAGAAAATAGGGAAAGGCCTTTGTTCCTGCAGACTGCCTCATTTAATTACTATAATTACATTTAATTACACACAAGCAGGTACAACACACAGAGCTGTAAGAAAGGAAAACCATTTCAAAGCAAGAAGGGAATCAGCCAGTTCAAAGATTCTATTTTCAACTTGTGTTTGTATTTATTTACTCATTTAAATACTACAGTGGAAATCCTAAGAAAAAACAAATGGGAAGAGCAAGCAGCATGAATTCTGCAAGCAGCTCTTAAAGCCTCTGAACTGGGATATTTTTATTAAGTGGGTTATTTTCAGGCATCACTGGAGCCACACTTCCCCCAACCTGACAGCTTTGCTGCCTGATGTTTCCTGACAACTGAGTCATGTCAGCACTGCCCAGACACTGACATTGTGCACATTGTGTGGAGGATCACTAAGCCCCATGAAGTGAAGAAAATGAAACAAACCCTTTCCCCAAGACATTCCCACACTACAATAGATGGACGGAAAGTTATTGTACGACTTCAGTGGACACAAAGAATCAAGTTCCAAAAATCTCTTCTTCAAATAAACCAGGGCCTTTTTCATCTTCTACAAAATAAACAGAAGACCCTGAACTGAGGTTTAAGATCACCAGGAACATCCAGGCGAAGAACAAGAACAAAGAGCTGATGCTGACAACAGAGCAAAGAGCCCAGACTCATTATTTAACAAACTAAAATGCCCAGACACAACATCCAATGGCAAGGCTGGGGAGAACACTGAAAATAATGCTGAGAAATACTGATTCTGCAGCAAAATGATGTTAGGGAAGAATAATAACCAGCAGTGCTGTAGAAGGCAGGGACAGGGCCAGGCAATGTCAGCACTGCACTGGGGGTGAACCACTGGCTGAAAACCAGAATATCTGAGGATTTAATTCAAATAAAGTCAGGGAAGGATAAAAAGTGTGAATTTTTAAATGCACATTTCAACCTCTCACTATCTGCCTAAATTCACAAGACAGGAGAACTCCTGCAGAGCTTCCAGGGGCAGCTGCAATTCCTGTGGTGACACTGCCATGGATTCTCCTGCACACACTGGAGTGCTTTCCTCTATTGACCCTCCTTTCCCTGCTGTGACAAACTGAAACGCAGATTATTTGCCAGTCTACAAACCTGTACAGTCTTCCCACATAAGAGAAGATCCAGAGAACCCCAGCCTGGTTTGAGTTAGAAAGCTCACCCTGTTCCACCCCCTGCCGTGGGCAGGGACACCTTCCACCGGCCCAGGTTGCTCCAGCCTGGTGCTTGGAGCACCCTCGAATGGTGGAAGATGTCCCTGCCATGTAATGGGATGAGCTTTAAGGTTCCTCTAAACCAAAGCATCCTGGGATTCTATGAAAATGCCCTGCCTGGCCCATCACCTCACCCCCCCCTCCCCAGCTGGCTGTAAAACCAGTGTCACCAGTATCTCCTAGGATGGCCAAGGCCTCCTGTCCCAGGGGGTACTGCAGATGGACATCTCCAGCAGCCCCAGGTCCTCTGCACCTGCCCTTCCTCCCTCCCGCCCCATGGCAAATTGTCCTCGTCCAGTTCAAACAACTTCCTTTTATCACCCATCTGAGTTATTTCCACCCCCCAGGGAATGATTTCAGAGCTCTGAGTGTTTCAGAACTACGTGATTTGATAATTCTTTCCGCCCGAAGCGACTCCTCGGTCAGTTGAGATGTTGATATCACAGGCTAGAATCTTGATTTAAGGTCTTCCTTCCTTTGGATTACTGCTTACTAAATTACCATTTCCTGACTCTATTTCCAGCCTTTCACAGATTATGAACAAAGTATTTTAAAAATTATGTCACTGATGCCACCTGACTCCCTTCAGAGCCACCCAGCTCCCAGGGTCAGCTGGAGACACATCGGGATTTACCAGACTGCTGATGGTGCTGCATCTAAAGCAGAGCTGGTAATTCATCTTCCTAAGTAACCTCCTGAAAGCAGAGATTTTGCTGAACTACTACATGAAAAAACAGAAGAACTATTAGAAAATAATTAGCATCAACACGAGTTTAACAATGGGTATGTAAACCAACCACCAAAAAAAATAACCTCACTTTTATTTAACATCTGATGCAGCTCTAAGAAAGAGATCAAAAAGCTATTCTTATATCCTCAAATATTTCAGGAAAAAGTCCAGGCTAAAAATTCATCAATAATAATCATAATCTATGAGATATTTCAAGGAATCTAACTCATTCACTTTTAATGCTAACATTTTAATGGGAGGGGACCTCAGCCACATATGTGTTAGGAAAAAAAAAAAAAACAAAAAGAGGCAAAATAAGGAAGAGAAGTCCTTTTTAAGGCCAGCAAACTAGAGAGGAGAAGGATTTATTTAGCACAGACATAAGGAAAAGCATTTTGAAAATAAAGACAAGCAGGAAAGGAAGTCACTCCTTCATGAAGCTACAAGCGGCAGAGCTTAAACCAGACATTTTTAACCACTAACTGGTGACTTTTGAAGTTATTACACAAAACACAGTTCCCTGAAAGAGCCAAGAAATTCTGTTTTTTTGGTGGAAAGGTACTGAAATTGCAGCAACAAAAGAAGCTTCTTCAAAAAGTAGTTCCAACAACATTATTCTACACCCACACTTAGAGCTGCTTCTACAGCCCTGCTTGGCTTTTAGGTGAAGCCAAAGCTGTGATAAAAAAAAAAGTTTAAAATCAAACTTTTGTTGAACAGGCAGGCTTTGCTTTGGCTTCAAGCAAAACGTGATGCTTTCAAAAAAATTTGTTTCCAGTTTAATCAAATTTTTCCTACTTGCTCAAATATTTTTCCTCCTTGTGTTAAACACGAAAGCAGCGGTGCAATCCCCTGGAGAAGCTGCTTTTCACAGAGCAGTGCATGACAAAGGTGCTGCCCTGCTCAGCCCATGCTGCTGCCAGGTTAAGGCTTTACCGTGTAGTTCCAGAGCCAGGGCCCCAGCGTTCCCGTGAGGAGCTGGATTATTACAGTGCAGAGCACGGACTCTGTCACATCAAATCTACGTGCGAGGGAGAGAAACGGTTCAGAACATTGTCCTGAGCACTCCTCGGAAGGGGAGCCATTAAAACATCTTCAGTCAGCGTCGGGATGATTCAAAGGGCAGGTCAGGGAAGGGATTAACGACCACAAAACCCAGGAGTATTAATGAATTAACAAAACCATTCCAGCCCACATAGTATTTTACACATTTAAATCTTCATTTAGAACTTCTGCAATTTACAGTTTTACCATATCACTCCAACACGGGAGGAAAAACTGTCATTTGGTGTGTGCATGAGGGAATAAATGAAATTCCTTGCTCTGAGTCACAGTGAATAAAATCCATAACCAAGCACAATCCAGGATTCTCATCTCCTGACCTCATGTTCGTGTCTCCAAATGACACTGAATATATGAATTCTTTAGCTGCATGTTTCAGTGGAGCACAAGTGCAGATTGTATTTCAGTTTGACACCTCTGAGGGAAAGGAAGAAGTTCTAACTTCCTTCCTTTGCAGCTCCGTGGCAAATAATGCTCCAAGAAGTGAGCTCTGGACCCCTGCTCAGGGGTAATCACACTCCATTCTGTATATATTTATTTTTCACCCCTGACAGAAAAGGATGAAAAAATATGCTGGAGTCAACAGAGCCATAGAAACCACCCTTTCTCCCAATACACAGCCATAAATCTGCATTTTACCCTAACAAAAGGATTTTAAAATGGGATGAAATTAAAAAAAAAAAAAAAAATCAAACCATCTAGATTAAAAAGAAAATAATTCAGCAGCAGCAGGTTCAGCCAGAACACAGCTCCTGTTTATTGCTGTGCTTATCAGAGTATGCTGGAACAGACACCACCATGCCAAGGGATGTAAAACGGGCACCACAGAAAGATCGTTGTGGCCCCACTGCCAGGGCTCAGGTGCAGTGATGATGTGCAGACCCCAGACCTGAGGAGAGGGGCCACTGAAGTTCAGCCTGATAAGCATTTTCAGTTTAATTACCACAGCACATAGCACAGTAAATAGCTGGGAGAGGCAATAGTTGGGATTTTACGGAATACAGGAAGAGAAAGCCCCATGGCCGAACCCCACAGCTACTTTGGTGCTTTACAACAGCTGCAGTTTCTATTCCTTTTTTCCTACGTTATTTTAGGTGATATTTGTAATTCAGACATGGATCCATTTTCTAATCATCATCTGGGAAGTTTAAGAAGGGGCATCGACCTCAACATGTGCTTCACTCCCCAGAGATGCTGGCACTGACAATCCCTGTGCCTGCTCTGCTGGGAGCCCTGTCAGGCTGCTGAGTCTGGAGCCAATTAGCACACAGGGGATTAGTGCTGCATCCAGAACGTTCCCTTGTCAGTGCTAACTTATTGAGTGTGTTCCATGGGCAATCCTTAAAAGGCCCTGTTTGACTGAACAAGTCATTAGACAATTCAAGAGCCACCAGTGGCTCAGGGCTCAGAGACAGCTGCAGTCAGTCCCTTCCTTGTGCTAACAGGGAACCCAAACTGAATTCAAATTGAGAGACTTCCTGAGAAAATGATCCAACGACAACAGGAAACAGACACTTACACTGGAGATGGCCCTGAAATCAAGTCAATCACTAGCAATACAGCTGATCTAATACAGCTTTTTAAGGCTGTGTGAAACTATGGGGGAGGTTTGTGCACCATCCTGCCCTCCTCTCCAGCACACAGAACTTCATGAAAAAGTCCCAAATCGCAGCAGACAAGAAAAACACTCCTGCCTCAACAGAAAACAGAAGTTACAGGGCTGGAAAACTCACAGGGATCCATCTACCAGTTAATGCTCTGGTCTGGAAAATGATGATTTTTCCATCTGTCTTGCCCATATCTACTGAGCGTGCAAGTGGGATTACTAAGGCTGGGCAATGAACTGGGAATCTGAGCAGGAGATAAAGGGCTGTTTTCTTAATGGAACCATAGCAGCAAGAAAGAATGTTCAACATCAGAACACGAGAGAAAGAAAGGCTGAGAGTCCCATGCTAGAAGTGCAAATGTTTAGTTATAAAGTTATTAGAGCTTTATCCTAACTCATTCCAAACCAGCAGTTTCACTCGGATGCAATGAAATACAACAGCATGAATAAAGCAAACTGTACAGAAAAAATGAGAACATGAATTAGAATTATTTCCAGCACCAGGAAATTCATGTTGAGGGAAAAATAATATTAAAAATGAGCCCCTTTCCTTGTTATAACACACCTCCAATATGTAAATTTTTCCTTCTGCAGCTCACAGAGGTAAATAGAAGTTGCACAGGTCAGGCAATAGCCGTGTGCTTGTTATGTTGTAGTTCATTATTTCACAGAGCAGTGAGAACTCCAAGGATTTATCAGAACAATCAGGAGCAGCATCTCCACACGTGACCAATGGAACTGTGGCTGAAAACGCTGTTAAGGGACTTGTGGGAGGAAGAGGAGGAGGAAGTGGAAAACCCCCGCACACCTCTTCCAGGAGCCCTCGGCAGCTGCACAGGTTTCTGTGGTGCTGCCAGTGTGACTGAGAGAGCAGGAGCTGCAGGTCAGCAGCACCAAACTTCACACCCACCACAAAGACACTTCAACACGGTGCTGCTTGCAAGCACAGAGAACCCAACACCCCCTGACATCAACAGAGGCTCTACTTAGCCTCAGACTCTCCTCTGCAAATAACCTGGGTGTAAAAGTTCTCCAAGAAAACTTTTGGAAAAACTCCTAAGATGGAAAGCTTTAAGCTCTGCAATCATGGGGATTATTGCCTTATCTCAGAGTGGAGATCCTGAGGCTGTTCCCAGGAGCAAGAACTCAATGTGCTAAACTGACTTGGAAGGCTTCCATCCCTGTATTTCAGAATTTGGTGTGTGTTGTCTATCCAAGACAAAACACCAACTCTCCTCTGCCAAGGCTGAAGAGGAAGGTTGGCTTAGCTGCTTTCTGAAATCCAGCCTCATTTCCTCACCTCTCCTTTGGACCTTCGTGGCAGGAGTGGTGACAGGGCTCAGGTGAACCAACCCAACCTTCCCCCTTCCTGAACCAACTCATGATCCCCCAGGCTCTGGGGCCTGTACAGCTGCTCCAGAGTCACTGAACAGGAATGTTCCCCCAAATTCTCCAACTCTCCTCAAGAAAGGCTGTTTTGTTCAGCAGTCTGAATTCTTTTGCTTTCTCTGGGGATTATTATTCAAACAGCAAAGTAACCATTTTTAACTTTTCAGTTATATGAAAGCTGGTAAAAACTGATTCTTCCTCTCATATTTATGATATGCCTTTGTGAAGCCTCCTTGGAAACTAATTTCCATCTCATTGTGTCTACATTTACACATATATACACAGCTGTAATTCCTACCATTACCAACTTTTAGTATTTCCATTTAAAAAGGTTGGAATAAACAAGATAATGCAGTAACTTGAAGGAGAAATGCTGGAGACCATGGTACAGCAGCACACTCATGTCTCTGGATGGACCCTTGAGTGTTCAGTGCCCACGGGGTTTTTGCAATACCATTCAGCCCCTCCAGCACTTCCATCACAAACAAGTGCACCAGGACTTTACCTGAGCAGTTTGTGTCTCATGTCCCTCAAGAAAACACCCAGGTTGGACAAGGGGGAATGGCTTCCCACTGCCAGAGGGCAGGGTTAGATGGGATATCGGGGAGAAATTCTTCCCTGTGAGGGTGGGCAGGCCCTGGCACAGGGTGCCCAGAGCAGCTGGGGCTGCCCCTGGATCCCTGAAGTGTCCAAGGCCAGGCTGGATGGGGCTTGGAGCACCCTGGGACAGTGGAAGGTGTCCCTGCCATGGCAGGGGTGGGACTGGATGAGTTTAAGGTCCCTTCCCACCCAACCAATTCCATGATTCTGTGATTCTGAGCTGTGCTGCAGAATCCAGCTCTGACAGGGACGGATGGCTCTGACCCCCTGGATATGGGACAGCCCCTGCAGTCAGGCTGTGCTCTGACCTTGTGCAGCTGGAAACACCGTGAGCCTGCACACACCTGCTTGTCCTCCTGCACTTCCTGCAGGGACCAGGACCACTACTGAATCCAAGTGGGATAACCCTGCATTGGGGAAGAACCAGGTGATCACACCTGGGCTCCAGATAACATCAGGAAAATCCTTTCAGGATTTGTGCTCCGTATTCCCTAATGATCTGTTTTCTGCAGCATGTTCTGAAGTATCAGACCTGCTTCCACAAGGACACAAGAAGGTCCATCGGGTCTTACCACTTTGATTTTTGGGATATGCAGGATAAAAGTCTCTGTTTCCAAAGCAGAGGTGTCCCAGTGACAGCACAGCTGCCCCAATACAGGACTCAGCACATGCTGTGCTGCAGCACAGCAAATCCACAACCCAGACAAACCAGTTCCTGTGCTGGAAACCAGGTCAGGAGAACCAAGTCATTATTTGGGCTGTTTCAACACCAAGTGTCTCTGCCATTAAAAATCACATTTTTCTTTCTCGAATGTGCCAAGTATTCCTGTTCTTCCATAAGATCATTCTCAGATCAAGTGTTTAAGTAAAACTTCTGCATTTACCTCTACCCCTGCTGTTTCCTGCTGCCTTTGCACTGCTGGTATCATTACAGTGACTCTCCTGGAGCCTGCTCCACTTGCCTTGAGACACTTCCTGCTTCCTCCGGGGGAATTTTTAAGCAATACTGACCTCTAGCTATTTATTTGAGCTGTTCAACCAACACCAGTTGCTTTTTGAAGAAAGCAGTGCTTGCCAGGATCTAATGGAATTATGTGATCAGTTGAAGATGGAGACAGATGACAGAACCTCATTGACTCAACTGATTATTCTACATCCTGGAGCAGCACAGGGATCACCCCACAGCTGTCAGGGAGAAGACAAAGAAGCGACACAGCTGATGGATTCAGTAATTGGGCCCAACTGAAGTTTTCCTCCTCCACCTGCAGAATTCTGTAGGAATCTTGCAGAATGGATCCCATTTCCTCCTCCCTCGGGGGAACTGATCTTGCCCTGCAGTCTGACATGCTCTGCTCAGCTTCAGACTTGCCAAGGCTGGTGCAGTGACACCAGACAGAATCATGGAATTGTGAATGTTGGAAAAGCCCTCCAGGATCATCAAGTCCAGCCTGACCAATCCCCACCCTGCCACCAGCCCTGAGCACTGAGTGCCACATACAGTTGTTCCTTGTGCACCTCCAGGGATGGGGACTCCACACCTCCCTGGGCAGCCCCTTCCAATGCCTGACCACCCTGTTCAGGAAGAAATTCCTCCTGATGTCCAACCTAAACCTCCCTGGCCCAGCCTGAGGCCGTTCCCTCTCCTCCTGTCCTTGTTCCCTGCGAGCAGAGCCCGACCCCCCGGCTGCCCCCTCCTGTCAGGGACTTGTGCAGAGCCACAAGGTCCCCCCTGAGCCTCCTTTGCTCCAGGCTGAGCCCCTTTCCCAGCTCCCTCAGCCGCTCCTGGGGCTCCAGCCCCTTCCCCATACATGAACCACACACTGTTCCACAAGCACACGCTTTGTTTGACACACTGATTGTCCTGGTTGTTTTAAGACAGACTTTTCCAGCAAGCCAGGCTGATTCTATAACTGAACATTTCAGGCCTGTGTGGAAAGAGTGAAGTACAGTCTCTCCCTTTAGCACCCTCTGCTCTTCCCCAAGTCATTTGATTATCGAGTTCTCTCTGCACTGAAATACAATTTCTTGGACACATCACAAATAGAGTAAGTGATAACTGTCTGCTCCTTCCTGCTGCTTCGGAATTAAGGCAAATCAAAACCACCATCACATTCCCCAAAACATCCCTACTACACCATCTCTGAGGATTTTTGAGAGTCACTACATGGGATACACAGACAGGAAAAACCTCCTGTGCACAAGGATCTTTCTGGGTCCTTTCAACAGCTGTCTCTGATCGCCCTTATTCAGGATTAAGGACACCTAAGTCTGTGCACTCCTGTGAATCTGAAAGGGTTGATAAAATACCTTTTTTTCAGTCTTAGATTAGTGAAACGAAAGCTTCATAAAAAAAGTGTCAAACAGTCAATCTGTTAACTGGATAAATAGCCTCATGGGTTTTGCATTAAAATGAACATCAGCTTGTAACAGTCTATTAACCTTGTGACACAGGGCAAAAGAAGGAACAAATGTGTTTACTACACAGTGCTGTGATATCTAAATTAATGATACACACATTTAGGTGCTTATTGCCTGCTCTGAATTAGCTACATATTAACGGTCATCACATTCTTATAAGGCCAGGCAGAAACATCTAATTTGCTGAAAAATGCCTCCAAAATACAGACTCCTAACAAAGGAATGTTCCAGTGAACACCAGCACTGACCCAAACACTCCTCTGCAGCACAACAGCTGCAATTTGGGGGGGCTGATACTTCCATCTGTAAAGTCAAGCACATGTCAAGGTCGGGCTCTTTTGTTCTTTGATCAATAACCAGAAATCTTTGATTATCAGGGCCTTGTAAAGTTCAAAGGGAGCTAAAAGCATTCAGACCTTTGGTACAGCATGAGACTCCTAAAACAGGAAAATATTTGAGCCACATGTCTTATTATAAAGGTTTAAGTACCAGCATGGGATAGTTGGATAGTTTCACTCAATCTGCTTCAGTGTAGTCAGAGTGGGAAGAGAAATCTAGATTTTCTTCTTTTTTTCCTCCAATAGACATTTAAAACTGATCCAACATCTTAAATTTTTGATCAGAAACACAGAAGTTTCTCAAGAGAATCTACAGTATCAAAACAGTATCCTGCCAATAAAAGCTGTCATATACAAGAGGCCCATAGTTGTACTGTTTTAGCAGTATCTGGGTACCTATAGACCAGCAATTATAGACCATAAATAAGTCTATTAGACATTTGTAGGTACTTGCTGTAGAATTGTTTCAAAATCCCACAAACTAAGGGCAAATTTCACTTTCCAGATGCAAAAAAAAAAAACAAACCTTCTGCAGTGCATTTATTTGAAATATATTTGTTAACTCTATGAATGCAAAAACACAGAATCAATTCTCAACATAGAATGCATTTATTTCCCCATTAAGGTTAGAGAATCCCACAGCTCACCAAGTCCTTGTGTTGTACCTCCCACCCACCCTCATCCAGCAGGAAGCAGGATTTCAGCTCCTGACCTTGGCATTGCAGTTTTGGTTCCATTATTGACAGAATCACAATGTGCACTAACCAAAAGGGATTCAGAACTTTAAATGGGAGGCACAATGGCAATTAATAAAGTGTATTTTAAGAGTTATGGTTAATATTAGCAATTAACTGCACATCACAATCAAGATGTATCAAGACAGAGTTCAATGAATGCTAAAGCCAGACTGCCACCATCTGACCAGAGCATTCCAGTCTTGGGATAAAACACCAGGTACTTTCCATTACTTACTTAGCTTTACATCACATCAAAAGCTCTAATTAACTAACAGGCCAAAAGGATATTTTACTACTCCTAACACAAACTATGGGACATTCAGTAATAATTACAGATCCAACAGCTGCCACAAGCTCTAAGTGCGTCTCTATGGATAGAAACAATTTGCTACTGCTCTGAGGAGCTGCACTATGCCCACACAAGGTGCAATTCAGGAGGACAGGGTGCCTTTCCCCTTCTCTCAGGCAGGTACTTACATGCCGAAGCGCAGCGTCCCCGAGACGTACGTCTGCCAGTGCGCGCAGTAAAACATGAACGTCCCAGCAAAACAACAAAAGAACATCCAGTCAGGGTTGGTGCCCAGCTGCACAGCAATACAAGTTCCCAAAACCACAAAGACTGCAGAAGAAAATCAGTCACAGAGTGAAAAGGGTGGATGTGCGTAATGATCCTCACCAGAGCAAAGCTAACAACAGGGCCCAGAGGAGGGACAGTGGGAAGGTTATCCTGGCATGGTTATTTCACAGACATGAGATTTAACACTTCCACTTGAAAAAATACAGGCTGTACAATGCAATTCAATCCATACCAGTGATTAGAAGCCATCAATATTAAGGGTTTCTAAGTCTCCTACATTTTTTATGCCCAATCTCATTAAGGGACTTCAGTGATTTCTGCAGCTGCAGCCTGCAGCAAGTTTTGGGGTTTTCTCCTGCATTTGCCAGATATTTTTCCCTGTTTTCTGAATTTTTCTGATGCCATTAAGAAAATCGAAAGTCTGGATCCATTCGGGATGTGTAACATATCTACGCTTTCCCCTCCACACACAACTTTGATAAAGAATTCATAACATTTAAAGCATAAGACCTTTAGCATTTAAGGAACCCAAAACACCCAATCAGGAGTTGGACTCGATGATCTTGTGGCACCCTTGCAACACAGGATATTCTATGATTTTACAGTTTTTTTCCAACGGGGTTAAACTTCAGGCTGGCTCAATGAGCTCCACCTACCCAGGAACTGACTTGGACAACTCTAATCTTAATCTCTGACTTGTGAAGTCCCACTGCTTAGGTAGACTTGTCTTGATATCACTCTGTATCAAGTCAATATGAAATAATACAGCAGAGTATTCTGACAACTTCTTACAGAAAACACTTTAGAACCAAGACTCTGCTAAAGCATCAAAGAGAAGCGCTGGCTCAAGTTAAATGAGTCACATGCTTAGTTTTGTTTTCAGTGTAACACAAGAGAAGACATTCAGCTGATCCAGAGCACTGTCTATGGAAAGAAAGGTGACTTTCTTGGTTGAAAGTGATACATTCAGCACTATCAGTTGTCCTTTCTTCAGTAAAGAAGCTTTTTTATTGTATTGTAGATTTGATCCCTGAAACAGAGTCATTTAATCCTCCTACTTCAATTAAAAATGACAACAATACCTGTGGACAGTGAATCACAGCCATGATCAAAAAGCTCTCCTAACGGAGTGCTGCTATTTGTCCTTCTTGCTTGTTTTCCATCTATAGCATCCAGGGACTGGTAGATGAAAAGGCCACAAGCACAAGCAATATATGCCCATGGAGGTGCCTAAGAGAGAAAGGCAATCACAATAAGGTTTAAAAAAATCTTTAGAAAGAAGCCTGCAGCTGAGCTGTCCCACAGCCTGACACTACAGCTCTCCCTTTGCACATACGTCCTCCTCGCCCAGGGACCTCTGAGCAGCTGGTCCTTGCAAGGACAGACAGAATGGGTTGTGACATGTGGAATGTAAATAAACCAGTAACAGATTAATAGCTACAGCCTCTGCTCTAAAGCAGGAAGCTGCACTGTACAGCTGGAAAAATTCTAATACTGCATTTGCAAAGTGATGCAGAACCAAATCCTTGTTAAATACATGCAAGTTGTCCCAGTGATTTCAGAAACTTGGGAACTTTTAGCCCCCACCTTTGTCACAAACAGAGCTCATCTACACCAGCCCTCCACCACTCACCAGTTGAGAACTGTGTCACTGCCAGTGACTTTAAGTCCAAGAACATTTCCAGAGCTCTGCAGCACAGCCCCTCCACCACCAACTGTTCCCTCCAGTACGAGGCACCAGCAGCTTTGCCAAATCTACGTCAAGAACCCTGAATAGTCACGTCCATGACAGCAACTTTTACTCTGACAGAAATACAAACAATGCCAAAGCCCTGCTAGAGCAAAGATTACAATCCAAGCTTTTTTATGCTTTTTGAAGCATAAACCCTTAAGAACATAAAAGTCACAGCGTTGCCATTACTCTGTCTCAGTTTACACATCCATAAATCAGATATTATTGGCTATTTTGCAATCTTCACATTTGACACACTTTACAGAAGTGAGCATTTATGAGCAGCTTTATTTTACAGACCACACCAACGAAATCCAAATACAGCTTACTCAAGCTGACCTGCCTCTCATAAAGCCCTGGAGTCCAGCTGATTTTGGCCAACACAACCATGACTAATTTGTAGCACGTCAACCTAAATATATTTCCTTCTACAGCTTGCATTGCTCCTGTATTTACCAAAACAGTTCATTCTGCCCCAAAAGCTGCCATTGTGCTCTGCTTTCAGCAGTGTCTGTACAAACAGCACAAGGAGAGAAAGGGGAAACGTGTCACCCAAGAGCAGAGCACCATATTTAGCCAAGGTTCTGATGCTGCAGAATTCCACCCCATTTTTATCCCTCATGTACAGATTTTATCTGCCACAGCTAAGTTATATTGCATCACCCTGAAGGTTTCTCTATAAACTTAAAAATCAGTCTGCTGGCTCTCCTTTCTTAAAAGCTCCTTTCATTAGCAGTGTAGGTGTTTCCACTTAGACCTATTTATATCCCAGTAAGATTTCACAGCTCCCTCTCTATCCAGATAATTTTCCTTTTTTTTTTTTTTTTTTTTTTAAACTCAGGTACCATTCCATCAGTCAGCACTTTTCCTCCTCCCAGCTAAGCAGGAAGTATTTGCATCTCCTTTTCTCTCGGGCTGCACGAGGCCCTGAGCAATAGCTCTGCCCTGGCTGCACCTTTGAGCAACAGGAAGGGACGAGTCACTCTTGAAAAAAAGCAGAACTAAGGCTGGGGTACAAGGAGGAGAAAATTTACATCAGAAATCAATAGTGCTTTGGGGGGGAGGAGGAGGAGAAAGTCTGTTCCTGGAGTTTCAGAGCCCCATTTTCTTCCCCAGAGAGCTCCTTGACACTTAAAAAGCACCTCCCTGGTCATGCTGTGCCATGTGGCAAATCAGATCAGGCTGGAAGCTGCCTCAGCACTAAGATATTTTTCAGTTCAAGTGAGGATAAAATCTCGTTCACCTCGCACAAAGTACTTCTCAAATTGTTAAACACCAAAGAGTGCCTTAACACAGCAGCCTGCAGCTAACTCTGACTTTCTGATGCTCTGAGTACAGCTACCCGGGAACTTCAGAAATTTAATTACCAACCAAAACACAATTGTTCTCCAAATTCTAAATTCTGCTCTGGTTCAGTGACCCAAACCAGCTCTGGGTTCAAACCGAATTTCAGGGCCTGAGTCCCCACATAACCCTGCTCAGAAGTAAACACAAGTTAAACCAACCCACACCATAATGCCACGGCCTGGAAAAGGAAGGAGCTGCTCCAAGTATTCCCTGCTCAAACTGAATAGTCACTGTTTATCTTACACCTGCCAAATTCCAGAGGTTATTGTGAAATAACCTATTTCAACAGATTTCTAGGGGAGGCAAACATCCCTTCCCCATGTCATAGATGGAGCAGGGATGCAGTGCTGACTGTGCCAGCCTACGTGGGGTTTTGGAGTCTGGTGGGGAACAAACTGCATCCTGCTGGACTCCCAATCCCAGCTGGGAGACTTGGTTAGGAAGGGGTTCAGATATTTTAAAAGCTGGAACTCTTTGAGACATTCCCAGCTATTTGGTGTGTAACACATTTCTAATACCAAATAATTCCCTTTCTCAGTATACACACATAAAAGCAGCTTTTAAGATTGAACATTCAAGTGAAAGCTTTTCCAGTGCACAAAAATGAAAGTCTTCAAGTGCCTTATGAGGTAACTGGTGACAGAGAGAAGTTGAAACGCCTCAAAAGGACTTTTGTACCCCTGAAATCAGGTTAAAACAGCTCTGCTTAAGGCAGGTCAGGAGCTTTTAGTGCATTCAGAACAAAGAATAAAACCACCAACTTTTATCTGGCCTCCTCACAGCATGGCCACAGGTCAGGAACACAACTCCATGTTCCCACAGCTCCACCACACTGTGCCAGGACACAGAACCTGCTGGGGCCCAGGAAGGTGTCCCTGTGGCTCCCTGAGCTCAGTTTGGTCACACCAGCTTTGATATCTCAAGTGGCACCACTCTGGAGCTCAGTGCCTTGGCTCTGGTGCAGCCCCAGCATGTCCAACCCACCCAGCTCATGTGGCAACTCAGATCTCAGAGCCGAGGGGGGGTCACCCTGTCACAGGCACAGAAGGTAAACAGGCACCAACTCCTCCTGCCACGCAGGCCAGGCAGCTGCAGAGCCACTGCTCCAACTCCTGGTGGGGCTGAGCTTTGTGCAGCAGATCTCCCACGGCTGTTTTGGTGTCAGACCCTGCTCCACATGGGTGTGTTTGCCCCAGGAACTGCTGTCTCACTCCAGCATCCACACGTGCTCTCTCTGCAAGCCAGCATCACAGAGAGGCACAAACATTTACAGAGAACAGGTTACAAGGACGAGGACTGCAGGCTGAACAGCAAGAACCAGCTCTCCCCAAAGCAACAACCCACCCAAAACCAGTGACAGCCACCAAAACAAAGACTGTCAGGAGTCCTTAACTCACCTGTTCTGTAGCTGTTGGGCAGTAACATACTAGTAGCAGAGTTGTAAATATATTTATTAACAGTCCGATGATGGTGATCAGGTTGGGGGCAATCCAGGCTGGAACTCTCCCAACTAACCATTCCCAGTAGCCCTGCATGAGGGGCTCGAGCAGGGACCGTCCGGCACTCTGGTATTTGTGCTCCTCTAACCGTTTGAGCTGGTGCTTAGACAGGGGCGGCGTGGGCAGCTGCACCAGCTTGCTGAGCACGCAGGCGGCGGCGGGGCCGTGCCCACAGCCCGCGGGGCCCTCCAGGTGCGACTCCCCACATCGCCTCTTGATGCTCCGGTGCCCACTCATGGGTTGGGTGGCCTAGGAATTGTCTTGGGCAGGCAGCAGCTGGGCTGGAGAACCATAAGATCCTGCGACACAAAGGGGTGAGACACACCTGAGCGCACAACCGAGATTTTAGCATATCAAAAGTTTCCACGTGCTGCCCTAAAGAGCATTTCATTTGCCAGCAGCAAAGCAAGACAATTTTATAGGATTACCCCCCTGAAAGAGAAAGTTATTTGGAGAATTGCTGAAGGAACAACAAGAAATGAGCGTTCCCAATGCAGCTGTAAAACCCTGCATCCACCAGCCAAAACTCCAGCAGCAGCAGAAACTGCCAGCACAGCAGTGAGTTGTGTTACAGACTGGGGCACAGCCAGTCCCCTCACACCTCTCCCAGGACAGCATGTGACACCACTCAGGTCATCAACTGACAGCACTAAAAACTGTGCCAACACTGAGAAGTCTTAAGTTAAATTAGTTCGGAGCAGCTTTGTCTCCGTGGTGATGCTGAACAACCACCTAAAAACAGTTATGCACAGGTTTTTTTCAGATTTATGTTTGTTATTTCAGTTTTGCTGGAGCTTTTTTCTGCTCCAAATTTAACCCAGCTCATTGTCTGTTCAATTTTCAAGATATACAAGAAACAAGCTTTAGCTGGCCAGAGACAGCATGAGGCAGTTGGGAAAAGAAAATACAGGGTCAGGAACAGCTCTTCCAGCACAAACAAAGACCCTCACAATGTTCCGTCTCCCTTGAAAGCAGGTGACCAGACAGATGTAACTCCCCACAGGAAGTAGAGGAGCAGTAGAGAAAGAAGACTAAAATAAGAGTTTGCTATTTATCTGTAGGAGACAACCAGAAAAAAAAAAAAAAAAAAAAAAAAGAAAAAGAAAACCTCTGCTTTATTTGCTGGTTGAAGTCCAGCAAATAAAGCAGAGAAAGGAAGAAGACAGAGAGCTCCAAAGCCATCCATACTGCACAGGTAGAGAAAACAAGCTGTGCAAATCAAAGGTCACCACTGGCCCAAGAACAGGCGCTCTCAGCTCCACTCTCCACACCTTCAGCAAGGCAAATTCCAGCAGTGAAAAGCCACCTCAGGCGGCCCCGTCAGAGGGAGGAGAAGAGAAAGTGGCAGGGCCTTGGCAGTGCTCGATAAGCTCGGGGAGGAAACAGAGCTGCACCTCTCCAATCACCAGGAGACCAGACTTAGTCACCGCGGAGGTCCCTGTGGGTGTTGCCCTGGATGACCAGAAAAATTAGCCCCAGTGCATTAAACTGGGCTCTTCCCTCATCCTGAGGGGATGAGCCGGGGGAAAACAGCCCAGGAGCGCCTGGAGCTCCAAAACAAACGCCCGGCCCGGCTGCCGCGGGACTCCCACAGGGCCTGGCAAACACCCGGCCGGGGAGGGGCCCCGGGCACCCCTGGCCCCGCCGACGCTTCGCCCCCGCCCACGGCGCAGGCCGGGTCCCCCCGGACACCGGCCCAGCCCGGGCAGGGGCCCAGCCGCACCTCGAGGCCCTCCCCGCTCCCCCCGCGCCCTCAGGAGCCCCGCCCAGGCCCGGGGGGCGCCCCGGACCCCGGGGCAGCCCCGGCATTACCTCCGCTCCCCGCACCGGGCGGCGCTTTTTTTTACGCCCCTTTTGCGACGGCCGGAAAGGAGGCGGTGGCAGCGCGCGCCGGGGGCGGGGCCGGGGCGGCGCGAGGACGGCGCGGGAGCGGCTGAGGTGAAGGGGGGGGGCGGGGGGAGCCGGGCCCGCGTCGCTGCCAGCCCTGACACCTCCCCAGAGACGCCCCTCAGCGTCCCCTTCACCCCCACTGCCACCCTTGTCACCCCCCAGCGACCATCCCCCGGCCTGCCTGTCACCCCTCTTAGCGGCCGCCCGGTGTTCCTGTCACCCCTTGTTACCCCCTCAGGGATCCTCTGTTACCCCCTCAGGGATCCCGCTTCATTCCCCTCAGCGACCTTCCGGTGCCCCTGTCACCCCGTCAGAGACACCCCTCGGAGACCCCTTGTCATCCCCTCAGAGACCCCCCCCATCCTCAGTGACGCCATGGCCTCCCTGTCAGCCCTCATCACACCTCAGTGACCCCCCCAGTGTCCCCTGACCCCCTGGATGTCACCCCCACCCTACTCCATGCCATGCCCTTTAGTCCCCACTGCACTTCGAGACCCCCAGGAACCTCAGGTGTCCTCCCTCCCTCTCCTGAAAACTCCCCCTCACCCCCTTTGTGCCCTCCTATCAGCCCCAGTGACTCCCATCGCCGTCCCTGCCGCCCAGTGACCCCCCCACCACATCCCCAGTGACCCCCCATCCCTTGCACTAATCCCTCTGCCCCGAGGACCCCACTGAGCCCCTCTGCCCCTTCATCTCTCTGCCCTCAGCCTCCCCCTTCTCCCTGCCATTCCCTTTCCCTCCTCTCCTAAGCCTCCCTCTATCCTGGTTCCTTTTCCCTTTCCTCTCTGATCGCCCCCAGCCCCCCCGTCCCCCTGTGACCTTGCAGGGACTCCAGTCCCAGCTGTGCCCTGGGAATCTCTGGTGGTTTTAGATGCCCTCTGTGGTCAGGCAGGTGGGACTGGCAGGTGCCGTGGGTTCATCCCTGGCACGGAGCTCCTGGATCAGCTGGAGTGTGCCAGTGTCCCGAGCAGGCTTGGGGACATCCTGTGTCACGGTGTCCTGGGCCTGGCACTGTTTGGGTTGGCTCCAGGCCATGCCTTCCCAGCCAGGGAACAGGAGCAGGGCCAGAACAGAGACCCCCTGGAAGCTGCCCCCCTAAAGATTCCATGGCAACTTTTTTTGTGTCTGTACTGAGAAAACATTCGAAATGAGTCACCTGTCATTACCCTGCAGCAGGGACAGCAGAGGTGACACATTTCCTACTTCCTTACGTCAGTGCTTTGAGGATCAGTGATCTCTACCCGTGGCTTATCAATGGGACCTGACAGGCAGGTGTGCAGGCTGTTTGGGCTTAGCCCCCTCCAGCCTCTGTTTGCTTAGGAAGGCACAGACAAATTCCTCCATCCTTCCCTCAGCACTGGACAATTTGTTGGAGACAAAAGGAGCGTCCCTTGGTAGGGCTTTATCTCTGCCTGTCTGCCTGACAGAGCAGGGAAGAGGCAGGCTGACAATCCAGGAATCAACAGTAAATCAGGAATTTCCCTTTTCCCCACATACTTCGACCATCTTTGCAGCTTTATCATTCCAGGTAGCATGAACTTTCTGCCCTTGATGATCTTGCCCACCTTTCATTTTCCTTTGGAGTTTCTATTCCACATGTTCCAGCCTGGGCAGGATGTGGCTGCATTCCTGCACTGGGAGAAACACTTCTGAGAGGGTTAAAATCTCCTTTGCTTTTGAAACACTTCCTTCACTTACTCTTGATATTGGAAACAATCTGTGATACTCAAACTGGAGCTTAAAAAAAACCCCTTAGAACTCCAAAGTGCCTGAAGATCAGGATAAATGTTTAAGAAAATCATAGTTATATGGAAAATCGAGGCGGGCCATTGCTGCTTTGTAACCTGCTTGCAAAGGAGCTTATACAAAAAGGAGTTTGAGTGTGTTTTCCTTCTCCCTGTTGAAACAATGGGACAGGACAAGGTGTTAATAATAATTTGTCTCAGGACCTTGCAGCTGGCACATGGCAGTTCCCTTCTGCCTCCTGCTGTTTGGAGGTGCCTCGTTCTGTGCCCAGACAGAGCCAGGAGTTGGCAGGGACACAGGGCAGCTGCACAGCTGGGGACAGCCCGGAGTACACCATGGCCTCACTGTGCACAGGGATTTGCACAGAGTGAAGCCTGTGTTGGGGATGTACAGTCTGCCCCCAGAACAGTGGGAAAACTGACTTGATTCCACTGTAAAATATTTAATGGGGAGAGAGATGAAGGGAGGTGGGAACTCAGGGTAGATCTTGACTGACAAGATGGTTTTTAGTGTAAGGAGTTAGTGAGGGGTTTCTGCTGGGGAAGGCAAGAGGGGCAGAGCCCAACTGGTGTCATCAGGATGAACCTCCTGGGGGGCTACAGATTCCTCCTGAGGGACAGCTCTGATCTCTGCTCTCTGTGAGCAGGGACAGGACCCATGGAAAGGGCTGGAGCTGTGTCAGGGGAGGGTCAGGCTGGAGATCAGGGAAAGGTTCTTCCCCCAGAGGGTGCTGGGCACTGCCCAGGCTCCCCAGGGAATGAATGGGCACAGCCCCGAGGCTGCCAGAGCTCCAGGAGCATTTGGCCAAGGCTCTCCGGGTGCACAGGGTGGGATTGTTGGGGTGTCAGTGCAGGGCCAGGAGTTGGACTGGATGGTCCTGTGGGTCCCTTCCAGCTCAGAAGATTCTGTGATTCCACCAGCCTGCAGCCACACTCAGTAAGAAGCTGTACCTCAGCAGAGCTGTGGGGTATGACTGAAGCTGTTCTTTGTGCCAGACTGCATGAAAACTGTGAGAAGTCACGTGCAGGGCTCAGCCCTGGGCTCGGTGACAGCTCAGGGTGCAGAGATTGCCAGTCCTAACAGTGAGGGCTCCTCTGCAGCCCAGCTTGCTTTGAAGCAGACAGTGTTGATGAGCTGCCTGTGTGGACACATTTATTTTGTAGTAAGGGCAGTATCCAGGGAGAAGTTGGGAATAGCTGTTCTGCTTTACTAAGCTCTTCCTAGCCCAAGTAAATCAGTCTGCCCAGGCACGTAAATACCCTCAGCAGGTGGAGCATCTGCACTGTCTGTGAGCTTCATCCCTACAGAGCTTCACCCCCTCTGCATCCCCAAGGCAATGCCCCAAACCTGTGGGAGGAGAAGTCAGGAGTTAGGGAATGTCTGATTGAACAGACAGGCTGGATCCATGGCCAAGGCCAGCAGTGGGAGGGTCAACAAGACCAATGCCAGGTTCTGCCCTTGGGTCACAACAGTCCCATGGAATGTTCCAAGCTGGGGCAGGAGTGGCTGGAAAGCTGGGAAAGAATCTGGGAGTGCTGGTGACAGTGGCTGGACATGTACCCAGGTGTGCCCAGGTGGGCAAGAGGCCAATGGCCCCTGGGCTGTCAGAGCCATGGTGTGTCCAGAGGCCCAGTGTGGTGCCCTGTGCTGGCACTGCTGGGGCACCTCCAGTCCTGGGATCAGTTCTGGGCCCCTCCTGACAAGAGACATTGAGGGGCTGGAGCATGTCCAGGGCAGGGAACAGGGCTGGGGAAGGGTCTGGAGCCCCAGGAGTGGCTGAGGGAGCTGGGAAAGGGGCTCAGCCTGGAGCAAAGGAGGCTCAGGGGGGACCTTGTGGCTCTGCACAAGTCCCTGACAGGAGGGGGCAGCCGGGGGGGTCGGGCTCTGCTCCCAGGGAACAGGGCCAGGAGGAGAGGGAACGGCCTCAGGGTGGGCCAGGGGAGGGGCAGGGTGGATACTGGGAACAATTTCTTCACTGAATGAGTTGTCCAGCACTGGCAGGGGCTGTCCAAGGCAGAGGTGGAGTCACCATCCCTGGAGGGATTTAGAAGCCGTGGATATGGCACTTGGGGACATGGTTTAGTGGTGGCCTTGGCAGTGCCAGAGGAACAGTTGGACTCGATCTTAGAGGGCTTTTCCAACTTAAATGATCCTATGAAACTCAGGTTGCTCCAGCCCCTCTCCTGCCATGTATTTAGCATTGCACCAGCAGGACACTGGGATGTGTGTCCACAACGAAATGGGAAGTCTCCGTGTTCTGTTCCCTTCCTGAGGTGAAAGCCCTGGTCTTAGGCACTGCTTTTAGTTGCATACACTTCATCTCTTTAAAGCTCCTCAGTTCAAGTTAAATTGTTGTGTAGACAACTCCTGAAATCAAACAGCCTTAAACACCAGTTTTTCTTCATTTCTGCCACCCCAGCACACACAAGCTTCACTCCTTAAACCACTTGGAGCACGGGAAAAACATCTTGGGGCAAGCCAATGGTCTAATCCTGTGTCCAGTCAGCAGCAGTGACTAATAAAAGGTGCTAAGAAGAATAAACAAGGCAAGAGGTACAGAAGTACTTCACATCTTGCTTATTTTCCTTTATATCTCAGAGAATCAGAAAAATGAAGCGGACGTGGAGCTTCAGCAGAAAAATGACCTTGGATTCCCCTTAGTGACGTCCTCTGATGCCCTTTTTCTCAGGTATGTGGAATGTGGTTGGTTGGTTGGTTGGTTGGTTTGTTTGCAGGGGAAAATCTGTTAGCTCAGAAATAAATTTAAGGCACTATGAATATTTAAATGTGAAAGGAAAAGTATATTCAGACTGACTGCTTGGAGTTGGGAATTACATACTCAGGCACATAACATTTATAACAGAGAATGTCATGCAAAATCTGCATTTCTCTTTCAAATTCCCAATTTACTCATACTAGAGATGGGATTGTGAAGTTACAGTCATTACTGCATTGCAGTCTTAAAATCATCATCAGATGGCAAACTTTATATTTAACTTAAAAACAGGCACGAAATGGGGCAACTTGAATTCTGTCAATCTGTTCTTATTCACTACATCTCCTGTTAAACACCTTCACCTGCCACCAACCAGTTCCTCACAAGCAGCTGACCCTTCACCTCTGCAAGGCTGCAGTTGTCCATTCTGTGCAAGGGTGACCAGCTCTGATCTCTTGCAAGATTCACCCGCTTTGTTTCAACTTTTTTTCCTGCCGTGAGACTTTCTAGTCTTGGTGCTTCCTCTTTCTTCCTTTTCTCTTCCTCCTTTCTTTCAGCCTCTCACACTCCAGGCCGTGCCTTTCTAAAACCTCTCTGTGCTGTACTTCCTTCTAATTTGTTTCAACATTATCCTGCTTTTCTCACATACAGATCTTTGCCTGGATGCCCTTGGATGTGTGCTCTCCATTATTTGCTCTTTACCTTTGTCCTCTTTCATACTGCATTTACGGTCTCCAATTTTAACTATGTTGAAACACTTTTTCTCCTCTTCTCTCCAGTGACCATCAGGAAACACTTTTTCCCAGTGAGGTTGACTGGCGCTGGTCATCCCAGGCTGCCCAGTAAGGTTGTGGTAGCTCCATCCTTGGGGTGTCATCCTGCACTACTGGCTCTGGTGGCCCTGCTTGAGCAGGGGGATGGCCCAAGTGACTTCCAGAGCTCCTTCCCCCCTCAGCAATTCTGGGATGCTGAAATATCTCTGGTTGTGTTTGAGGCTAGTAGCAAATTACTTCCCTTTTGCAGCAAGAGTAGGGAGGAGTCGCAGTTCTCTCTGTGTGAGCTCACCAGGGTGGCACAGCTGCACCTTCTTGCTCTTAGAGAACTGGGGTGAGACACAGATTTGCTGTCAGGCTGGGATTTAGGGAACTGGACAGTGAGTACAGAGTCATCATTTCACTGCACTGCACGTGAATCTTTCCCTCCCACCTGTAAAACAGCAGCTGCTGGGAGTAACCCTTGCGTTTGAGGGTTGTGATTGGTAGCAGTGAGCTCAGATAGCTGAGAGCTCGTGAAGCCAGGCTGGATGGAGCTCAGCAGCCTGCTCTAGTGAAAGGTGCCCCTGCCCTGTTAATATTGGTATTGTTATTATTGGTATTACAATCCATGGGGAAGTTCTGATTCATTCTCCACAAAAGAAGTGGATTTATGTTCTCAAACCTCCATAGGTGATGTCTTCCAAAAGTTAACTTTACAGCATAGAATAAATAGATCTGAACATTACTTCAGTTTTTATTTCATCCAAAATATGGGGTTTTTTTAATATTTTTACTGACATTTCATCCTAAACATTAATAAATTTAAAAAATAAACTCATTTTAAAAAGTTGTTGCAGAATGGCAAAGTCATTTTCTGTCCTACTCTGTGAGGTACCTCAGCATGGGCTTCTCCTTGGCAATACCCAAATCTAGAGAGGACGGGAGGAAGAGCTGTGGGGAAATGGAGCTGTTTGCTCAACATGAACACAGTGAGCTCAGGAAACCCTCTGTGCTTTGAGAGAGCCCATCAGCACCTTGTGGAGACACAAGGAAATGAGTCTCTGAAACAGAGAAGGCTCAGAATGGAAAGTAAAACCCATGTGTGTGCAACTAAAGGCTGGCAGGGTTAGATGGGATATTGGATATTCCTCCCTGGGAGGGTGGGCAGGCCCTGGCACAGGGTGCCCAGAGCAGCTGGGGCTGCCCCTGGATCCCTGGCAGTGCCCAAGGCCAGGCTGGACATTGGGGCTTGGAGCAGCCTGGGATAGTGGAAGGTGTCCCTTCCCATGGCAGGGAGTGGAATGAGATGGGGTTAAAGTTCCTTTCAGCCCTGGGACTCTATAACAGATGTCGAGTCACACAGCCTGACAGGGAGTAATTGAGGGCAGGTATTAAAGTAATTTGGGGTCATTTCCTCCATGTCTGTCCCGCTAATTGTTAATGGCAGCTGGAGGCTCCACCACAGCCACCATCAGTTGCAGTGTCAGTGCAGGGACATGTTCTATGTCAGCTCACTCTGCTGACATGGTGTTGTGACACAAGGCTGAGAAGAAAATGGAGTCACTTACTCATAGTGACCCACTTGACCTTCTTCTGGCAGCAACAAATCCAAGCCATGTAGTAAAATGTCAGTACTGGTTTCTAATGATCCTCTAAGAATTTCAGAATTAACATTTCCTGATTTAATTCTGTTTATTTATGATTTCTTCTGTGAAGTCAGTGTTCACTTTGGGTTTGCAGGAGAGGACTGAAAGCAGTATCAAACTGCTCTATGGGAAGCAGCCTGCCTCAAGGAAAGCAAAATTTTAGAGACCTCGTAGTAAAATCCTAGTAAACCTTTGAGAACTCTCAGTAAACCTTTGAGATCTCTCATTTGAGAACTCTTAGTAAACCTTTGCATTTGGTTCTTCACAGTGTTGGGAGGCAGAAGTCAGCCCTGAAATGTGGTGGTTCCAGCAAGGCCTCTCGTTCCTGCCCGTGGCTCTGGTTGTGTGGTCAGCAGCATCATTTGTGTTCTCCTACATTACTGCAATTGTTCTGCACCATGTGGACCCTTTGGTGCCCTACATCAGGTCAGTGATGTCCACCCTGTGTCAGAGCACTGAACTGACACCACTCCTGTGAATTCTTCCCAACTCCAGACTTAAATAGCAGTTCCTACCCAACAGCTCCAATTCCGAAGTTACTGTTTATAGCCATTATATAGTTATAGGTGATAATAAACTGACAGAGGGGGAAATTCCTTCCCTGTGAGGGTGCTGAGGCCCTGGCACAGGTTGCCCAGAGAAGCTGGGGCTGCCCCATGCCTGGAAGTGTTCAAAGCCAGGTTGGACAGGGCTTGGAGCACCCTGGGATGGTGAAAGGTGTCCCTAGCTGGAATGAGATGAGCTTTAAGGTCCCTCCCAACCCAACCCATTCTGGGATTTCTGTGTTACTCTATTTAAAGGTGTCTGGTTTTGTGCAAAACTCTAAGCTTTGGCTCTGTGAACATACCTTTAAAATGATGATGAACAAGGGAACTGGGGTGCCTCACCACACCCCTGCTCCGAGTGAAGCCTCTCGCTGTCACCAGGTTTGTTGCACCAGTAAATCCATACTAAAATCTACATTGCCAACTTTATTCCATCAAAGCTGATATATATAACTCAAGCTTTGCTCTTTCAGTTTTCCATGTTCTTCATTTTTCTAATTTTAATCCTTTTTATTCACCTTTTATGGAATCCAGATCGATATGAAAGGAACAGTTACTCTGAGCATGATCATCCCATGCTCCAAGGCTGCCTTGTCTTTATCATGGTGATTTCTACAACTCTAAAACCAGCACAGCATAGTTTGAGTAATGAACAATTCAGTGAAAAACATCTGGGAGGTTTTTTTTTACCTTTCCTTTGTAGACTGAAATAAGTAAAGTTGTGTTGGAAGTATTTTTAGTATAGATATAGATAATATAGGCTATGTGTCACTCCATTTATCTTTTCCAGTGATACAGGGACAATACCACCTGAAAGATGCTTATTTGGGATCATGTTAAATGTTTCAACCTTCTTGGGTGAGTACATAAAGCTGTTCCTTGGTGAGCTGCAGGCAGTTCTGGAATGCAACAACTTTAAACAAGTTAATTTCCTTCTCCAGATCATAAAACAGCCCAGAATTCTCACTCAGAAATGAAATACTGAGTAATAAATCTCAATTCTCTTAAGCAATTCAAAGTGTGTGTCAGGGATGTTATCCATGAATTGCCAGTATAGCAATTGCAGATTCTGGAAGGGCAAGAAATGCATTTAAAAAGCTAACAGAAAAGTAAAAGCAATAAAAATGCAAATTCAAGGCAGTCACCTTACCTGTGCTGCAACAATGGAGGGGGGAAACAACTTAATATGGCTTTTAAATGAAATAGATCAGAAAAATCTATTAATTTGACTTGTTTGCCATTATATTATTTCAAGTTTCACTTCCAGCCTTTCAGCTTTCCTATTTCAGTGCGCTCTAAAAAAATTCTTGTATTTTAAGAGTTGCCTCTGTCATTCAGCATCTTCCCAGGTAAAGCAGGACACTGCTCCCCAGCAGGAATCTCACTGCCTGGGGCTCTCTTTGGCAGGGATGGCCACCATGTACGTCCGGTACAAACAAGTGTCTGCCCTGAGCCCGGAAAAACCCAGGATCCTCAGGCTGAATAAGCTGGGCCTCACGCTGGGATGGCTGAGCTGCTTTGGACTCTGCATTATTGCCAATTTCCAGGTTTGTGCTCTGCCTGCTCTGCTCAGCTCCTGCCAGAGCTGTGTCTGTTCTGAGATACCTGATAATCTGGGGATTTACAGAAAGCAGCTTTCCATGGCAAACTGCTTTTTTGTCAAATTCTCTACAGAGAACGGTTGGAAAATACAAGGTTTGGCTTATAATTTGTTAGTTATTCCTTATTTGCTGTGGGACTTGGGAGCAGCTGTTCATGACATTTCCAAACATTCATAACCCCCAAGCTTTGCAGAAGCCACACTTGGATCTCCTTCCAGGCTGGTTGGAAGCCTGAGATCCAGATTGAAAGCCCACAGCTGTGGCTCAGGAGAATCAGGTATCAAATAGTAAACACTTGTTACAACTAGAAGTAAAGCCAGCAAAACCACCCAACCCCACAAGCCCAGCTCTGGAAAACCTGCCCTCTCGGGTGCATTTTCCTTCAAACCTCCTCAAATTCTTGAAAATTCTGCAATGTTAATTCTTCTAATTTTCTCCATCCCAGAGTCACTTTTTATTTTTTTCCTCCCCAATACTTTCCACTCCAAAAAACCCAAATCTGATATTCTCACTCATCACACCATGAGCAGGTCCCCATCATTGGCTTTACTTGCCAGGTGGTTGTATAATTGCCAGCCTTGTTAGTTAATTACCTGATGGATTTTGGGGCTCTGTTGTGGTGCCTGTAGCCTCCACAGGCTGTGGTGTCACCTTGGGCTCCTGCTGGATTAGGGACAGGGAAAAGCAAAGAGGAAAAGCTCATGGAAAGCTCCACCTTTTCCCCAGCACAGCTCCCCAAGTGCTTCAGCAGCCCCTGTCTGAGAGACCTCAGCACTTCTCATTCTGGGCATTTTTTCTTTTGGAGACCTCAATCTATTTACTATTTTCTAGATCCCTCAGAGGTCCCAGCCTCCCATTCCACACCCACCAAGGAGAATCCTCCAGGCTCTGCTCAACTCCATGATTTCCCTCCACTGCCCTCTAGAAAGGATTTTTCTACTTTCAGTGGATTTCACAACAATCAGAACCCAGGAGGTGCATGTTAATTTGGTAACAGTTTGTGTAACGTGTAATCTTGAGCAAAACAGAAGTTGGAAGTGATGCACCTGCATATCCCAGGGATGCTAAGGACTGGTTTAAAGGCAAAAGGAGCTGAATCCCCCTGAAATCCACTGGTGACTGAAGACCCCAAAGTGTAAAACCAGAGAATTTCTCCCTGCTGACACGTCCCTGCACTGCACATGATTTTGGAGCACACACCTTTGCAACCTGCTTATTTCATAAACAGAAATTCTCACTGTGGATGCAGCACTTAAAATTCATTTGTGCACAGAGAGTGCACAAGGAAAAGCTTGGTCTTAAGAGTTACTCAGTCAGATACACGGCCAGCCTCACGTTTTAGGGCAGAAACATCTGCATGATTGGGGTGCCAGGCCTTGCCTTGAGCAACAGGTCAGACAACACATTTTGTTCCCTGTGTCTGGGTCCTGTGCTGAGCTGGAGATGAGAAGAAAGGACTGAACACACATGGGTTTTCAAGGCATATATTTTAAGAATTAATTTTTAGTTGGGTTGGTTTTTTTGGAATATCTTCTTGTTTTAGTTATTTTTGCTATTTGACAGTTGGTTCTCCTGGTGGTGGTTTTAGTATTGAATTGATTGAACCTTGTTCCCTCAGAGTATTCCAAGATACTAATTTGACAAACAATCTTTATTCAAACCAGAGTTCATTCAGAGAAATGCAAAACCTCATTATTTTTAATCCAAAATTGGGTACTAGAATTGGGTTGTCTGTCCTGTATTCCCAAATCTTTCATAGATGCACAGGTTCCTGGGGTAGAAACTCCCATTCCCTGCCCGGCTGCAGGGATTCTCTCACCTGATTCTTGTGATATTGTCCATTTATGAAAAGAGCTCTCACAAATTCCTGTAGTGAAGGTACAGCTGTGACCTGTAACTTCACCACAAGAACAAAAGCAGGAATGTCAGAGGCTGGCAGGTTCTGGCCTCCAGACATCTCCCAATGGGGCTTCCAAGAAAAGTCTCCTGAGGACTGGCACAGTGCAGAGCTGCTTAGCTCAGGATGGGAGAAGGGCACTGAGGGGGTGGGTGCCAGCTTTTCACGGGCAGCGCCCTCTTTCCCTAGAAATGCATCCTGTACTACATCCACGTGCTGGGAGCCTGCCTGACCTTCGGGGTGGGGTCCATTTACATGCTGCTTCAGACCATCCTGTCCTACCTGATGCAGCCAGAACTTCACAGCAAAGACATCTTCTGGGCCCGCCTGGCCGTGTTCCTGTGGAGCTCTTCCAGCATCCTGAGCAGTATCCTTTGCCTGGGCAGTGGCACCAAACCCCAGCAGCCTCCCCAGGATTTACACCTGACCTGAACCACCACCATGTGCCACAAGAGGCCTGTCATTCTTGATTGTGTGCCCTGGTCTGTATTCCAACCTGGGAATTTCAGGGAAAAGGATTAATTCCTTTAATACTTTTAATATCCCCCCTGGATATTAAAAAAAACCATAAGAGGGATGGTTACCACCCTTTCTCCTCCCCTTTCCTACTGCACACCAGAGGCTGAAAACAGAAAAAATAAGAGTTTATCCCCAACAGGTCTGACTAAATAAGGAAAGATGGGGCCAAAGGGAAGTGTGCTTAAGGGATGGGTGGTTTCAATGGGGGAAAAAAACAGGTAAGAAATAAAAGTGTGTTCCTGAGGACAAGAACGGTGTAGCGTGTTAGAGTTGGATACAACTAAAAGAGAAACCCAGAAAGTAGCACAAGAGGAAATACTCTAACAGACCACGTGGAGCAGGGCTGCTGTGCCCGCTGGCTCTGGAGCAGGGATGAGGTACTGGCACTTTCCAGAGAGACAATTCTGGAGCACATTTCAAGGGTGTGTCAGGGGGGACTTTGACCTCTGATCTCCTCCCTGCTCATCCTGCAGTTCAAAATACAAGGCATTTCTGACTGGCATTCCCTACCACCTTCCCTCGGCATCAGAACCCATCCTCCCCCTTTAGTTTTGAAGCTGGAAGTGGCTGTGGGGTTCAGAGAAAGGAAGAAACACAGAATGGTTTGGGTTGAAGGGACCTTCTAGTCCTGCCCTCTCACAGTGGGAATCCATTCCTGTTTATCTGTGTATTTATATACCAAATGTGGGCCAACCTACCCAGAAATAGAGGTCTTTTTCCTCTCCAGACTCATTGAAAGAGTCAGGAAACTGCACCAGAACAGTTCCCATGCTCACCACAACAGACCTGAACATTGGATTTAAAAATCAAACTCAGTTTTTGTGTCAAACAGGACAACACCACCAAAGCTTCTGAATTCCAGAGATGCAAGTTGCAAAACCCATCGCTTAAACCCTGTCCCATCTGCAGCTGTATCCAGGCCACTGATTTAATCCCCACCAATCCCACATTTCCAGGCTGGCAGCCAATACCAACACTAAACCATAAGTCCCATTTCCCATGGTTGGAGCATCTCGCTGGGCTCCCATCCCTGCTGCTACAGGGTTATAGAATCTGCAGGAGTCAGAGGTGCAGGGACAGTGGGGCACAGGCTTGTTACCCATCATGAAGGACCCTCACCTGCTGAGGGGCTTGGCAAACAGCAAGGAAATCATCCAGGAAACTTGGAGAATTGTTGTCCCTAACAGAAATTTTTGGAATTAGCAAACAAGATTTTCAGCTTTGAATAGTGAGGAACCAAACTTGGGGGAAACTAAAATGGAACAATATGATCTGCTGCAAGTTAAGCTCCTCTTGCAGATGCCAGAAGCCCACAAACCTCAAATCTGTAGAGGTTTTTGTACCAATGTGGTCTAACCAAAATTATAGGGAAGTTGTAGAAATAATGATGTGTACGTACATAACAATGAAAGGGGAAGGAAAATTATTGTTCTAAATGAACAGCTCATAATGTAATAAGGGAAAGGGGGACAGGGAGAAGTCTGTGGCCTTGGGTGAAATGGTTGTAACAGGTACTGGAAGACAGAAGGAAATGTATTTTGTGTCAGCTCTGGGGTCACAGCAGGCCCAGGGCAGTGCCCATCCCCTGTGCTGGCACTGCTGGGGCACCTCCAGTCCTGGGATCAGCTCTGGGCCCCTCCTGACAAGAGACATTGAGGGGCTGGAGCGTGTCCAGGGCAGGGAACAGGGCTGGGGAAGGGTCTGGAGCCCCAGGAGCAGCTGAGGGAGCTGGGAAAGGGGCTCAGCCTGGAGCAAAGGAGGCTCAGGGGGGACCTTGTGGCTCTGCACAAGTCCCTGACAGGAGGGGGCAGCCGGGGGGGTCGGGCTCTGCTGCCAGGGAACAGGGACAGGAGGAGAGGGAACGGCCTCAGGCTGGGCCAGGGGAGGCTCAAGGTGGATATTGGGGAAAATTTCTTCATGGGAAGGGTGGTCAGGCCCTGGCACAGCTGCCCACTCAAGGCCATGTTTGTGCCAGGAAGTCCAGGCTTGTTCACCACCAAAATTAATCTTTCATATCAGGAGGCTCTTGATGTTTAATCTCATTACCCAATGAAGAAGTTAATACCTTAATCCTATGAAAATCGGGTTATCTGCAAATTAATGATCCGAGTTTCATTTGTGGTGTTGCAGGAGCACTTTCTTGGGTACCTTCCCTCTGTAAGATGTTGAAAAAGTGACATCAACCACTCCAGAAAGATCCAGGTCTTGGATTAAATGGGGGATCATTGTCACGTGGGGTGAAATCCAAAGAAGTTCTCAAACCTTGACTAAGAGGGAAACAGAAAAGCCAAAAACCCTCTTTGCTGCAGGTGATACAGAATTCCAACCTGTGGCTCACAGCAAGAATTCAGGGTGGTTGAGACATTGAAAAGCCATCAGAGAAAGAGATCTAGACTTTTATTAGGGTGGGAAATGCCAGTAAAATTAAATCTAAATGCTCTGTAAGTGCTCACATATGATCATAGCTTAAACACTTACATGAGAGTGCTGTACTTGATCAGAGGAATAACAAGAAGCAGCACACAGAGAACAGAAATAATGGATTTAGGTTCAGATTAACCTTTTCACGTGACAATAACCAGGGATTGGGACAAGCTACAGGTTGATGGGCACGATGTGAACAGTCCATGGCACCATTAACTGCTCCTCAGGCTGAGACCTCACAGCCTCAGCTCAACACAGTCTGCAAGTTCCATGTCCTTCATTCTTGGCCTTGAATCTTCCTTAACCTCTTCCCTCAGTGTTTGTGTCCTCAGTTGTGTTGTACAGTGGCCTGTATGGCCAGAACCTGGTGCAGAAGCTGCACTGGGACCCCCAGGAAAGAGTAAGTGACTGGGGGAGAAATGGACACCAAATCCATCTGGGTTTGGAGGGACAGGTGGGAACTTCTGCAACTCACCACATGGACTGGGGTGGGAGAGGAGAGAGCTGTGCCAGCCAAACCAGCCAGCAGCTCCTTGGAATCACAGGATCCCAGGCTGGGGTGGATTGGGAAGGAAGTTAAAGCCCATCCAGTTCCACCCCCTGCCCTGGCCAGGGACACCTTCCACCGACCCAAGTTGCTCCAAGCCCTGTCCAACCTGGCCTTGGACATTTCCAGGGATAGGGCAGCCCCAGCTTCTCTGGGCAACCTGGACCAGCACTTGCTGAAGTTCTGATCTCACAAAACTTTGGATCTTCAAGTGTAGCTCTAAATTAATCCCTCCTGCATCTTGAGGAGGGCCTTGAAGCTCCCTGCTCTTTGTTAGTTGAGCTCTGGATTGAACCTTCAGGTTTTGCAGGTGGGTATTAAATTCCCAGTGGACATCATCCCAGTTGGAGCAGGTGCTTTCCTGGTCATTCTCATTCTTCAACACTTCCTTCTTGGAGACTCCAGACACAAGAAGGGATTTTGGTCTCCAGTGGGAATAGGTGTGGATGCAAGATCTCACATAGTGTTCCACGAGTCACGAGCCATCCATGCACCACTGCAGGTTCCAGAGCAGTTTCCACACAGATTTTTTCCCCTCTTTAACACAGGGCTACACCCCCCACATCATCAGCACCGTCTCCGAGTGGTCGCTGGCATTCTCCTTCCTCAGCTTCTTCCTCACCTACATCCGTGACTTCCAGGTAAAATGAAGTTCATGTTCTCTTTTTCTGAATGGCCCGGGGTGGTGCAGCTGGGCAGCCTTAGATTTTGTGGAATCATGGAATCGTTTTGGTTGGAGAAGACCTTTAAGGTGGTGGAACCCAGCATGGATCAGGAGTCACCAGGGCTGGAGAGCCATGAGCAGCTCTAAGTGACCCCCATAGAATCTGTCCCTGCTGTGTCAGCACAGCTCCAGCACCAGGCTGGCCTTAACTGGCCAGACCTGTCACAGCCACAGGACAAGGCAAATGATGGAGCCAGTCCAGAGCACAGCAAGGAGCCAGGCACATGGTTCTGAGCTGATCTGTTGGTGTTTCCAAAAATCTTTAGCATTTCCTCTGGCCACTGAAGTTCCCAGTGCTGAGGCAGTGAGGAGCTGCTCACGGGGACTCCCTTTGCTTTCCCTCCACAGAAAATCTCCCTGCGAGCCGTGGTCAGCCTGCAGGGCCAAACCCTGCACGAGAGCCCACCGAGCTTCGGGGCAGAGGAGCAGGCGTTGCTTGTGGCAGGGAGCATCTGATGGATGGAGAGAACTCAGCAGAACTCAGGAATTCAATAGCAATAACAGCTGAAATTTCTAAACATCTATTTTATATTTTTAAAAAGTATGAAGTGATTGTCTTGTACTTGACATCAAGGGCTTTGCTATTAACCCACAGCAATGCAAATGTTACCAGTACTGTGAATGAGTCTGTGACATTTCTACATTTTCCAATGTAATGAAGGATTAAATGAAGATTATTAATGAGTTGTTGTCTCCTCATCTCTTCCTCCACATCCAGTTTGACCTCCCTCACCCTCCTCTCTCCAGTGCTCCTGGCCAAGTCCTTTTGGATGGCAGAGCCTCCAGCCTCACCTCTGCTCCCCTTGGGCCCAGGGAGCTGATCCATGCCCTGCACTTTGGGCCAGATGGGATGGACCCCAAAGCCTCCCCATCCTTTGAGCAGCCCATAGGGAAAAACCTCTTCACCCCACAGCCTGCTCTGGAGGTGAAGAGGCAGCTGAGCAGCTCCCTCCTGCTGGCTCTGGAGAGGAGTGACAGGGAGCAGCAGGAACCACACAGCCATGGAATCCCAGAAGGGTTTGGCTTGGAAGGGACCTTAAAGCCCATCCCATTCCACCCCCTGCCATGGGCAAGGACACCTTCCACTAGACCAGCTGGTTCCAGGCCCTGTCCAACCTGGCCTTCTCTCCATCCCTCTCGTGGCCATTGCTGGAGCTGACGGGCAGGTTGGCCCAGGAATTCTCATGCCAAGTATCACTGTTGCACAGGTGGAAGAGTTGGCCAAGGCAGCCCATGTCCTGCTCCCTCCAGAGCCAAGAGCTGTTCCTAAACACCCCAGAGGGCAACCCTTGTTCTCGTGTCCTTGACATCCCTGGTGCTCCCTGACAGCCTCCAACCCAAGCCAGCTGCTCCTTCCTCCAGCTGCTTCCAGCAGCTCCCAGAGTGCTGACAGCCCTTATTCCAGCCCTAAGGAGTGTCTGTGCTGCAGGGGCCGAGCTCCATGAGCCTCTCAGTGCCAGACACACCAGCTGGTTCCAGGGTCAGTCCATAGGGACAGCCTCCCACACTCCAGAGTCATGCCCAGACCGAGCCAGAAGCCTTAAAAACAAACATCTCGAATTCTACCAGAGTACAGCAGATTAAGGAGATATTTGATTGCACACAGACCTACCAAGTACATCCACAGCTGCCTCTGAGCCCTGCTTGGCAGGAATAGCTCAGCTCCCTTCCCAAGTTATTGCTCAAGGCTTGTACGTGAGCTCCAGCACATTTCCTCCCACACCAGAATCCCTTACATTGGCATCTTCCCTTCCTGGAGGGGCAGGCAAAGCACCAGGAGAGGAATTAATCTAAGCTGGAGGCCTCCTGGAAATCCTAGCAGTTCCCTGGGCAGCTTCTTTCTCCCAGATTTAAATGGGATGTCTCCATCCCTGTTACTCCATTTCCAGCCTGGTTCAGCCAGAGTTCAGACAATCCACAGGGTGTAAACAAACTTTGGGGGCAAAAGCTGCCAAACTACTGAGGGCAGTGGGGTGAGAGGACAGGTGGGTGAGATAAACACGGAGTCACAGAGAACCCTGGACTCTACAGCCTGGGAAGGTCTCCCAGAGTTGTATTTTAGCTGCTGATGAATCCTTAGGGATCCCAGCTGCCCTGGAGAGCTGCACACTTGGCCACACGCTTCCTAAGCAGGGAATAGGTAAACCCCAGTTCCTGATTAACTGCTCCAGTGTAGAAAATGGGATGTTTCAGCCGAGAGAATCCTTTGCCTCCCTCAAGGCTCATTAGACAAATGGTTTAAGCAGGAAATGGTCCCAACAGCGATGGGATCCCTGTGGAGAGGGAGGGAGAGAACTCTTTGCCTGGTACGATGGGAGGAGAAGGAAAAACCCCAACTGATTAATTCATGTAGCTCTCAAGGAGGCTCTAGAAGACATCTGCCTGCTCACAGGGCTTTCCTCAGCTCCCCTTCACTGCTTTCTCCCTGGATCCCTGTGAAACATGGAGATGTCATTCCTGACAACGGCCATCTGACGTGCTGCTCCCAGAAGCGATTCCTGCCCCAGGGAGCAGGAGTTTCTCTGTCATTTAATGTCCCTGTGATGAGCCAGCCAGGGCAGACTGAGGTTTAGGTTGGACATTAGGAAAAATTTCTTCCCCAAAAGGGTTGTCCAGCCCTGGCACAGCTGCTCAGGGCAGTGTGGAGTCGCCATTCCTGGAGGGATTAAAAAAAACCATGTGGATGTGGCACTTGGGGGACATGGTTAATGGTGGCCCTGGCAGTGCCGGGGAACAGCTGGACTCCATGATCTCAGAGGGCTTTTCCAACCTCAAAGATTCTGATTTTACTGCCCAAACCAGTACATTCCTGGGTTTACAGTTAACACCCCAAAGCCCCCTCACTGCTTCCCCACCAGCCCAGCACCACATGCTGGGATTCCTGCTCATCTGCAGATCCATGGAAGTTCAGCCTTAGAGCATCCAACTCTTCTCTGTTTAACAACCTCCTCAATGCCCAGAAAACCCTTTTCTTGCTCTCTCACCCTTTGCCAGGAGACAGGGATGAGCAGCACCAAGGAGCAGCTCCCTGCTCCCAGCTGCTCCAGAGTTACACACCCCCATGAATCCCTGCCTTTTCTCCCTTCTCTGCAGCCCCACCCACAGTCATGATCCAGGGGCTGGGTTGGGTCCCTCCTCCCATAGAATCATGTCTGGAAAAGACCTTCAAGATCATCCATCCAAGTCCATCCCACACTGCCACTGTAGCCCCATAACCCCTAAATCTCATCACCCAGCAAGATCCAGACACCCTCTGAACAACTCCAGGGATGGTGCCTCCACCAGCTCCGTGGGCAGCCCCTTCCAGCCTGACCAGCCCAGCACTGAACAGACTGACAGGGTCCATTAACACACCTGATGGCCCTGACCAGCCCCCAGGGACCTCCTCACACACTCATGGCCCATGAGCTCCATCTGAGCCCAAGCTTGAGCACCCAGTCCTGGCCTGGGCTGTTGTGGGTGGCCCTGGCTCAGCTCTGCCCCGGGATTTATTCTGTGGACAGTCCTCAGATCTCAATTCACAGAATCCCAGAATGATTTGGGTGTGAAGGGACATTAAAGACCATCTCATTTGACCCCTGTGTCATGGGCAGGGACACCTTCCACTGTCCCAGGCTGCTCCAAGCCCCATCCAACCTGGCCTTGGGCACTGCCAGGGATCCAGGGGCAGCCCCAGCTGCTCTGGGCACCCTGTGCCAGGGCCTGCCCACTCTCACGGGGAACAATTCCTTCCCAATATCCCATCCAACCCTGCCCTCTGGCAGTGGGAAGCCATTCCCTGTGTCCTGTCACTCAATTGCCCCAATTCCTTCACCAGCTCTCCTGGAGCCCCTTTAGGCCCTGGAAGGGGCTCTGAGGTGTCCCCAGAGCCTTTTCTTCTCCAGGTGAACACCCCCAGCTCTCCCAGCCTGGCTCCAGAGCAGAGGGACTCCAGGCCTCAGAGCAGCTCCGTGGCCTCCTCTGAACTTTCTCCAGCACCTCAACATCCTTCTGCTGCTGTTGGGCCCCAGGGCTGGAGGCAGCTCTGCACTCAGGGGTCTCACCTGAGTGGAGCAGAGGGGCAGAACCTCCCCTCCCCCGCTGCCCATACTGGGGGATCAGCCGAGGGCCTGGGGGCATTCTGGACTGGGGCATGTCCAGCGCTCACCACAAACACCCCCAAGTCGTTCTCCCAGGGCTGCTCCATCTGTTCATCCCCAGCCTGGATTCATCCTGCGGTCACCCTGACCCAGGTGCAGCACTCAGAACTTGGCCTTGTTAAGCCTCCTGAGATTCCCATGAGCCACTTTTGAGCTCGTCCGGGTCCCTCTGGGTGACTCTGTCCCTCAGGAGTGTCCCTGCCCCCTCAGCTCAGTGTCACCTGCTCAGGGTGCCCTCAATCCCTTCATTTGTCATTAATAAAGATACTAAATAATGCTGGTCCCAGTACAGACCCCTGAGGGACACTACTGATCCCAGTATGGACCCGTGAGGGACACTACTGATCACTGATGTCTGTCAGGACTCTGAGCTGTTGACCACAAGCTCCTGGATGTGCCCATTCAACCCATTCCTTATGCACCTGACAGTCCACCCGTTAAATCCATCTCTCCAATGGAGAGAAGGATACTGGGGGGGAACCGTGGCAAATGGTTACAGAAGTCTAGAAAAATGACATCTGCAGGCCTTCCCTCATCACTGATGGAGTCCCTCCTGTGGAGCTTCTCATCCACCAATGCCCCCAGGTCCTTCTCTTCAGGGCTGATCTGTTCATCCCCAGCCTGGAGCTGTGCTCGGGGTTGCCCCGACCCAGGGGCAGGATCTCATCCTTGGCCTTGTTGAACTTCATGAGGTTCACACGATCCCATCTCTCCAGCCCATCCAGGTCCCTCTGGATGCCCCATCCCTTCCCTCCAGCATCTCACTGTCAGCATCGTGCTGAGGGTGCCTCAACCCCACTGTCACCGACAAAGACAGCGCTGGTCCCAACACTGACTCCTGGGGACACCACTTGTCACTGGGCTCCCCTTGTCTACAGCTGCAGCCCACAACCCTTTGAGTGCCACCATCCAGCCAATTCCTTATCCACTGAGTGTCCCACCCATCAGATCCACGTCTGTCCAGGTTTGAGACAAGGCTGTCCTGCAGGACAGTGTCAAATGCTTTGCACAGTCCAGGTAATGATGTCAGTCGCTCTGCCCTCACCCACCAGCACTGTAACCTCATCATACAGGGCCACCAAGTTTGTCAGGCATGATTTGCCTTCAGAGAAGCCATGTTGGCTGTCACCCATCACCTCCTTCTTTTCCATGTGCCTTAGCCTAGTTTCCAGAAGGATCTGCTCCATGATCTTGCCAGACACCAGTGTGACTGACTGGCCTGTAGTGCACTGCATCTGCCTTATTTCTCTTTTGAAAAATGGAGTCAAATTTCCCATTTTCCAGTCAGTGGGAACTTCACCAAACAGCCACAACTTCTCAGATATGATGGAGAGTGGCTTAGGAACTTCCTCTGCCAGTTCCCCCAGGATCCAGAGATGCATCTCATCAGGTTCCATGGACCTGTGCACCTTCATATTCCTTAAATACTCCTGAATCTGACCTTCTCAAGTCCAGAGAAGGGAGTAGAGCTGGTGGGAGGGTGTGGAGCACAAGTCCTATTAGGAGCAGCTGAGGGAGCTGGGAAAGGGGCTCAGGCTGGAGCAAAGGAGGCTCAGGGGGGACCTTGTGGCTCTGCACAAGTCCCTGACAGGAGGGGGCAGCTGGGGGGGGGTCGGGCTCTGCTGCCAGGGAACAGGGCCAGGAGGAGAGGAAATGGCCCCAAGCTGTGCCAGGAGGAATTTCTCCATGGAAAGGGTGGTCAGGCATTGGAAGGGGCTGCCAGGAAGGTGATGCAGTAACAATCCCTCGAGGTGTCCAAGGAATGCCTGGACACGGCACTCAGTCACAAGGTGGGGATTGGTCACAGGCTGGGCTCGATGACACAGGTTTGACTTGATCACCTTGGACGGCTTTTCCAACCTTAAAGGTTCTGGGATTCTCTGATTCTCCCACTGTGGACAGTTCCTCCTTCTCCCAGTCCCCGCCTTTGCCCCGCGACTCCAGAGGTGTGACTGGGTCACTTCCCAGTGAAGATGAGGCACAAACGTCGCTGAGAAGCTCAGCCTTCTCCATGGCCTGGGTAAGCAGGTGTCCTGTTTGCTTCTGGAGAGGGCCCACATTTTCCCCAGTCTTCCTTTTCTCACCAATGTACCTATAGAAGCTTTTCTGTTGCTCTTGATGTCCCTGGCCAGATTTAACTCTAGTAGGGCTCCAGGTTTCCTAACCTGATCCCTCGCTGCTTGGACACTCCCTCTGTATTCCTCCCAGGCTGCCTGTCCTTGCTTCCACGCCCTGGAGGCTTCCTCTTTGAGTTTGTTCAGGAGCTCCTTCTTCACCCTCACAGGCCTCCTGGAGTTTCTGTCCTTGGGATGCGTTGCTCCTGAGCTTGGAGGTGATCCTTAAATATCAGCCAGCCATCCTGGGCCCCTCCTCCCTCTTGGGCTTTATCCCATGGGACTCAACCAAGCAGATCCCTGAAGAGGAGAACAGCTTTCCTGAATCCCAGGGCTCACTGTGTGCCCTCCTGGCTGCCCTGAGGATCCTGAATCCACCATTCCATGTTCCCTCAGCCCAGGCTGCCCTTGAGCTTCTCATTCCCCACCAAGTCATCCCTGTTGGTGAGCACAAGGTCCAGCACAGCTCCTCCCTTTGCTGGCTCCTCTCTCACTTGGAGAAGGAGTTTATCCTCAAGGCATTCCAGAACCTCCTGGATCAATTATGCTCCGTGTGTTGTCCCTCCAAGAGATACTGGCGTGCTTGAAGCCCCTCATGAGGAGCAGTGTTGTGAACACGACACCGCTATTGTCTGTCCAGAGCTTCATCTGACGGCTGTTCCTGGTACAGACCCCCTGAAAGCCACCCCCACGTGGCTTCCTGGGCTGCACTCGGCAACGCCCAGGTCTGGGTCAGTGCTGGGCTCGACTACCTCAGGTTTAGGTCAGACTTGATGATCTTGAGGGTCTTTTCCAACCTAAAAATGATCCAACAATTCTACATCTGGGACAGAGCTCTGTGAAGGTTTGTGCCTCACACAGAAGTGCTGGGGCTGTGGGGAGTCTGCAGTACAGGAGACAGGCACAGGGGCAGTCCTGGCCAGGGACCCCAAGGCGCCAGGTTTGGCTGATGTTGGCAACTTGCCCAGCACCATCTCTGCTTCCTGATCTGTTCTGCCCAGCACTCACTGCTGCCTCTGCTCTTTGCACTCTGAAATTCCTAAAAGGTTCTTCCCAGGTATTTGCTTGGAGTAACAGTTTTAATGCATATCCTAAATCCATGGAGTTCGTATGTACTTAGCACAGCAATAATCCCAGTGTGTGACACCTTCCTGCCAGCCAGGCTGCACTCAGGGATGGCCACCAGTCACCTTCAGTCCTGGGGTGGCAGCCAGCATTCCCAGAACTCCAGTTCTTCATAGACTCTTCATAGATCATGGGAGTTCAAGGATGAACAGGGCAGCAAAATCCAATCCATGCTGCAGATGATGAGTCTGGACGAGGGGCAGCTCCAACAGCCTCAAGGTCCTTGGCTGTCAGAAACCCCTTTGCTCCTCCTGGCACAACTTTCCCCCATCAGCACATCAAGAGGCTTCTCTTGGCTCTCAGTGAGCCCTCCAACTTTGCACTGATGTTGTTCCAAGGAAGATCTCTCTCTTCCATACTTGGTTTCACTCTTTTTCTGAGCTGCACCAGGTGTTTTCCATCACTATATTGGACATAGCCCATTCACCTTCTTCCACCAAATCCTGGTCACATTTCTTCAAAATTTTGCAGTGACGATTCTTCTCCCAATTTTGAGTATTTTATCATCTCTACAAAGAACCAGGCAAATGGACCACTTTGTTAGGGTAAAAGAGGTTCTGAGAGAAAGAAGATGGTGTATTGTAGAATGTCAGTGCTGGAATCCTCCAGTGCAACGAGAGGATAAGAGAACTTGGCTTCCTTATTTTTTTGAAGATCATTGGAAAATAGAGGAAAGACATTTGTTAGAGGACAGTAAGTGAGCAAAGCCTGTTGGAAGAGTATCCACCAGGTGACTGCAGCAGCAGACACAAGGTTGCCTCCATCTACTTCCTGATTCCCACCTCATCCTTTCAGGTGGGATGGAGTCAATGTCCTTCAAGCAGCCCCATGTCATGCTGTGTTTGGGATTTTGAGGAGACTGCAGATCACACCCCCATGGTTTGAGGAGAGTTCCCACAACATCCAGGTTTTCTCCTTCTCTCACTGTGCACCCCCCAGCAGGCTTGGGATGGACAGGACGTCGGGAATGGACAGGAAGTCGGGAATGGACAGGAAGCTGGGAACAGACACAGCCTGGACAGTCCTCCCAGACTGACCAAAGGGATATTCCATGGCACAGGAGGCCATGCTCAGCAAAGAAAAGCTTTATGGCAGCAGGAGGATGGAGGGACGTTTCTGGTCACAGTGTTTGTCTTCAAGCGAACGCTGCACACAGAGACCCCGGGAAGGGCCGATCTTCTGCACTGCCAGGACGTGGTGACCAAATCCTGATTCTGCTTTTTGCGCAAGCAGCTTTTGCTTGACCTGTTAAACTGCCTTGTTCTCCACCCACGATGCCATCCTTCCACTTTCCCCCATCCCGCAGGAGGGCAGTGATTGGGTGGGTGGGTGTCTGGGACCTGGCCAAGGTCAATTCTGTCACAAAACACCCATTCCATACAAGGTGAGCCCATGCATACCCACAGTACCACCCTGACCTGCTTGTTCCACCACACTTCCCTCCTACCGAGCAATCTCAGTCACTGCAGAGTTTATTTCCATGATTCACCTTCTCTCCTCACCCACCTGCAGCTGGTCCATCACCTTGGTCTAGGCCAAGCTCTCCCCATCCCTGGCAGTGTCCAAGGCCAGGCTGGACGAGGCTTGGAGAAACCTGGGATAGTGGAAGGTGGACCTGCCCCTGGCAGGGAGTGGAATGGGATGAGCTTTAAAGTCCCTTTACACCCCAAACCCTTCTCTGATTCTGTGATTTTTCAGAGCAGGAATTTCCTTTTTCTTACCTTATAAAAACCCCTCCTGCCTCTTCAATCCCCTGGAATTTTTCACACTGTCAAAACTTACATAATTAAGGAATATGGGACTGAGACAGTCGAAGCTCCCCAAGAAACATCCATCCTCCACCAAAACCCTACAGATAAACTGGGCATCCATGGGATAATAAATGAAAACTCTGCAGATGAAAATTTGATTAAAATGAAACAAAATAAGAATAAAACCAGAAATAAGGACAGTAACAAACAACCTCCCATGAACACAAATCCCCAGCGGAGCTCTGCTGGGGCTGGTGATGTTTAACATAAACATCAACAAACAAGAACAAAACAATGTCAAACTCTGCTGGCAAAAAAAGTTATTAATTGGTGGAAGGGAAACTGAAAAACTGCAGAAGGAACCTGCAAGGATCAGAGACATGAACAACAGAGGGCAAGGAAAGGTGTCCCTACAGATACAACAGAGCATGGTGGGAAAACACACAAAAAGTTCTACAAAAATTAGGATGTAAAGACAGTCTGAGGGCACATCCCCTCCTACAAGGCAAACTAAGGTACCATCAACTGATGGTGGCAAGAGACATGTTCAAACAACAACAAATTAAAAGACACTCATTAAGGATTGTTAAAGATACCACCCAGGGATAAACAAGTCTTTTAGCTTCAAGCAATTATTATTAACAGAATTCTGTTTAAAAAAATACATCCCACCCTTCCAAAAGAACCCCACAACCACATTTCCACATTGCACAGCTGGCCATGGCCTTATAAAGGCTCACAATAATGACAGGGAGAGCCATGAATCCAAACTGTCACAGGGCTCCTCCTGCCTCTGTCCTCACATCTGCAAAAGGTTTCGTATAAATATCTGCATTGTTACTGCCTAAAGTCTAATTCCCAGATCCTTTAAATAGCATTTATTAACCACTGACTGTTGACCTTTTCTGAAAATTGACAGTTTTCAGGAATTCATCAAAATTCTCATGCACATGAGGAAAACAAACAAAAAAGTATCCACAGCTGGGGTTTGCAATTTGCATTCGGGTTCTAAGAGCCAGGCCATGGAATTCCAAAGGGGAAAGTTTATTTGCTAAGACTAATACAGAACCCCTCTATTCATCATATGGGGAATGTGCTGGTAAAAATGCCCTTGGTCTGTGCTCTTGGATCGTGTCCCAGAAGTAGAATTTGATGGTCCAAGTTTCTTATTTCTGGCATTTAACAAAAACCTAGAGTTCTCTAAATACACACATACTTAAACTTCACCTAGTTCTTCCATCTACCAGAAATATTCATTTAAGCAAGGGATTTCCTCTTGAAGTCACTGAAGAGGTGATGCACAAGGTTGGGATCTCCGGGGGGGGGGGGTTTAGCTCTGCTGCATTTCCCGACGCATTTCCTCCAGCGCCGCCTCCCGCTCCCGCAGGAGCTGCTTTAGCCGCTTGATCTTTTCATCCCGTATTGTCTCATCCAGGTCCGGGGGAGCCACAGGGAAGGCATCATCTCGGAAAGAACCTTCCAGAACCGAAGTATCCTCTTCAGAAGTCACTAAAACTGAAATCCCTGGCTGGGTAGTGTCACTGTACCTGGGGAACGTGTCCTGCTCTGAGTCCCTCCCTCGGGACGCTCCAGCGGAGCCGGTGGGAACACTTGGCTCTGGTGAGGCTGGGGGAGGTGAAACACTCCTGTTAAGTGCACTGGAACCTGAGCTGGTGATCTCTAAACTGAGACTTGTGGCTGATTTGATCGAGGTTCTCCTTCTCTTGCCACTGTCCAACAACGGTGAGGATTTCCTTTTCCTAGTCAAATCCTCTTCCAGATCCACAATTATCTGCACAGTCAGAAACAGACAAAATTCACTTCTGTTAAACTGGGCATCAGCTACTTTATAACACCAAGTTCTCTAAGCACAAATTACGAGTTATTTGTTGCAAGCTTTTTAGAATTACTGCCTGGAAGAAGTTTCCTTCAGCAAAAGAACAAAGATATTTCTGCATTTGATATTTTTCTAGTAAAGATTCCCAGTTAACAATTCCAGAACACTGAATTCCCTCCTTAGTCAACACCGCATGTCTGCCTTTCCTGGGCATGTCCATCATCGCCTGTGGCTGTTTAAGTTAACACTACTGCAAGACAAAACCTTTCTAATTTGATGGGAAAATTCAGTGTAGAAGAATTCTTCATGTCTACATTTCCAAAAACATCAATCTGAGAAGTAATGTCCACTATCAGATTCAATTCCTCCCAGATGTTTTATTATTTGAATCATGGAATCACATCCTGGTTTGAGCTGGAAGGGACCTTAAATCCCATTCCATTCCACCCCCCGCCATGGGCAAGGACACCTCCCACAAGACCAGGTTGCTCCAAGCTCCATCCAACCTGGCCTTGGACACTTGGGATGGATGGGTTAAAGCTAATGTGAATGTCAACAGCAGCCATGGATCTGCCCAATTATTAGCACTGAATTAGTAAAACCTGAGAAAGTCTTTGACTGAGTTGAGTAGAACCACATAGAAGAAAATGTGGCTGAAAAGAAATACTTGGATGGATAAAATCCTTTCCATGCATTAACATGAAAGTTCTTCCTTCCAGAAGTACCCAACCAATGACAAAGTTCAAACCAACATTTGTAATTTTAAAGATTGGACAGATCTACAAGTAAATTTCTTTTAACAAACCCATTCCTCTGCCTGTACCCCCTGCACTGCTGGACAAACACAACCATCTGCAGAGGGTTAAATATAAATCAGGATACCAAGGTCTGGTCCCTATTCCAACTAGGACCATCACCACCAGCAGGGACAGTTTTCTCCAAAGAATCTGTTGTTCAAGTTTCCTCCAGAACCCAAAAATGAGGATAAAAATTCCTAGATGGTGCTCGAATCATACAGAAATCTCAAACAAGTTCTCACAGAGATCCCAACAACTCCTGACTCTCCTGGTGAATCCAGAGGTGGGAGGCTCCAAACACCCCCAGCTCTGCACTGACTGAACATACACTGCTTTCTGAGTGTTTAGCACTGAAAAATCCCAGATACCTTTTCCTCTTTAACACATTCCTGATGATGATTCGTTAGTTCCACATCCAATGAGGATGAACTGCAAGAACCATTTTTCCTTTCCAAGCTCTCACTGGAACAAACCCTTTCTTCTGGATTCTCACAGACGGCCCTTAACGGTATTCTTGTAAGGTAAACTCTCTCCTCCTTAAAGAGACCAAATTTTTTCCTTAATTCCAAGTATTGTTTCCAGTGTGGGTGCTCTTGGTGTTTGATTTGAATAACCTTTCCCGGTGAATCCATCTTTTGACATTGGATCTGAAATACAGAAGCAGTGAGAGAGCCATCAATCACTCTCTCACTCTCTCTCTCTACATATAAATAGATAAAATATATTAATATACAAGAAATAGGTACTAGAAAGACAGGTGAACATTTATTTTGTCTGCCATTCTCCAAGAGCTACATTTAACACAGGTAACATTTAACACAGATAAGCCAATTGTGATAAATTATACACAAATTATCATAGGTCTAACACTCGTTATTTAACACTCCAAGTACATTGTGGAACATCCAGAAAATGTCCAGGCCAACCAGCAACCACAAAAATAAAAGAAGCAACAAGAGAATCATCTGTTCTACCCCTTCAAATAGCAAAGAAAGAGGAGGGAAGAGCAGGCAGTGTCCTTACTCTGCAATCCAGGGGTTTGCAAATTTAGGGACAAGAGCACCAAATTTGCTATTTCTCACCAAGGTTAAAGCAAATGCAAATGCTGACACTTGGCATCACACAGCACTGAGGAAAATAAATGGTATTTCAACCATTTTTCAGGTGAGGAACAATAAAAAAGCTAAGTCTTACAGTCTGTTGCAATAATTAAATGTCTAAAATTTGCAAAAATACACTTGGCTGACATTTCTGTTCTGCCTGGACAACACAAACAAGTTTCAGAATTATTTTTTTTCCCTGGAAACAAATTCATCCTGGCCTCTGGAGCTACTAAAAACGTGACCACCAATCCTGCATGGGGAGTTTGTGGGATTGGAGGCCTACAACTTCTAACAGATTTTCAACATTATGATCTTAAAAGAATATGTCAATGCAGCCACTAAGGATCTCAAGAGTTCCCTCTGCCTGACGTGGAGCCAGGAGTGAAGGAGGTGGATCCCTCCCCACCAGGGCAGGGGAGGAAGGAAACACAGCTCCTGCCTGTGGCTGTCAGAGCAAGTGGAGTCTGGAGCCGACAGTGCTACACACCAGAGTTGTCTCTGGAAGACAAACTCTGCTCTTCCAACTTGCTCTCCTCTTGTGAGATGCAAACTTGACTTTCTCTACCCTACATCACCCCTACAGCCCTAAGGTTGTGCTGTGAGCGTGTGGCATCAACATCCAAGAGCCCAAACCATGAACAGCCTCCCTGGAGTTCAGTTATTGCTCATCATTTATCTCAGGAGGAAATCAAAAGCTACCTTACCTCTGCCCCTTTCTTTTCTATGCATTTCTCACTTGCACAGTGCAAAATTATTAGGAAATAGGCCATTTATTGACTAGAACCAACCTTAGAGCTGCATTTCCAGGATACCTGGTTACAAAAATGTGTGAACTCATCAAGAGCCATTTTATCCACCTAAAACCAGGACCACAGAACCACTGACCAGACACTGGGGTGGCATGTTTATGATTTATTACCTTTGGCCAGTCTTCACTGACAGCACATTCCTGCTTAGCCTGAGGTGACACAGGCCCTGCTGCCCTCGGGGAATGACTCAGGTCTTTGCCACTTTGCCACACACCTTCCTGCACCCCTACTGCTGCAACTGGGGTCGCTCCACTGCAAGAAACGCTCTTGGTGAAGGGCAAACTCTGTCTCTGCATTACACTGGAATCCTGCTGACTAGCACTTGGTGTCAGCAGAGCTGCAGGTGTGGATTTTAAGTCATTTCTTAAGCCAACTGGTGATGAATTTTTGGAGACTGTACACGGTTTTGGGTCTTTTTGAGACAGCACCACTCCTTTGCTTTTTGACAACACCAGATTGACCACTTTACTGGTTATTTTATTGACTTCAGCAGAACCAATTCGCTTGGGTGTCTCCTTTTTAAGTGAAGCATCAGAAGAGGAAGATGTTTGTTTGTCAGCCTGGGCTGACAGAACATCAGAGCCTCTTTTGGTCAATAAATAGACTTTCCCATTGTACATGACCAGAGCATTATCTTTTAAAGGTGTGATTTTGGTTTGGCTTCCACCAGGACCGTTAGAACAGAGTGGCAAAATATTTGCAGGATTAACTTCTACATTCTTTGTGTCTGACAAAGTTTTCAGGATCTTGGAAGCCACATTATTTGAAGACTTTACAGGGATGAGACAAGCTGCTGAGAGCGGGGCAGTTTCTTGCACGATCCATTTCATGGGAGTTTGCTGGCACTGCTGCCCCTCGGATGGGACTGGCTCGGGAGAAGAACCAGATCCCTTTTGGGCAGCTGTCACTATCAGTGTCTTTGAAACTTCCGTGGCAGGTTTGGGGCAAAAGCTCTGCAAGTGCGTGGGCAGGACTTGGGAGGTTTTCACTGTGTTCACGGGTGACACGTAAATCACCGTCGGCGTTTTTGTACTGTCAGCCCCTCCAGACACGTTGGTGGCTGCAGCTGCCAGGATTTTTTGCTGTATTGAAGGTGGCAAAAGAGAGGCTGGGACAGATTTCACTTCTGCATCAGCTGGAATCTGGAGGTGGTGTCCAGAGGGCAGTGCTGGAGACCTGACAGTCACTGGGACGGGTTTGGTGTTCACCACCATGTAGGTTGTGCTGCTCTGGTGAGAGGAGCTCGTGATGGCCACGTTCTGCAAGGACACTCCATCCACGGACACACAGCTGCTCTGGCCGTTGGCAGCTGCACTTGGAATCGAGCTTTCCTTTTCAGAATCTGTCCTAACACTCTCCTGCTTGTCTAATGTCCTCGTAAGAATAATCTTTCCAGGATTAGGAGGCTGGAAAATAGGTATCTTAACAGATGAAGGCGCAGCAGTATTGCCAAGCTGTGTCTTAAAAGTAAGATGGACTGGGCTAGAAACATTTGCGTTAGAATTATTTGGCATGGCTGGAGACTGAACTACTGGCACAAAGCTTCCAGAAGTTTTAGAAATGGGAAGCAATTTCAGAAGGTTTTTTCCATCTGGTCCCGTTGTCTGAACGACTCGGTACATACAGCCTGCAATGCTTAACAAAGAAAAGGGAAAAGAGAGAAAAATGAAAGGCAGTGTAAGTGAACGAGCACAGGTACTTTAATTCATGAGCATCAGTGAACTCTACACCCAGGGCTGAAGCAGATTAACTCCTGGAAAATACCTGAGTTAATTTTCAGGAGCTTCCTACTGACCTACCCAGGTTTCCATTTCAGACCATCTCAGACTGTCTGAAAATAGTGTCCAGCTTCTACACCCCAGAGTAGCAAGAAATGACATTTTTTCAGATTAAAAGTAAGTTAAAAGACCCCAGAAAACACCTCACATTACCCTCCTCTTCCCCTCACAGGGCCTTTCATTCTGAAAATGATACCACTACCTCCCAATTTCCCAGAGAAGCCTTATTTTCCCCTTTCCCATCTCCCTGTTACTATTTCTAACCCTCCTGAGTGCTATGAACTATGAATTTCAGGAAGGCTTCAGGAGAATACAGGCAGAGTAGCTGCATGGCAAGAGAGAAGCAGAAACTACTTCAGACACAACAAAGGAATTTGGAAACAGGATGTGTTTATTTTGTAGAAGAGGTGGCTCCTGTGCCTCCCTGGCACCTGCCTGGCCATTCTTGAGGCAGATACAGACCACAGAGGTGGTTCATCCTCAAAGAGATGGAAAACTATCAAACGATACTGGGTTATAAACATTTTTGAGAACAGAAGTCTAAGTCTAGGAAGGAAAAGGCTTCAAAACCAAGGAGGAACACATGGAAACAGCACCAGGGACATCTGGAGAGAAAACAGAGATTTCTTGCAGGTGAAGTAAGAACTCACCAAGAGACAGACAGATCTTGTCAAAACACAAGTTAGTTGTGACTGCTCCAAATGCCAAGATTTTTCGAGTCCATGGCAGGACAAAGAACCTCTCCCACTCCAGGGGAGTCTGCCCAATGCAGGCTCTTCTGCAAAGAACTCCTGGACTCTGAGCAGAACAATCTACTGCCCAAAGCACTGCAGAGACACGTGTGGGCAAACAAAGCTGCCCTCACTGAGAAAGAAGAGACCAAATCACTGGAAGTTGTGACAGCAGATCCAGAGCGATTAAAAAGCAGAGCTGCCAACTCCAGCTGGAGTCACCAAGAGCACCACGTCCATCCCATCGACTTCCTGTGTCAGTAAATGCTGTGAGACCACGGACATGGGAGCAGTTCCCAGTCCCACCGCGATGACATCAGGGCTGTGTTCTGCTTTCTGTCAGGTAGCTTTGAAATGGGCATTTTTTCTGTCTTTTTTGGGCTTCTGACTCAGCTTGGAGCAGGGCCCGAGAGCTCAGTCCTGCATCCCAGCCCTGTGGCTGCTCAGGGGTCAGCCAGCCTTCGCTTCTCCCACCTGCTGAGAAGTCACAGGAGTGCTCTTCACTCCCAAAGCTGGGCGGTTCCTGCTGGGAGTCACATCCCCTGGGGGCTGACACAAACACCCCACTACTGTCTGCCCAACACACAAAGCCATCAGATACACAGAGCCCTCCTTGCTGTGACCTTGGAATTAACTCCCACCCCCAGTGTTTTGGTACAATGCCTCATTTCTGGGCACAAGGTATGAAAATGGAGATTTTTACATGAGGTATCAGTGCAGTGGGCAGGAAATTCTGCAGTATTTTTGGTTTTAAGGTGCTGAAAATTAAAATATGGGCATTATACCACATGGTTCCTAATGGAAGCTGTCACAGGAGGGCTTATGAGCAAAATGGGAGTTGGATGTTTTGGCATCAGAAACGAGAGTTGAGATGGACTAGCACTGACAGGCAACAGTCTGACAGAAAACAGTTTTGCTTAAATGAAGAGGAAGTAGAAATATTTGTGTGTTTGAACATAACTAAAGCAGAGAAAAAAGACTTTTGGAGCACTTTAAACCTCCCAGCACTACTGACAATGCAAATGAGGAACAGCAGCAGCTCCTGGACTGTGCTTTGAATCTCTCAATACTTGTTTAATAACTCCATGGTCTACAGCCTCAACTTTGCTTCTATATATAAGAAGTAAAAGCAAATCCAGAAGGAATTTTTCAGCAAGTCCCACAAATGTGGAGCTGCTGAACAGAGAAACAGGCACTTACCTGCACCCCAACTAACTACGGCTGCAAATTGGCACCAAGGGGCAGAAGAAACCTCCAAAGAGGCTCGTTCCTCCACCTGTCAAAGCAAGGGAACACTTCTAACTTTTGGGCAAGAGGAGGGGGAGCAGATCACAGGGAAAGGAAGCAAGAAAAACAGGGAGAGATGAGCTGAAGATATATTTGCATCAATATTTTCCTCTGCCAGTTTCCAGCGCTCACATCCTCGTTCCCACCTGGAACCACCATTCACCTCCATCTTGACAGACTTAAAAACTGGTTTTGACTGTGCTACAAACAGGAACTTTAAAGTAGATTGGGGGAAAAAAGCACCAGTAAAAAATCTCATTTGCCTGAACTTCAGATCATTCTGCTTTCCATGATTACAGAAGGCAACTGCAGCTTTTTATCTCCATGAAAAAGTGCAAGACACCCCAAAATCATCATTTTCTGGGAAATAACATTCTTTAACTTGAAACTAGTATCAGGTATTTACACGTTGGGAGAATGACAAAAAGCTAAAGGATAGGCAAGAGAGAAGGAAAAGTCCAGTGAGATACCAAGAAGTGGAATTCACCCAAATTGACTCAAACATCTTCGACTGAGGAGAGAAAGGAGCACTGCACGTTTCCAGCACTGTGAGTTAAAAAGGCTTCATTGCAGCAATTTCACATAAAGCTTTTCCGGGGTGATACAAAGAAATAACCACGAGGAAGCTTCATGTTACCAGAATAAAATAAAGCACTGTCTCCATACGTTTTTGAGGGATGAAGAGGAGAGGTAGAAGTTGTTTTACTTCAGTCTTCAGGTCACTGCTCTTTGAATTAATGAATCTTTAAGAATCTCTTAATCAGAATGAAAAAAACTCCCTCAGTATCCCCTTTTTTAGGGTGTGAGATTAATTTGGTTAAAGAACAGGTTAATTTCTTTTCCTAAAAAAAAATGACAACAGGAAATCTGTATCCTGCCAGGTTGTCCTTGGGAATTTCTCCCATCGTTACTGAAGTAGAGTTTTCTTTCTCCTCTTCACCTTCCTTCACTTCCCAACTCCATAAGAACAAACCTCCTCAAATCTCATATATGAGTGCTCAGAAATAATTGTGTTGTTACAATACTTTAGAAAGGCCTAAGGCAGATCCATGAACAAAACTTGAGACAAATAAGTTAATGGAAGAATTAAAAAATGGTGGACTGGTAGAAACCTTATTTAATATCACCAGAGAAATGGCCAAATTCAATAAAAACAACCAAATAAAATTCTGTGACATTCATAGAGGGATCTGTCAACCAGATGACATTTTTTGGACCCAAAAAGGAGATTTCTTTCAGTGAACAGTCTGTGTGCAGCAACACCAACACCTCCCTATGGATGTGGCATTAAGGAAGGTAGGAAAGCAGAGAGAACAGAAAGAAACTGGGAGATTTATTTCTTTACTTACTTATTTCAAGACAGAAAAATAATAAGAATAATTTACATTTCCTTCAGTTCACCAGAATTCCTGTTTTCTTGACCAGACACAGCAGTTTTACTGTCTAAACTTCTCTCACTGTTCATTACTCTCAGTGAGCAGCACAAACCACAAAATATCGAGTATTTAAGCATTCACCCTCTGTCCTTTATGCTTCCATTAACAAAAACACCCTTGGAATATTTTCAGAAAATCGGAATACTTTTTTCTGCCAAATAAATTCATTCACCAAATGCAGTGCAACCACCAGCACAATTCCCACAGAAATCCTGACTGTGCCATTAAAAACCGCATCAGCAGAGATCAAAGAGACAGACTGCTCAATTTCCCTGCAAAGTCGTCAGAAGGAACAATCCCCCTCGGAAGAAATGAGCTACTTTTCCATCTGCCTTCACTCCCAACTGTTCCTTTAGGCACAACTTTCACCTACAAATGTGAGGAAATCACCAGGGACTATGGGCCACTCCAGAGAAGCAACAGAATTTATCTTAATGGGTTCAGTTGGATCCAGGGAGTGGCAAAGTAACAACTTCTTGTCAATTGGAATAATTGATTGTAGTTGAGATATATTTATTTTATATAGCTGCATTCATTCTATGGATCATCTGAAAATTGTAATAAAATAATAATAGTAATGACAATACTAAATATATAGTAACATATAATCTAAATAATATACAATGATCATTGTTATTATCATTACCATCATCTAAAGGAAATCAAGAAATTGATGTTGAATTTGGAGGAATCCTGACCAGTATTTCAGTTCAAGCCATCTCTAATGGCCTGAGGTTTTACCCTAAACCAGAAGCTTTCAATAACGGCAGAAAAACCACTTTCTGTTTGACAGTAATTGTTTCTGGGAACTCTTTCATCCACTGTGGAATATTCCCTGCAGTACAGATAGCTGTGGATGTGCAAACTGCCAGGAAACGCTCGCTGTGCTCTGTTCTGAACCACAGCTCTCCTGATCCGTGACAGGATCCTCCTCCAGCCACAAAACCTCTGGTGGAATCTGCGACCATCAAAAACACCCAACGGGGATCAGAACCACCCAACGGGGACCAGAAACCCCGTTGGTTCTGACCAGAAACGGGGGTCAGAAATCACCCAACGGGGATCCCACGGCAGCCCCGGGAATCAGAAATCACCCAAAACTCATCCCTGAGCACGCAGAGCACCCTGAGAACTCCAGAGAGCCAAGGAAAGGCATCGGGAGCCAAACCACGGCTGGAGCCGCGGGGCCCGCTGAGCTCCCGGCGCAAACCGGGGCTGGAGGCACGGAGAGGCAGCAGCCGCAGAATTCCCGGTACCGTCCCAGAGGGAGATCCCAGCACAGCCACGCCCGCGCGGTGCGATCCTAACGAGGGACCTGATGGGTAAAGCTGCCCCAGAGAGCCCGGGGCAGGGAACAGAGCTGGGGAAGGGTCTGGAGCCCCAGGAGCGGCTGAGGGAGCTGGGAAAGGGGCTCAGCCTGGAGCAAAGGAGGCTCAGGGGGGACCTTGTGGCTCTGCACAAGTCCCTGACAGGAGGGGCAGCCGGGGGGGTCGGGCTCTGCTCCCAGGGAACAGGGACAGGAGGAGAGGGAACGGCCTCAGGCTGGGCCAGGGGAGGCTCAGGGTGGATTTAGGGAAAATTCCTTCATGGAAAGGGTGGCCAAGCACCGGCAAAGGCTTCCCAGGACAGAGTGGAAGCCATCTGTGGAAGTGTTCAAAAAACGAGTGGATGTGGCACGGGTTAGTGGCGAACACGGCAGTGCTGGGGAAATGGTTGCACTCAGTGACCTTTAAGGGTTTTTCCAAGGGAAATAATTCCATGACTGTGAAAGGTTCAATTCCTCTGATATCCCCACTCCCCGTTTCCCGGCTGCCTCCAGCACACCCCACCCTCACCGCGATGTGGCCGCAGCGACAACGAACACCAAGAGCCCCTGACACCAAAACACAACCAAAATACAGCCAAAATACAGCCAAAATACAACCAAAACACAGCCAAAACACAACTGGCATCGAGCCGGAGACGGCACCGCACGTGGAGCGGGGCTGGAACCGCCCCCAGCCTGCTCAGCACCGCCTGGGATGGGAAAGGGAACAGGAGAGGAAAGGAGGGAGGGAGGAAGGAAGGGAAGGAAGGGAAGGAAGGAAAGGGAAGAAAGGGAAGAAAGGGAAGGAAAAGGTGAAAGAAAAGGTGAGGCGTGGAAGGGGAAGGGGCAGGGAAGGGAATGGAAAGGAAGAGAAGGAACAAGGAAAGGAAGGGCTAGAAAGGGATGAGTAAGAAAGGGATGGGAAAGGAAGGGATAAGAAAGAAACGGAAAGGCAGGGAAGGAACAGGACGACGCCCTCCCCGCTGCCCCCCCGCCCGTCCCGCCGGGGCCGCCGCCGCCGCCCCCGCCCTCCCGTTTCCGCGCACGGGTCCCGGCAGGACGGGGAGCGGCGGGACCGTACCTGGCGGGGCGTCCCTGCGCGGCCGAACCCCCGGGCCCGCCCGTACTCACAAGTGCGGCCGCTGCTCAGCGCTCCGGGACATGGCGGGGCGGCCCCGCCGCGGCCCCTCGCGTCACTTCCGCCCGCCCCGCCCCCGCCGCCGCCGCTTCCGGCACGCCGCTTCCGGGAAGTGGCGCCGCCCGGCGGCCGCGAGCGGCACAGCGGGGGCGGCGCTTCCGGTGCGGGCGGAAACGGGCGGGGAGGGGCGGGGGGGGCAGCGGGGGCACCGGGGGCACCGGTATCGCCCACAGGCACCCGCACCGCCCTGCTCCTGTGTGTGTGAACCGCGGACTGGCCGCGGGACAGCACCGCTGAGGGCGGGCGGATATTTAAATAGGCAATTTGCATATGCAAATACGTGTTATAATATGGGCAAGGACTGGTGTGTGTCAGAGTGGGGTGAACGCACACACCCAGTGAGCTTTATATATTATATATAATATATGTAAAATAAATAACGAAATGTAATATATCATCTAATATTATAATGATTTAATAATATAATTAATGGTGATAAAATAATACATTGAAATGAAAGTGATCAATAATGACATAATAAAAAATAATAACAATTTATAATTACTATGCTCTTATATATTATATAATTTGTATTATAGATTACATAAAGCATATATATACATATAAAATATAATTTTGTATTCTATTCCATAGAGGCTCTGAGAAGGGGTACGTCAGCCTGCACAGACTACAGATATACATGTGTACATAGAAGGAGACTGTGTGAGGCTGGGGTTTTTATACACATATATATAAAATGATAGATCACATTCCAGTGTAGCAGCATGTACCCAACAGGAGGCAACAGCATGACTCTGAGGGGTGTAATACTAAAAATAAATACAAATAATACTCTGCATAACACACAGAACGTGGCAGATATAAGCTGTCCTGGGGATTTTGTTGTATGTTCTGTGTTATTATAGCTGCAGGGAGAAATGAAGGAGTGCCTGGCAGTGTGTGCATTTGTGGAGCATAAATAACACAAATCACATTCTCTACTGTTAAGTGTTCTGTGGTGTAACATTAGGATAAAGAGTCTGTACAAACACATGGACCTACAGGCGTGAATGTGTGTGTACACAAGTGTATAAATACATATATCAAAGGTGCTTATATATTATGGAAATATATAATATATAATATATTATATATGATAATTTTATATATTTTGTATTATGTATTATATATTATATTCTATGTAAAACTTATCAGGTTGACGAGGTGAGGGTTGGCCACAGGTTGGACTCGATGATCCTGGAGGGCTTTTCCAACCTCAACAATTCCATGATTTGCACTGTTGGACTCCTTATTCCATGGAAGGGAAGAGTTTCAAAATCACCTGTTAAAATTTTGCTTTCACCAGCCATAAATTGCCAAAGTGGCACAAAATGCTGGGGACACGTTTGGCTGCTCCCCACGTGGGGAGGAGCAGCTTTGGAAGCTGTGTCTCTGCATCTGTGTCGCCAGGCTCGTTCTCCCTCTGCCTGGTGAACCAGGACCATGTCAGCCCAAATCCCAACTTCCCAGAGCAGCAGAGCTTCCCCAGCCCAGAGCCAACACTCTGACAGTCACCAGTGTGGCCAAACACGGTGCTCAGTGTCGTGTTATCCATGAAGATTGGCCAGCTTGGATGGGCTTGGGGCAACTTGGGCTAGTGGAAGGTGTCCCTGCCCGTGGCAGGGGGTGGGACAGGATGAGCTTTAAAGTCCCTCCCAACCCAAACCAGGCTGGGATTCTGGGATTCTGGGATTCTGAGATGTTACAAAACTGCCTGAGAGACTCTTGTCACTGATTTTCCTGTTGTTCCTTGGGAACAGACTGGAAGACCCTTTCATGTTCTGTCCTCTCTCTCTCTTGCTCCATGACCAGGATCACAGAATCCCAGGATCACTTAGGCTGATAAAGACTTCAAGACCATCCAGTCCAACCTGTGACCAGTCACCAGCTGGACCAGAGCTCTGAGTGCCACAGGCAGTCATTCCTTGAGCATGTCCACGGACTCCACCATCAATGGATCCCCCATTACCCTCCTCCACCCCAATCAAGAGAATGAGTCAAAAGTCTCCAGATTTGCGTATTACCGCAGGCCTGGCCCCTAGGGTACATCACCGTGTCCTGCAGCCGTAGGGAGGAGGAGGAGAGAAGATCCAGCAGGCAGGAATTGTGCAGCAAGATTGATTTATTTAATTATTTTACAAACTCTTTTATAGACTTTTTCTTCATAGTCTAATTGGACAAAGGATCAGCCACCCCTTGGGGTGATTGGCTAAAATCCTAAAACATCCATTGTCAAAATATTTTTCTACCATACCATAAACAAGACTTTTCAAGGTTGCAGGTGTTTGGTTGTTTACATAACTCTGCTACCTCTTCTGTGAGAGAGAAAAGTTTCTCATAGACTTAGAAAATAGCAAGAAAATCCTCGCTAGCAGCATTTTTGTATCTACATTTGTGAATGTCCAGATTGTGGTGACGAAGGCGTGTCAGAGCAATACAGGAGAAGGTAGCTGTGTCCTGAAGGAACCACATCCATCTCACGGAGCACCCACACTGGAGCAGGAGAAATGCAAGGAAAAAGGAGCAGCAGAGAGGATTTTTTTATGGACTGACCACATCCCCTATTCCCCATTCCCCATCCCCGCTGCACTGCCCAGGCTGGAGGGAAAGAGAGATTAGGGGATGTGAAACTGAGCCTGGGGAAAAAGTGGTTTAAATCTTGTCTTTATTTCTCACCATCCAAATATATTTTAATTTGCAATAAACTAAATGAATGTTTCCAACACCAAGTGTTTGCCCATGACAATTATTGGTGTCACATGGAGATTATAGGAATTTGGCAGAAAATAATCCCCCTGTGTCCCAACTGGTCCTCAGAGGGGCTGGGAGCAGCTGGGTTGAATTTCTGATCACGACCAGTTGGGCACCACAAGTCTGGTCCTGCTCAATGAGGACTTTCATAATCACAAATTTACGAACAGTAGGAATTTTTGAAACAACAGAAATACAGGTTTGGACTTGCTGTAGATAAATGCACCAGCACCAATAGAGTGATGATGATGATGATCAACAACAATCATAATAATAATGATGGTGTGCTAACATGGGTAATAATAATTGTATGCAAAATGTCACCAAGAAGGCATTCCCAGCTGGGAGGGGGGTGAGCAGAGTCACCCACCCACTCTCCCCAAGGTCCACCTCTTCACTAGGGTAATTTACACCCAAACCAATCATCCTTCTCCTGTTTTATGCGCAGCATCATCCAGGCAAAGAGCTGAGTTGTGAAGTCATCCACAGAATCCTGGAATCATTCATGTTGGAAAAGTCTCCCAAGACCATTGACTCCAACCTGTGAATGGCCTCCACCTTATCAGCCAGGAGGGAGCACTGAGTGCCACATCCAGGCATTCCTTGGACATCGCCAGGGATGGGCACTCCAAACCTCCCTGGGCAGCCCCTTCCAATGCCTGATCACCCTTCCCATGGAGAAATTCCTCCTGATGTCCAACCCGATCCTCCACTGGCACAGCTTGAGGCTCAAGACACAAAGGTTTAGACCATCTTCTGATCTTTATGGCTCCTGATACACCTGAAACATTACCTTCAGAATTACTGTTTCTTTATAAACAAAGACTGAGTTTGGAACCTGCCATGAAACCAGTGGTGGGCTTACACAGACAGAGGTGTCACGGGGACACTCGAGGACAGTGTCTGGCACGTGACACCAGGCAAAGGCACCATGACTGGTCCCAGTCTGTCCATGCCACTGCTCTGAGATGATTCTGCACTAATCCAACCCTTGGGCTGCATCAGGAGGTTATCTGGAGGAACACCCCATCGTTTCAGCCCAGGAGGGAGCCTTCACAAGCTCTCATGGGTACTTACTGGCCAGCAACTCATCAATGGGGTTGCTCATGCCCAAATTCATGCTTGTGAATCTCTTTCCATTTTTCTACACTACCTGTAATCCTAGTCACAGCCCAGAATCACCGAGTCATGGGATCATTTTGGTTGGAGAAGCCCTCTAAGATCATTAAGACCAATTGTTAACCCAACACTGACAGAGCCACCACTAAACCGTATCCCCTGAGCACTTCCAGGGGTGGTGACTCCACTTGTGCCCTAGGCAGCTGTGCCAGGGCCTGACCACCCTTTCCAGGAAGAAATTTTTCCCAATATCCAAACTAAACCTCCCCTGGCCCAGCCTGAGGCCGTTCCCTCTCCTCCTGTCCCTGTTCCCTGGCAGCAGAGCCCCATCCCCCCCGGCTGCCCCTCCTGTCAGGGACTTGTGCAGAGCCACAAGGTCCCCCCTGAGCCTCCTTTGCTCCAGGTCCTCCCCTGCGGAGGATCAGGCACAGGCGTGATTTGTCTCAGACATTGTGACTGTCACAACAGGAGAAGTGTGATCAGAGGAGAAGGTTCCGTGGAGCTGAGCCAACTCACTCCCTGCTGGTGGAGAGACTCGTGCTCAGTCCCCCCTCTCGAGGAGGATTCAAAGGATTGGCTGCGCATTCATGAACAAAACAGCACGAAAAATCTAATTTACATAAGAGGCTGCCCAGGTTTAACGACGAAAGGAAGTGGATTGGGCCCCCTGGTTCTCTTTTTCCTCTCTTTCACTTTCACTTTCTTTGTCTCACAAGCCGAGCTCCAGGAACGAGGTGGGATCTACGGACTGGTGGTACTCTTTGCTCTTCTTCTCTCCTTCCCCCTTTTCTGTCTTTATTTCACAGAACCACAGAATGTCCTGAGTTGGAAGGGACCCACAGGGAGAGTCCAGCTCCTGGCCCTTCACAGACACCCCAACAATCCCATCCTGTCCCTGAGAGTGTTGTCCAAACACTTCTGGATCTCTGGCAGCCTTGGGGCCGTGACCTGGGGAGCCTGGGCAGTGCCCAGCACCCTCTGGGGAAGGACCTTTCCCTGATAGCCAATCTAAACCTCCCCTGACACAGCTTCAGACCATTCCCTCAGGTCCTGTCCCTGCTCACAGAGAAGAGATCAGTGTCTGCCCCTCCTTTTCCCCTCACATTGAAATTGTAACTGTGATGAGTCTCCCCTCAGCCTCCTCCAGACCAAGTGCCCTCAGCTGCTCCTCCCACAGCTTCCCCTCAAGGCTCTTTACCATCTTTGTTGCCCTCCTTTGGATGCTCTCCAATGGCTTAATGTCTTTTTTATCTTGTGGTGCCCAAAACTGCCCGCAGCCCTTGAGGTCAGGCTGCCCCAGAGCAGAGTGGGGCAATCCGCTCCCTGCCCAGCCATCGGTGCTGGGCCTGATGCCCCCCAGGGCAGGGATGTCCCTCCTGGCTGCCAGGGCACTGCTGGCTCAGGTCCAACTGGCCACTGACCAGGACCCCTGGGTCCCTTTCCAGGCACTGCTTTCCAGCCTCTCGTTCCCCAGTCTGTCCGGACAGGCAGGTTTGCCCCATCCCAGGTGCAGAATCCAGCACCTTCCCCTGTTGAACTCCATAGGCTGGTGATTGCCCTGTCCTCTAATTCGTTGAGGTCTCTCTCCAGGGCCTCCCTGCCTTCAAGGGGGTCAACAGCTCCTCCCAGATTTGTATCATCTGTGAACTTGCTCAGTATCCCTTCCAGTCCTGGATCCAAGTCATTTATGAAGATGTTGAAGAGCACAAAGCTGCGGATGGAGCCCTGTGGAACCCCACTAGTGACAGGTCCCCAGTCTGATGTCTCCTCAGCCATTGTCACCCTTTGTGCCTGACCCGTGAGCCAGCTGCTCACCCTCCCATGATGTGTTCATCCAGCTGTGAGCTGGACATTTTGTCCAGAAGGATCCTGGGAGAGACAGCATTGAAAGGTTTACTGAAACCCACAAAGATTCCATCAGCTGGCTTTCCTGGATCAAGCAGGGTGGTGGGTCACCTTGTCATGACAGGAAATCAGGTTTGATGAAGCAGGACCTTCCTCTCATGAGGCTGTTCTGGTTGACCAATGACTGCGTTGTCCTTCAGGTGGTTTTCCATCATTCCCACAGTAACCTCCTCCACAGTTTTACCGGGCACTGAAGTGACACCGACAGGTCTGTAGTTCCCAGGGTCCTCTGGAGTTTAAATCTCCCTCAGCTGCTCCCTTGCTTTGCCTGGGCAAAACATGGTTTTCATATTCCATCCTGTGCTCTGCATGGAAGTTGGTTGTGGGAGTGGGGAGATGGAGTAGTGGCACCGTGGCTTGTGAGCCAGCTCCTCTGAGGAGTTTGTTGTGGGAGCTGAGGACCCATTGAAGTGAACTGCACAAAATTCAGGGCTTGTAGCCACCACTCCTGTGGAAGTGCACTGTAAAAATTCAAGAGCTTGTTGGCCCACACCTTTGGAGTCTATACTCTATATTCAGCTGGCTGGTTGCTGGAGTTGTTGGAGTACCACAAAAGCACAAATGCTCCCTGACCTTTGCTCAGCCTGATGAGGATTTACAATGAACCACCCATGGGTCCTGAGACCCCCCAGCTCCCTCAGCTGCTGCTGGTGCTCCACATCCTTCCCCAGCTCCATTCCCTCCCCTGGACATGCTCCAGCCCCTCGATGTTTCTCTTTCCAGGTGGAGCCCAGAACTGCACACAGCTCTCCAGGTGCCTCACCAGAGCACCTCATTCTACCCAGTCAAAAGCTTTTCCTCCTATTTCCCTCTTTTCCCACCTGAATCCTAATCCTAAAAAATGAACAAGGTTTGGTGTCTGCCTGAACTGGGAATACAGCATCTGGCATGTTCTGGGTGTCACCTGGCCAGGACAGACAGGTAAAGGCTTCGGGCATAAGTTTTTGCTATTTCCCAGGATCTCTGCCAGCAGTATTTACTGCTGGTCCTTTTAGCAAGAGGATGCTGGCTGGGCTCCTGGAAAATTCAAATTCCTTCAGATTTGGGTAATTTTTCCAAGACTTTCAAGCTCCCTTTGAATTGGCAAAGTCCCCCAGCTTCTGGAGGTCGATCTTTGCCTTCCTCATTTATGAGATGCCAGGCTAAAAATTTCTCTCAGGTTTTTTTTTCATGGTCAGGACTTTTTCCTCATGTTGAATCCAAGCACATTGAGCAAGGTCTAACTCAGCTTCCTCTAAATTGCCAACCACAGCCACAGGCTTCAAACAAACATTTTGGGGAGAACACATTTCAGCTGTCTCCTCTCCTGCCTGCTCATTTGGCATCATTTGGGTTTGACTTTGAGGTCTGGTGTCAGCAGAGACTTGTGTGCAGAGATGATCATCTATTTATGTGTCAGATGTTGGTCCAGTCTGCTCTTCAAGAGCGTGGTTTGGCTCCTTGGTGTGACACTTCAGCTGGAAAGCAGCCGGACAGAGGCATCCACTGCCTGTCAAAAGGGATGTTGTGAGCACTTGCTCCTGTCAAACTTGCCACTGAGATATCATGAGATGTGACACTTTATTGTGCCATAAATCAAGTCTCTCCTGATGGGAGAGAATTTGCTGAAAGTCCTTGCAAGGCGTTTAAAAGATAAAGTGAGACGTCTTCTGTAGTTTCAATGCTTCCAGATAGTTGTTTATTATTATTAACATTCTAGATAGATTGTTTATTAAGTCTTATCAGAGGAACTCAGCCACCAGCGTGACCCAGGTACAGCATGGAAGGAGGAAAAGTAGGAGTGAGAGTGAGAAAGACTAATTATCAAGATTTACACAGCCTTTTAAAGACATTTTAACCAATAGTTACTAAAAACTTACATTATTTTCACTTTCCTACCAATTATTCAGTAACACAGACAGGAACTGTGGAATTCTCTATCCAATGAATCCAAACTACTTTTACTGCAGAATATGCAGTGGTAGAAGAAGGAGAATAAGGTTTGAGAACAACAACAATCCTCCATTTTGATATTTTTTACTCTTATCTGTGTACTTCAAAGAGAAGCCTAAAACCTCTAAATTTTTCACCCTGTGACAATCTTACATAGCAGTCTATCACCTAATTCACACCACTGTATTTTCTAGTTGTTGTCTGACTGTTGGTAATTTTTTCCAAGGTTGGAGGCTAAAACAGTGTTGTTCAGGGGGGTAAGAACCCTTAAAAACAGGCAGAGAAATATTCTCGGCACTCTGGGTTCCTACAGAGATGGAAAATTGGTGCCAAAATTCATCTGGAGTCTTGAAAGCACCAAATGATGCTGAGTTAGACTTTACCATGGGCTCCTTATTCAATCCCTGCTACATCTGTTATAAACTGGTTTGCAGTTCTCAGTGCAGTATTTAGGATTGAGTCAGCAAAGCCACACCTGTCCTACAAGGGCAGGGCTCCACCTCTTTGGGGACACATCTGAATTGGTGTTTTCCACCATGTAAAGCTAATTTGTGTATATAAAGTAGTAAGATTGGCTAAATTCACTGCCAGTTTTGCAGCTTGGAAAGGTAGAGTTGGCACTGGACATAGAAAAACCTCATTTAAGGTCTTTAAACCATAAAAACTGGCAGAGGGAAGGTTAGATGGGATATTGGGAAGGAATTCCTGGCTCTTAGGGTGCTGTGACCCTGGACAGGGTGCCCAGAGAGGCTGTGGCTGCCCCATCCCTGGCAGTGTCCAAGGCCAGGTTGGATGGGGCTTGGAGCAGCCTGGGACAGTGGAAGGTGCCCCTGCCCATGGCAGGGGTGGGACTGGATGGGCTGAGATTCCATGATTCCATTATTTTAATTAAAATTGGACTTCATCAGAGTTCACAAGAATTTTACCTTCCACTTCTGATTTCTAGACATTAAGCAAACGGATGTTTGAAATTCAATTCAAGGCCCACCAAATCCTGGCTCATAGTGCTTATTTTGTTCAGGATATTTCTTTGTCCAATTCCACTCAACCACAAAGAATTAAAATTCAAAACTCATCCCAAGTCTGAAATGCCAATGGGCTGTTTGAGGATCCATCACCTTCATTTCAGGATTAAGAAAAACCAGTTGAGTAAGAAAGTTGCAATTTTGACAGGACAATTTGGACCAGGAAAAAAATAAATCATAGGCAAAAGTCTTGTGCCTTGGCCCCACTGCCTCCCACCAGTGTTTACTGCACAGAGGAGGGTGATTATTGTTCCTGTTAATGAACCCAATAAAATAAGGAGTAAATGACCTGGAATTCAAAATCTCATTTGTTAAAGTGATATCTCACTTAACAGTGTAATATTATGAAAAATATTAGGATACAGATTTCTGGGGTCTCAGAGTCTAGATCTGGGAAAGGATTTAGATTTAGCTCAGCACATTTTTTTTAGATATAAAAACTCAGAAGATTTTATAAAAAAACCACCTTAAACTTATATCAAAGAGTAATACCCAGAACTTCTCCCATCAGCAGAAGCCTGAGAAAACATAGTTTAGTTATCCAGAAAAACCTAATCAGCCTAGAACTCAGCTATTTGTCCCATAAGCATCCATCCCAAACAAGACAGTGTTGAGTGGAGGACAGGCAGGTTGCCCTCCCCTCGCTGCAGCTGCTGATGGTTCAAGCACAGCACCAGGGGCACAGCACCAGGGGCACAGCACCAGGGGCACAGCCCTGCTCAGCTGGAGCTGTGGCTCAGCACATCGGGCTCCCAGTGATCAGGTGGGTTCCCAAAAGGATCACGGTGAGGTGGTTCCAGTTCAAGGGGCAGCTACAGCCTGGTGTCAGGCATCTCCCTGGCAGCCCATGCTGCATCCCCCCCAGCCAGGGAGGGCGGTTTGCCACCCTGCTCTGCGGAAGGGAAGGTGGTGGGACACAAGTGCCCCAGCACTGGAGGTACAGCACCACCAGGGTCGGTCAGGGCACAGCAGCCCCCGTGCCTTGGAGGGACTGTACTGAGGTGAGGGGGGATTTCCCTCTGCTGTCACTGCTGGCAAAGATCCGGCTGTCACTATCCAGGAGTGAGCCCTCTGGGATAAGGTTACATAGCTGTTCTTATTTTCAGCCCGTCACTGCAGTCCTTCAACACAACCAGTGGAATTGGCTGAACTGGTGATTGTTATTAATCACGGAATGTCATCGTTGGAAGGGACCTGTCGAGTCCAATTCCCGAGTCTGCACAGGACAACCCAAAGAATCCCAGCATGTGCCTGAGAGCACAGGGACTTCCAGCAAGGGGAGAGCAGTGGGGTGGAGATGCAGCTGTGGCAGAGGGAGCAGGGCCAGCATGGCATGTCCTGTGCTCAGGGACCCCAAGGTGCTGCAGAGCCAGTGCCACTCCAAAAGCTCTGCTGTCACCATCACGTGTGACACGGCAGGATGCAGGGAGAGCCTGGCTGAGGCTGTCCTGGGAGCAGCTGCTTTGATCACCTTCCTCTGCCAAAGGAATTGGAGGAATAGAATCACAGAATCTCAAGGATCACAGATCCTTGTTGGACCCACAAGGATCATCCAGGCCAGCCCCTGGCCCTGCACAGACACCCCAACAATCCCACCCTGGGCATCCCTGGCAGCACTGTCCAAACACTCCTGGAGCTCTGGCAGCCTCGGGGCTGTGCCCATTCATTCCCTGGGGAGCCTGGGCAGTGCCCAGCACCCTCTGGGGGAAGAACCTTTCCCTGATCTCCAGCCTGACCCTCCCCTGGCACAGCTCCAGCCCTTTCCATGGGTCCTGTCCCTGCTCACAGAGAGCAGAGATCGGAGCTGTCCCTCAGGAGGAGCTGCAGTCCCCCAGGAGCTCTGCCCTGTTATGAGCAGTGAAACTTTCCTCAACATCCACAAGGGCAGATGGTTTATCAACTCCACTGCAAAACACTGTTGGCAAAACACTAAAGCAGCTCTGAAAATGCTGAGTTGGACAGGGCTTAGAGCAACCTGGTCCAGTGGGAGATGTCCCTGACCATGGCAGGGGGTGGAGCGGGGTGAGCTTTAAAGTTCCTTCCAACCCAAACCAGCCTGGGATTCCATGAAAGGCTCCCTGGAGCACAAGTGACCCACAACAGGTGACTTAATTTATGACCCACTCTCATTTCTGCCAACGATGACTCAAACCAAAGGAAACAAGATCAGAAAAGACACTTAAAGCCCTAATTCACAACCCCCAAATGAAAACTTTACAAGATAAGCCCCATAAAGAAGCAAAGATGAGAAAGAATATCACCTGGGCATGGAGGGAAGCTTTGGGCATGTTGGAGGTGGTGAGGAAGTCAAGGGAGGGGCAGGAGTGGTGAAAAAAAACAAAAATCAAAAAAAATCAACACCATCTGACACCTTTCCCCCCTATAGTTAATGCATCTAAGGGGACCCAAATCCAGCCAGAGGGGCTTTGGATCGTGCCAGGAATGCCCAGCAAAGATGCCATCACTTGTCTCCACACCCCAGGACTCAGAGACCTGCATCAGGTGCATTTGATGGGTCAATATCTGAACAATTCCACATCAAATCCTGCCTCCAAGCTCAGATCCCCTCAGCAAAAGATGCAGAGACAGATGCACTCTGCCAGTAATTCATTTTTACAGAGCAAGTGTCTTGGCCATGATGTCACAAACCAGCTCAGTCCTTCCCCATGGCTCCAAAAGGACCTGGGGTGTTTGTTCTGGCCATGGTGTGTCCAGCAGGACCAACCAGTGACCGTCCCCCTGCACTGGGCACTGGTGAGGCCTCACCTCCCATCCTGGAGTCGGTTTGGAGCCCCTCACCCCAAGAAAGGCCTGGTGGGGCTGGAGCGTGTCCAGGGCAGGGAACAGAGCTGGGGAAGGGTCTGGAGCCCCAGGAGTGGCTGACGGAGCTGGGAAAGGGGCTCAGCCTGGAGCAGAGGAGGCTCAGGGGGGACCTTGTGGCTCTGCACAAGTCCCTGGCAGGAGGGGGCAGCCGGGGGGGGCTCTGCTCCCAGGGAACAGGGACAGGAAGAAAGAGTTCAGCACTGAAAATACAAGACTTTGCAAGTTGCTGCAGGGGAGGTTTAGGTTGGATATTATGAAAAATTTCTTCCTGGAAAGGGTGGTCGGCACGTGGCAAGGGCTACCTGGGGTGGTGGTGGAGTCACCACCCATTAAAGTGTTCAAAAATCGTGTGGATGTGGCATCTGGGAACATGGGTTATTGGTGTGGATGGCAGTGCTGGGGAAATATTTGGATTTGGTGATCTTAGAGGGCTTTTCCAACCTCAAGGATTCTCTGATTCCATGATTTTGCTTCTTTCAGTAACTTCTCCAATGCTACTTTGTCAGCCCAGAAGCAGAGGTCAGACTCCAGCTGCACTTGCTGTTTCTTGCTCAAAACCAGCTCCTTTGCAGGCCAAGTCCTGCTCCTTCCAACCACAGACCAGACCATGAGACTGCTTTGCAGTAACAGGAGTCCCAAAGAGGCCTTGAAAGGGTGGGGAGGCCCTGGCACAGGTTGCCCAGAGAAGCTGTGGCTGCCCCGTGCCTGGAAGTGTCCAAGGCCAGGTTGGATGAGGCTTGGAGCAACCTGGGACAGTGGGAGGTGTCCCTGCCCATGGCAGGGGGTGGGAATGGGTGGTCCTTGAGGTCCCTTCCACCCAAACCAGTCTGGGATTCCACAGTTCTGGTGTACTACACAGGCCCAGGACTCACTCAAGCTCAGGGAACACGAAACATTTCAAGGTAGAGACATTTCAGGGAACAAGACCAGCCCCTTTAGGATCTGAAGGCAAAGACTGTGCCTCAAAACACGAGGCAGGAGCCAGCTCTGCATTCCTGGAGCCCCTGCACTGGAGCTAGGCCACAGACACAGAATCACAGAATAAACTAGGCTGGAAAAGACCTTTGAGTCCAGCCTGTGACCTAACATTACCTTCTCAGCTAAACCATGGCACTGAGTGCCTCATCAAGTGTTTGTTTAAACACCTCCAGGGACGGTGAATCCACACCTGCCTGGGCAGATGATTCCAACGCTGAACCACTCTTTCTGTGAAGATTTTTTTTCTAATATCCAGGTTAAACTTCCCCTGGCACAGCTTGAGGCTGCAGCTTCTCATCCTATCACTGGTCACCTGGGAGAAGAGACTGACACCCCCTTGGCTGCAGCCACTTTCAGGGAGTTGTAGAGAGTGATAAGGTCACCCTTGAGTCTCCTTTTCCCCAGGCTAAACAACCCCAGCTCCCTCAGTCGCTCCTCACAGAGCTTGTGCTCCAGGCCCCTCACCAGCCCTGTCTCCCTCCTCTGGACACGCTGGAGCATCTCCACATCCTTCCTGAACTGGGGGGTCCAGAACTGGGCACAGCACTCGAGGTGTGGCCTCACCAGTGCCCAGTCCAGGGGAAGAATGACCTCCCTGCTCCTGCTGGCCACTCCATTCCTGATCCAGGCCAGGAGCCATTGGCCTTCTTGGCCACCTGGGCACAGCTGGCTCATGCCCAGTCAGCTGTTAACCAGCACCCCCAGGTCCCTTTCTGCCTGGCCACTGTCCAGCCACTCTGTCCCCAGCCTGTAGAGTTGCAGGGGGTTATTGTGGCCAAAGTGCAGGACTGCACATCTGGACTTGTACCACCAGACAAACAAACTAAAATCCTTTTAGGATTTTAGGAAGGTTTTCCTGGGCTTCCATGCTGATCCCATGTCTGCTTGCTCCCTATTCATAGAACCATGGAATGATTTGGGTTGGAAGGGATCTTAAAGCCCATTTTTCTCCACCCTCTGCCATGGCAGGGACACCTTCCACTAGCCCAGGTTGCTCCAAGCTCTGTCCAGCCTGGCCTTGGAAACTTCCAGGGATCCAGGGGCAGCCACAGCTCCTCTGGGCACCCTGTGCCAGGGCCTCCCCACCCTCACAGGGAAGGAATTTCTTCCCAATATCCCATCTAACCCTACTCTTTCAGTTTGAAGCTTCCCCTTGTCCTGTCACTACAGCCCCTGATGAAAATATGAATTTAGAATATGAATATCCTGTTTCTAAAACTTAATTGGGAAGAGCCACAAACACTCACAGGTGTTTCACACAACATGAAGCCACTCCACAGATTTCATGAGACACTGTGAGAAGACATTAACAAAGCAGCATTTTTGATACACCAAGTCTCTACCAAGATGATCTGAGTGTTAAATCCTGCCTGCCGTGCCAGACATGTCACAGTTTTGGATTTGCTTACCTTGGAGCAATTATTTGCTTACCTGAGCATAAATGTTTGACAACCTATAAAAAAAGGTCCGAACTGACAGGCAGCCCATACTGAAATATGGGCTCAGGCCTGTGGTGCTTGGAAGAAGCGAGTTTGGGATTGTCCTTGGTTTAGTAAAACTTGTCACCCAGCCCTGAAATGAAAACAGCAATCTGGGTTCAGGCAGCTCAAGATTACAAATGTCCAGTAATAAACAGAGGAAAGCTCTTGGAACTGGCTTCACTATCACAGGAGCTTGTTTGATGTAACGCCTGGAAAACACTCCCGCTTCCCAGAAATCAAGAACAAAACCTGAGCCCAAGCTGCCACCCTCCTCCAAGCCAAGCTGGGCACTGACCTCAGCCCACCTGGAACCACCACCATCCCCCCTGTGTTCCACCAGGGCTGACCTGGTCAGTCAAGTGTTGCTCCAGGCGCTGCAGCCCTTCAGTCTCCCCTCCTCTCCAAGGGGAAAGGCTCTCTGAGGAAATCTTCAAATCCACAGGGAGAGGCACCCTGTAACACTCAGCCAGGCCCGGCTCAGGGGCCCTACATCTCCTGAGGTGAGAGAGAAAACTTTGAAAGGGGCAACAGGAGCCAGGAGAAGGAGGCAGCCCCTGTCCATGGCACACGCCAAGTCTCCTCTGTCACGGTCCAACCAGAGCACAGGGAATGAAAGCACAGCCAGAAATGCCAGGCTGTACTCTCCTGGGGAAGAGCAGCTCATCCTGCAATTGCTCCAGGGAATTCTAGCCTGAACTGGGGAAAGAGGAACAGTCCCACCAAGTTACAGTACTCAGGGCAGCTGCAGACCCACAGCTCAGACCCCTTTTAGTTCCCATCCCCTACACAAGGCTCGGAGACAGCTCCTCTCCAGTTGCTCCCAGCTGTCACATCCATCCCTAGGAGGGAACTAAGAGCCTCCTCAGACCCTAAACACAATTCTGGTGCTGCCTCCAAAGGCCACTCCAGATCCTGTGCCTCTGAGGTCACTCCGGAGAGGTTTCACAGAATCCCAGACTGGTTTGGGTGGATGGGACCTTAAAGCTCACCCATTCCCACCCCTGCCATGGCAGGGACACCTTCCACTAGCCCAGGTTGCTCCAAGCCCCGTCCAGCCTGGCCTTGGACACTTCCAGGGATCCAGGGGCAGCCACAGCTGCTCTGGGCACCCTGTGCCAGGTCCTCCCCACCCTCACACGGAGAATTTTTCCCAACATCTAATCCAAACCTGCTCTCTTTCAGTTTCATAGGGAAGGAGGCAGATCAGCTCCCTGGGCCACCCTGGCTGCTCGTTGCTAACCAAGGTGGGGGCTCCCCAAGCCCACACCCCTGAGCAGCCCCCCGACATCTCCTCAGCCTCAGCTGCTGAGGCTTCCCAAGGCCTCTGCCCCCCATAAGGCTGGAAGAGCATCAGTTTGGTTTTTCTTCCCCACCTTATAAACCAGATGAAGATGCCCAAGGAAGTGTTGGTGGTACAGAGATTTCTCACAACCCAGGAATGAGCTCAGACATCAACAGATCTTTGTACTTACCGGGACAAACCTGAGCTCAGCGCTGCTGCAGACACCTACAGAGCTGGAGCCAGTGCAACTCTCAGAGCACTGACATAGCTCAGGCCTGCTGGGAAGTATGTGAACCACTTCTCTCTCATCAGCATTAATTTTAAAAGTCCAAACAAACAAATTAGGCAAGAAAGGGGAAAAAAAAGTGCTAGGAAAAAATATAGGAATTTATATATCCCAGTACTTACATGAGTCCTGTCATCAGACTGTCTGAGGACAATACTCAGGAGTTAACAGGACTCCCCCGAGATGGGAAGACCCAAGCCTGGGTTGGGGGCACTGAGCTGAGGCCATGCAGGAGGAATCTGATACTGAATCCCAAGGACCTGCAGTCCCATCCCAGCTCTCTCCTGCCCCAGTCTTACCTCCCTTTGGATCACTGACCTCTCCTCATGCAGAGCTAAACACAAGACATCCTTGACTCTGAGCTTCTTCTCAAGTCCTGGGAGACACGAGCTCAGTCCCTCTTTCCCATACAGCAGAGGGGAGGAGAGATTTAAAGCCAGGAGGGAACAGTAGGATTATTCCACCGAACTTCCTGCATAAAACAAACTATAGTGGTTCACCCAATTCCTGTCCAAAATCTTGAGAGGAATGTAGAGCATGCCTTTGAGTAAATTCCCCAGGCATTCCTCTGTAGGAGTTTGCCATCTCTTAAAAGCTTTTCTCAAGGTGCCTTGCAAAAGCTTACGACTTTTATGGAATCACAAAATCATTAAGGTTGGAAAAGACCTTTAAATCATTGAATCCAACCATTATTTCATGAGGTGTCCCACATGGTGGGAAATCTGCTGCACAAATACCAAAAGAGCTGAGTATCAGACCATTCCACCATCTGCTCCCCCCTCCTAACAACAGTCACATCCCCTGTATATAGAATCTATAACCCTCCACACACAGAAATAAAACAAGAAAATGTCTAAAATGCATCGTTATCATTTGGCCCTGGCTCTTCTTTTGGGCAGAGAAAGAGGCCCAGCAATTCCCACTCACTGGCTGATACTTACTGGAAGTCTTCAGCTGTGAGGTTTCGGACAGGCACCTCAGGGTCACCAAGCAGAGACAGAATGTGAAGGAACCTCTTGTAAGTTAATGGGGGACTCCCACCATTTAGGTCCAAAATGCTAAAAAAAAAACCAAGATCACTTTTCACACAACAGAAACCAAGGAAGAAGCTGGAGCTGCCAGTGGACAGGAAGGTGACATCACAGGCTGTAACAACTCCATCAGTGCAACTGAACGTGGAAATTACAGATTTTACAAGTAAAACTCCCCTGAGTGAATGCACATCCATCTCAAGAGCAGTTTCTCAAGACCTGAGACAACAAAACTGGGATCAGGATTCCAGCCATGGTTTCACCTGTACAGCCACACACAGGCAGGACACACAGGACAGGGTGTGGGATGCCTCTGGTGTCACAAAAACCAGGTTCAGGGCAGTAAATAACTGCTGTTTGTGAGCAATCACCTGTGCAAACAGCTTAAATTCAAGACTGCAAGTTACACACATCCATTCATTTCCGTAATTTTGGGGTTGTGCACAACTGCAGTGTTAGGGCTGCTTTAGTTACTCCTATTTTCCTTCTTAGTAATTTCAATACTTTCAGTCATTCAGCACTGAGTAACAGTTTGGATCCAAGTGTGTCCAGACACCAGTGAAAGCTGATTCGAAAGATTTTGAAAAAATCTGACACCAAAAATTCTTTACCACATTTAACAGAACTTTTACAAGTCCTATTAAATGAGTTAGAGAATTTCTTCCACTCTGTTTAAAAGAGTAAGTTTTTAGGTGAATTAAACTGCCCAAAAGGAAAAAGTTAACCAGCTCTTTAGGCTGAAATCCTGAAACCTGTCACAATCTCTTCTGTTCCTTCCAACAGAGGAGCACACAAAGTTTCTCCAGCAAACAGCACCATGTTCACCTCAGCCAGTCCAAGTTTCTCCAAATGAAAATCCAAGACACTTGGATTTTTCTCTTCTAAAATTACCCCCCTGGAGACACGTGTGGGTTTGGGGCAGCCACGTACCGCTGGGTGTTGTACAGGCTGTGGCCCACCAGGGAGAGCACCTCAAAGCCCAGCTCTGCCCCCAGGCGCCGGATGTTGGCCTCCATGTCCTTGTAGAACGGCTCCATCTCTGCATCCAGCGTCACTTGGGTGATGTTCCACTGCTGGACGTGATCCCTCAGAACGGTCTCATACTCCCCTTGAATAACCAGCAAGCAGGAGCCCAGCTGGCCCAGGTTTTTGTGAAGATCCTCAAGGGACTGGAGCAGGAAGTGCCAGCGCAGGGCCCCGATGTGCATGGAGGAGGTCAGGAATGCTCTGTCCAGGATGTACACGGGGTACAGGGCCTCTGAGGACTCCAGGGCAGCCAGCAGCACCGGGTTGTCGTGGAGCCGGAGCTCCTTCCGGAAAAGGTGAATGGTTCGATGCAGCATCCTGGCTACTGGAGGAAGGGAACTCCTGGAATTCAGGATACCCAATCCCTTGGGAGAACAAGGTCAATTAACAATTGGAAATAGAGCTCAAAAAAACTCCTCTGCAGTTTTTACCACAAACCTCTTGCTTTGATAAGTTTTCATGAGAGAGAAAAGCAGGAACAAGACCAAACCTCTCCTCTGGCCCCACCATTCAGCAGCAGGATCACCACCCAGCTCCACAGAGAGTGGTCTCTGCCCCAAATGAGTCACTCAAATCCTTAAATTAAATCCCTCAATGAAATTACATCCCAATAACACTCACCAGAAGGAAGGAATCAAAACAGATGGAGCTGCCAGAGCTCCATTTAGTGCACAAACACTTTTTAACCCCAAAAATGTGGCTGTCAGCAAACCCTCTGGAAGTCATCAGCTGATTTCAAGGAAGTCCACAGGAGCAATCAACTCATCAGAGACCTGGTACAATACTCCCTCTGCCAGGGGATTTTAGTAGGAGACATCTGAATTTATGGACTTCACAGAATCCCAGACTGGTTTGGGATGGAAGGGACCTTAAAGCCCATCCAGTTCCACCCCCTGCCATGGACAGGGACACCTTCCATGAGCCCAGGCTGCTCCAAGCCCTGTCCAACCTGGTCCTGGACACTGCCAGGGATCCAGGGGCAGCCACAGCTGCTCTGGGCACCCTGTGCCAGGGCCTGCCACCCTCACAGGGAAGAATTTCTTCCAATATCCCATCTAACCCTGCCCTCTGGCAGTGGGAAGCCATTCCCCCTTGTCTTGTTCCTCTAGACCCTTATCAGAAGTCTCTCTCTAGCCCTCTTGGAGCCCCTTTAGGCACTGGAAGGGGCTCTAAGGTCTCCCCTTTTCTTCTCTAGGCTGGACACCCCTAGCTCTCCCAGCCTGTCTCCAGAGCAGAGCTGGGTGTGATAATGACACAAAACTACTCTTGACTCATACATTTATTCCCCTTTGAACCCCTTCAGCTGAGTTCAGAGGGTTGGCAGGAGCGCTGACCTTGGGTCTCAGAAGAAGTGGCTCAGGGTAGAGTGAGGGAAGCAGCTCCCAAACTCTGGCTGCCCTGTTCAGGACAATGGACTAAGCAGGTGCCGGGAAGCAAAGGAGGAGCCCAGCTGCCACCTCGTGTCTGCACTGAGCCCAGCAGCACCTCCCAATCTCGCTCTCCCGTGGAAAACCGGGAAAGTTCAATGCCCACCTCCCAGGTGCGTCCCCACCTGCTGCTAATTTCAAGTGTTACCCCCAGAGGAGAACTAAGAGATTAGGCACTGGCAAAGAACCAAAGAGCAATCCCTAATCCAGCTCTGCTCTTCCAGCCAAACAGCTCCACTCACCCCCTCACCAATGGCTGCCCCAGGTGACTCAGCCCTTGTCCCGGCTCAACCCAGCAGCTTTTGCAGAAATCTGATTTGCTCTATTCCCAAACACATGTACTGGCAGCAGCCAGACAAACCCACTGTGGTACAACCCCCCAAGTAAGGCCCCAAACTCACGAGCACGGGGTGCAGCCCAGTGAGGGCTGGGACGTGTGGGGTGCCCAGCTCGGCACGGCCCTGTACCCACTTCCTGGGAGAACCGGAAAGACAAGGTGACTCCCGCTGCTCAGGGGAGCACCCAGCTGGCATTTTTGGGTACTAAACCATGCAAAGCATGCTGGAAGAGTCCCCTGCACCCTATGCACCAGCTAGCCTCACTGAAGGACTGCCCCAGTCAGGGGTTCCAAGGCCCCCACAGCCTTTGGGGCTGTCCCAAGCCCTGTGGCTCCACATGGTCTGCAGGGTCACCTCAAATCCAGGGCCCTGCAGCCCCATGAAGCCTGTGGGGTCACACTCACCCAGTGCCCCTTGGTCCCACACAGCTGGGACTGCTCTGAGCCCAGTGCCCCACACAGGCCATGGATGGCCCCAAGATGTGTCCCTGGGTTGGGGCCCATTCCATCCCTTCCAGGGGTGGCATCCCTGCAGGAGCAGTGGGGAGCAGGATTACACCATAACAGGGACTGGGCACAGAGCAGGTGGGCCCCAGGCCAGAGCCTGGGTGGGCTGCAGGGTCTGGGTCAAGGGTAGCTCTGGGGATTCTAAAGGGGACTGGGGGAATCAGAGCTGGGGCGACAGGGATTTCATTAAAAGGAGCTGGAAGGAGCAGGGGCTCCATTAAAAGGGGCTGGAACTCACTGGGGAGGGAGGGAGCCCAGAGACAAAGAGCTGTCAAGGCTGGGTGAGGAGCTGGGATCCCCTACTGGGTGGGAAGGAATGGGGAGGGGGATCACTTGTGCAGGCCATGGGTGGTGTCAGAAAGGAACTGCACCCTTGGACACTCCTGTCCTGTCAGGAAGAAGGGAAAGATCCTCTGGGATGCTAGAGAAGGCAGAGCAGGTGCTGTCTGTCATTGACCTCACGTTGGGATTTATCCACTGCTACTCTTCCACTTCTCCATGAACCAGTGACTTGAGTCCATTCACCCAGCAAGGCTGGGCAGACTCCCTGCCACATCTGGATCACATCTGTTCCCCAAAAATCAACCAGGCAGGCAGAAAATACACCTCTCACTGGATTCATCCCTACACTTTGGGACAGGCACATCAAGACAGAAAGCAGGAAAAACTAAGCCTTACCTTGAGGGTTGCTCAGCTGACACACCAGGGTCTTCACAACACGTCACCCCAAAGAGACGAGGTCACACAGTCACTGATCCTGGCTCTCTCGCTGCTGAGCATTTCTCTCCCAGGCAGGGATGTGCTGAAGGGATGCAGGGGCTGTCAGTGGCACTATCCAAATCCCACTGTGGTGCTCCTGTTCCTACAGGCATCAAGAAATTAGTTGCCCAGGTTTAAAAACCCCTAAATACCATAAATATCTGCACTGAGGTGGATTCTGCATCAAAGATGGTCCAAGGCACTCAGGGTTTTCTATAATTCCCCAGAGAGAAGGAGGAGGGTTGCAGGCAGCTCCTCTCTGGTCCCACTGGTCCTTGGAGCCAGCAGAGCCACACGGGGCAGGGACAGACCAAGGCCTAGGAACTGGGAAGAGAAACTTTACAGTTTAATTTCCTCTGTGGGGCACTCTCCATTATCAAATCCAAACACAGATGCTCCTTGACTATATCCTGGCTGCTTCAGAAGCAATAGTAAAACAGTTAAACACAGGTGCCGGACACCTGGACACAGCAGCCCCACACCTGCTCTCTGAAACCACAGTCGGGCTTGGAAAGTGGAATAATTATCACCGTTGTTTAATGTTATTCTGATTTGACAGGCTTGAGAACAATTCTTCAATTATTAGTAATTCTGGGATCTAAGAAGGCATTTTTTGCACAAATCTGGTTCTATAATCCCACTCTCCACACTGAGCCAGACCTGAGGCTACTGTCGATTCCAACCTCTAGGTTCTTTTCCCTGCTTGAATACTCTCGGTGGTAAATACGGTCCTGGATACAGCTTTGATGCAAGAAAATGGCATTTTGAGTCAAAGTAGGAAATAAGTCCCAAGCCCACCCAAGTGTAGGGGCTTGACTGGGGCTTGACTGCAGCGAGTTGAGAACCACCCCCGAGAGTCTCTATCCATGGGGAGGGAAGTGGGGTGCGGGTCTGGGGCCGGGGCTCCAGCATCCCCTGCCCGGGCCCCTCAGACGGGCGGGCAAGTGGCGAGGAGGGAAGGAGGGAGGGCGGCCCCTGCGCCAGTCCCGCAGCAGCTGGGGGCGAACGGCCCGGCCTGGTCCCCCACCTCCTCCCTGGGGTGGCTCCCAGAGCCGCCTTTACCTCCTTCCTGCGGGGCCGGCGGGCGCGGCGCCGGTGCCTCGCCCCACGGGGCTGGTTACACAACGCCGGGACGGGCGGGTTATGTAAGAAACGTTCCCAGCGGGGCCCTACCCCCTGTCCGCGGAGGTTTAACGAGGTTCAGGCTGGGAGGGTCCCAGGCCCGGAGTGTCCCAAAGCCGGGGGTCCGGAGGGTCCCGGAACGGCCCCGGCCCCGCTCCCGCCTCCCCACCGCAACTCCGAGCCGCGCCCCCGAGCGGGTCCCAGCGAGGGGCGGGGCGAGGGTTCCCGCCCGCAGCGCTCACCCAATGGCAGAGCTTCGATTCGGATGAGGGGGCGGGGCCGAGCGCCGGCACGCCCAATCAGCTCCCGAGTTGCGGGCCGGGGGGCGGGGCTGGGCGCCGGCACCGCCCAATCAGCTCCCGAGCTGCGGGCCGGGGGGCGGGGCTGTCCGCCAGGCGTCCGCCGTTGCCAGGCGATAGCGGAAGTCCCGCCCCCGCCGCGCGCCGCCTCACGGGCCTGGGGGGCGGGAGCGCGGGGCTCGGTGGTTGTGGGTTGTTAGTTAATTAGAGTGAGGGGGTAATTAGTAAGTAGAGAGGGTGGAGGTCGTTCCGAAGGGATTGTGTAAGGGCTCTGGGAGGGGTGAGGCTCTGGGAGGTTGTTCCTATCTGTGGGAAGAGGGGCGCAGCTCTTGTCCGGGTGCGGGGGTAATTAAGCTGAGGGGTTAATTAATTAGGCTGATGAAGGGGGGTGAAGCGCTTCTTCAGTGGGGATAGTCAGGCTAGGGGTGCAGTGAAACTGAGGGGTGCTCGGGCGGGGGAGTCCGTGCTAGTGGTGCCTGAGGGAAACGATAATCCCTGGTGGGGGAAGTTAGGCCTAGGGGGGCTCCCCCATCCTCAGCGTGGGTGGTAGGGCTGCAGTGTGTTATCGGGACAGGTTCCTCTCAGGGCGGGTTGGCGGGTGTCCTCATGGCCCTGGCCATGGGGGCTGGGGAGGCAGAGCAGACCCCTGCTTTGGGAGTTTGCTGTGGCCGGGAGCGGCCCATCCCTGGGCAGCTTTCGGATTCCCCCTGCACAGGAAGGGGGAGATGGGGCCTTGGGGTGGGAAGGGGCACTGATGGGTGGCTCCAGCAGGGCAGCGTGTACCCTAACCATGAAGGGACGTGGCTGGTCCTGGGGCAGATGCTACAGTTCCATGAGGGGTTTAGAGCCTGGTCATGGCCTCCCAGTTCCTTAGGGTTTGGTAAACCCCAGGGTTTATTAGACTCAGCTGGGGACTGAGGAGATGGCATGGATTATAAAGAGTCTCATTCTGCTCCTCCAGCAGGTGCGAGAGCAGCTCCAGGAACGGGTTCAGCCTCTCTGTGACTGGTATCACATCAGGATAACAGCTCAAAACCCACATCTGTAGCCAAAAAAAATTCTCAATATAAAGTGGTATTTTTAAAATCCGGGTTTGTCAGGAGTAGAATCCGGTGTCAGAGCTCCAGCACCATGCAGAGAGCCTCGCGGCTGACAAGGGAGCTCTCGCTCCTGGCTACGGAGCCACCTCCGGGCATCACCTGCTGGCAGAACGGGCAGCTCGATGACCTGCGGGCACGTACGTACCTTGGGGCTTCCCAAAGGCAGGGCTGGGCTGCAGTTTGCTGTTAGGTCTGTGCTTGCTGTGTGCTCTGGCCTTTATAGGCTATGTGGAAGTGTTGGATTTTATTTTCCTTTAAACACAGCTTGGCCTGTGCCTTGGCTGGTCTGCCCTCAGTTTAGATGCTGTGGAGGGGAGCTGGTCTCACATAAGATGACATTTTTTATTCCTGGATTCTCCCCTGTGAGGGTGGTGAGGCCCTGGCACAGGTTGCTCACAGAAGCTGTGGCCGTCCCATCCCTGGGAGTGTCCAGGTTGGGTGAGGCTTGGAGCAACATGGGATGATGGAAGGTGTTCCTGGAACTGGGTGGTCTTTAAGGTCCCTCCCAACCCTTAACATTCTATGATTCTGTCACCTGAGCAGCTCTTTAACTGTGGGAGGTATGTGGGGACTGCTGTCAATGAGATGATCTTGAAGGTCCTTTCCAACCCAAACCATTCTGTAATTCTGATTTTGATGTAATTCTTGTATTTTCATCTTGCTCCTAAAGAAATTTTAGGAGGTGTGGACACACCATATGAGAAAGGAATATTCAACCTGGAAATCATAGTTCCTGAAAGGTAAGTGGGTACCCGTGTGAGGCTGGCAGGCCCTGGCACAGGGTGCCCAGAGCAGCTGTGGCTGCCCCATCCCTGGCAGTGTCCAAGGCCAGGCTGGACGGGGCTTGGAGCCACCTGGGACAGTGGAAGGTGTCCCTGCCCATGGCAGGGGTGGGACTGGGTGGGCTTTGAGGTCCCTTCCAACCCAGAGCAGGCTGTTTGTCTGGTTAAGTAGTTGGTGTAGTCCTGCTTTCAAATGTGAGTAAACTGCTGTAATGTATTTGCTGTAAATGCTAACATGTGGGTTTTTCCTTTATCCTGCCAACAAGGAATGGGGTTGAGACCCTTTTTTTTAAGGAATGCAATTTTTCCAGTGGCTGATACACTTATTTTGCATTGAACATCAAAGATGTGTGATTAAAAACCTAAAAGTGCAATGATAAGACTTCTGCCTCCTCATACTGTCTCAAAGCTTTCTGGAAAGAGCTTGTTCATCAGTACAAAGTTTCTTATGTTGTTCCCTTGTGGAAGTCTATCCGGGGAAGTGCTGGTCAGACACAGCTGGAAGCAGCAAAGGCAGAGCACTGCCTCCAAAGATTTGTGGGGAAGGGTGTCATGTAGGGTGAGAGGAGGAAGCTATGGCGTTGCTTGGGTGGCAAAACAACTGGCCTACAGATATAACAATAACTTCTGTTTCTTAATGCTTGTGCCTTCAGGTACCCATTTGAGCCACCAAAGATACGCTTCCTGACCCCCATCTACCATCCCAACATCGACTCTGCTGGGAGGATTTGCCTGGATGTTCTTAAGTTACCCCCGAAGGTAAGACAGTGCTTGGGTGTGGGTAAGTGAGCCTGGGCAGGATAATGACCTCCTTATCTGCTCCTTGTAAAAGCCTGATTGAATGTCTGTTTACTCCTGACTTATTTACAGGGAGCAGGGAGTGAAGTTTTTGAGTGGCATCTCATTTGTTTAGAGCCAGAACATGATGTTCTTTGTTCCATATAAGTTTCCAAGGTTTTAAGGATTGGAGTCAAAAGGCATTAGGTCTGAAAATGAGTTGCCCCAACACAGCAGAGATCCAGCCCACAGAATCATGGAATCTCCTGAGTTAGAAGGGACACACAGGGATCATCGGGGCCATGAGTTGGATTTGCACAGGACAAGCCCAGAGTCCCACCGTGTGCCTGGGAGCTTTTTCCAAATGCCCTTTGAGCTCTGGCCGCCTTGGAGCCATGACCACTGCCCTGGCTGTCAGCTGGGCTTCCTTGGAGCCTTGTGTTGAGAGTGGGTCTGGTGTGTTCATGGGGCATTAGGTGCTGGAAGTCCAAGGCAGCTGTGGGCAGGTTGGGTTGAAGTGCTGTGGGTTCTGAGGTGTCTCTGGGCTGCCATGTGCTGGTTTCTCTCTCTGAGCTGCTGCTCTCATCCCATTTCCTTACAGGGTGCATGGAGGCCTTCCCTGAACATCTCCACCCTGCTGACCTCCATCCAGCTGCTGATGGCAGAGCCCAACCCTGATGACCCTCTCATGGCTGACATTGTATGTGAGCTCCTCTCCCTCTCTCCTGGCCATGGACACAGGTGGGGAGGGAGTGGGGGGCTGGATTTAGGCTCAGCTTCTGCTTCACTTGCTCTGGATTGACACGCTAGGGGTGTGGCCTGACCTGGATCAGCTGGGGTGTCCCTGGGCTTCCCTGAGGCAGCTGAGGCCAGAAGAGATGGTCAAGATTTTGTCTTCAAGCCATTCTCTTCAGTGCAAATGGCAGCATGAGTTCTTCAAGCAAACTAAATGGATTTTACACTTTCTGCTTGTTGTGGTTTTAGTGTGGTTTAGGAGTCCTAAAGCCAGACTTGGTGCCAGCTTCTTGATGACAGGTATTCAATCAAATCTCTGTCTTTGTCTTGCTCTTCCCATTTAGTCCTCGGAGTACAAGTACAACAAGCAGCTGTTCCTGCTCAACGCCAGGGAGTGGACTGAGAAATACGCAGGGCAGCTGAGAGTAAGGACCACGCTTTGCTCACTGGGTGTAGCTCCCTCTTGGTCTACAGTCCTTTTGTCTCAGTTTCCTTTTCACAGTTGCTTTGTTCTGTCTTTCCTCCCCTTCTGCTCTGTGTTTTGGATCTGTATTTAATTTCATTATATTTTTTTAAGCTCATTACATTCTCTCCTTCCAATTAAATGCTCATTCACTAATAACTGCTGTGCTGCTCAAGGAGGAGGGGCAGATGGATAAACCTTTCCCAGGGATCCTGCAGCCCTGTTCTCCCTCATCTGTGTTCCCTGGTCTCCCTATTCCCTGGTGGAGTGCAGCCTTCCTCCCATCACCCTCTCTTCCTGCCTCCTTTCCTCTCCCTCACCTCATGAATGAGTTTCCTAAAAATAAATCGCACTTAAGCAGATAAAAAACTCTGCCCAAAAATCAGTTACCTTTGGGCCTTCTGCCTTCCCTAGGTGCCTTCCCTCCCTGCACCTTGTTTGGATAACACCCTTTCTGGGATGAGGCTATCTTCCCTGCAGGAGCCCTGGCAGTCGTGCTCACTGCTCCAGCTCTGAACCCATTAACAAGTTCACTGTGGTTGTCAGGAGGGCACAGAGTGAAGCCATCCCTGCACCAACACACAGAGCCCTGGAGCAACCCAGCTCCTCTGTGTGTGCCACTGCTCTGCTCAGTCATCCTGCTCTCCTGTCATCCCCCTTCCTAAAAACCCCAGCAGCGGGAGCAGAACAGCAAAGGCTCACTGCATGAGAGCCAGAGTACAGTCAGCTCTTACCTTGGTGGAGCACAGGGCACTCCAATGGCTGTAAAATTAAATTATTCATAGCTCTTTTATTTCTTGGGTCATCACAGGCTTCCAAGCCTTTGGAAGAGAAAATCATCCCAAGTGAAACAAGCGCCAGCAGTGAATCGACCGCGCAGAAAAGAAAAGGGGTTAACATCAGCAGGAAGGAGAAGAAATCCTGCCCAGATTCCTGAGGGGGGTTTGTTCTCTTGGGGCTGTCACTGTCCCCTTCCCCTCACACAGGTACAAGGAAAGAGTCTGCCTTTAAAGGGCTGCACCAGCTTTGGTTTTCTGTTCCCTTGCATGGGGTGGTTTTTTTGGTGAAAAGTTCCATTATATTAATAAAATATAAAGCTTTTATATCTATTTTTCCATTTTGTTGAGTGGAGGTTTTGGAATATTCAAAAGAAAAGGAAAACTGGAAGCACCACTTCAGCTTCCAATTCCCAACTTTCAGAGACATGGGAATAGCACCAAATAGTTCAGTTTCTATTTTCACAACGGGCTGAGAGCAGGAGCTGAGCAGCAGACAGGTCAGAACCAGCTGCTGGGAGTCTTTTCCTGGGAAAGGCTTCGTTTGCCATGTAACCTCAAGGGCTAAGCCATTAAACTCAACTCTTACAACCCTGGCTCTCCAGAGCAGTCTGTTAGGTTCCAGTTGGACCATTTAGGATAACCTGGATGGTGTCTTGGCTCTGTTGTGACTCCAGGAGGTGGCCAGTGACAAGAACCAGCTCAGGGCAGGGGAGGAAGAGCCCAAAAGATTCCCGGCGATCTGGGAGTGGATGGATGTGGAAGAGAGCGGGATGTCAGCGCTGTGATGTGCAGGGTGAGGAGCACGAGAGGACTGGGCCAAGGAGGACAGTTCTCAGTACTTCCAGGGATGCAAAAATGAGGGCTGACTGCAGCTCGCAGGGGGAGCAAGTGCGGTGCTCAGCCTCTTGCTCTGCAGGTTCCCTGCTGGGAATTTAACCCATGGCCTGTCCCTGCTCCCAGAAGGGTGAGCCAGGCCCACCTCTGGAGCAGAGACAGGACTCGGCAAGGTTCCCAGTGCCTGGGAAGTGATGGAGCTCAGTGATGAGCTGAGTCTGATGGGTGAGGAAAGGCTGTGTCCTCGGCTGCTCCCAGAGCCCTGAGCCTGTCCCTGTCCCACTCAGTCGAAGTTATAGTAGAGGCAGAAGGCGAAGAACATTGCGAAGATCTGGAATGGCAGAGGCGGGAGAGGGTCAGCCCCACGGCAGGGCTGGGCCAGGCCAGGCCTGGCTGTGGTTGGAAGCAGAGAGGGGCTGGAGGGTCCCTGGCCTGGGACCATTGCTGTGCCCCTCAAGGGGCCTGGGCCAGCTGTCCTGGTGCTGCACAGGGACACCAGGGCAAGGAGACCGAGGGGGGGAGCAAAACAAAGCCTCCCCTGTCCCTTCACCTGCCCCATCTGCAGTGGAGAGTGGGCTCTGTACCCTGAGACAGACCTGAGCCCCTTTGTGCTCTCCTTGCCTGCTGAGCAACCCCCCTGCCACAAAGAGGGGACCCTCTGCCTGCCCTGTCCCCAGCCCCCCTCATTACCTCAATGCCCAGCACGGCCAAGCTGCAGGTCCCAGGGAGGGAGATGTACCTCTGCAGGGTCCTGCCGAAGGTGGAGAAGCAGCCCTGGGGCAGGGAGAGGAGGGAGGGGCTCTCTCATGTTCCCCGTGGCCACAGGGAGCCCAGAGGGGGACTGGGGGGGGGAGTCGGGTCTTCTCTGTGGCAGGACGAGCTGAGGACTTTGGGAGCCCCTGGACTGTGGAACCACACCCAGGCAATGTCCCAGGCTCCTGTCCCTCATGCTCTGCTCTGTGAGCCTGGGAAGGGCTGAGGCTGAGACAGGGACACGGGCACAGCAGAGCTGTGCTGTACCTGCTCATGGATGTAGCCAGGGCTTCTGTCCTGGCACTGCTCCCAGCCCAGGAGCTCTCCTGCCTGCAGAAGCCCATTCCGGGCACAGCATGCCCGTGGCCATGGCGTCCCTGGGTGCAGCTCATGGAAGCGGGAGCCGTTCCCAAAGTCTTCAGGTCCTAAAACGCCACAACACGAGAACTGGAACAGAAGGGAAACACCATCACCGTGCTCACCCTTGGTGGATCCTGTGTGTGCTCCACACACCCCCAGGAGCCTCCCAGGTGCTCACCGTGACCATGAGGGTGTTCCAGGCTGTGGAGAAGACCTCAGCACCCTCATCCCCACCATAGTTCCTCCTCAGCTCGGACAGGAAGCGCTCGGGTTGGACCTGTGGGATTGGTGCCAGGGCTGGGACTGTTCCACTCTGCTCAGCACCAGCTGCTTTGGAGGGGAGTTGGGCACCCAGTGGACCCCCCCCTCCCCCCACCTGCTTTGAGGTTTGTGTTGTGGTGATGGAGGTGAGGGGAAGGGTGTCCCCACGCCAGCCCCAGTTGCCTGGTGGGCTCTGAGCCATGGCCATGGTGTGACAGAGGGAGGCTGGCGACCCTGGGGACGGTGCCAGTACCTTTTTCCAGTGCACCAGGAAGAGAACGGCCCCAGCAAGCTGCATGAGGAAGACGAGGCTGACGAGGATGAAGAACTGGAAGGCAGCAGGTGAAGGAGTCAGAGACCAGCCTGATCCCACAAGCAGCTTGCTCACATTATCCCTGCCCTCCTCTGCACCAGCCCTGCCTGTGCCCTGCATCCTCGAGACGAGGGATGTGTGTGCAGCTCCTGGGAACAGATTCCACATCTCTGACCACTGTGGCTGCAAGGCAGGGGTCAAAAACAAGCACCATCTGCAAGGGACTGGGGATGCTGAAGAAATGGGGGTGTTGGTGCTCAAACAGGCGTTTCTGCCCCTCACCAGCAGTGGGGATATCTTGGAAATGCCATGTGGGACAAGCCAGTGGCTTCAGAGAGAATTGACCCCTCTTAGTGGCTTTATAAATCCTCTGGGCTCTAAATCGAGACTCACAAGATGGGGAGTGGATGGCAGGACGTATTGAGGATGAGGAACACCTGCATCCCCCACCACCCTCCAGCCCATGACTCCTGCCCCCAGTGCCTCTGTCCACATCCTGCAGCCCCTTCCCACCCATCTCCCTCCCTCACCAGCAGCAGGAGTGGGCGGCTCCGGCGCAGGGCCCCACAGCAGCCCAGGAAGCCCAGCAGGGACAGGGCGATGCCCAGGGCCAGCAGCAGCCACGCGCCTGCACTCAGCACAGCCCTGGCAGCCACGATGTCCTGGAAACCAGCCGGGTCCACGGCCACCCAGACTCCCACGGCCACCAGGCATGTCCCCCCAGCCTGCAGGGGGAGGTCCAGAGATGATCATGGGGTCAGGGGATGTCCAAGGCTTGGTCCCCTCCCTGGGCTGGGTGTCACCCACCCGAGTCAGATGGAAATGGCAGCCCATGTGGATGGGGGATGTTTGAACCCTTGGTCCCCTCCCTGGGACCGCTGTCACCCACCCCTGAGCCAGCTGGAGATGTCGCTCCCCAGGCACAGGTTCTCTCCACCCCTGCACCCCACGGGGCCCAGGTGGACTCACAAACACCAGCACGTTGAAGATGAACATCAGGTACTTCATGCAGCTCAAGACACGCATGGGGACACCAGGAGGGGGGACACGGCGGTGTTTGTCCCTATGGAGGGGAGAGCAGAGCCCTGGCCACAGCCAGCCCTGACTTGTCCTGGACCCCATGGCTCCAGCAGAATGGGGGGGGATGCAGCCTCCCAAAATTCCTAGATCATTTTGTATCCCCACCATCTCCCATGACACCCCAAAAAACCTGTTTCCTCTCCAAATTTGTGTCCCCTCCCAACCCCATGTCCCCTTCAAACCCTATGTGCCCAGTCCTATGTCCCCTCCAAACCCTCTGTCCCCACCAAATCCCATGTTCCCTATAAATCCCGTGTCCCCTACAAATCCCATGTCCCCTCTAAATCTTGTGTTCCCTTCAGCCCCCACACCACTCACCCTGTGGGGACAGCGGGTGACCCAGGTACCTCCAACCTTCCCTGGTGCTGCCAGCACCTAGATAATATCACGAAGGTCAGAAAATCCCTCCCCCATTTCCACTCCAGCAGCCCCCAAGAAACCCCTTCCAGCGGCGAGGACATGAATGATTGATGGGGAACAGGATCCACCATTGTGCCAGCGGCAGCCGGGAGTCTCCGGCTCTTCTCAGCCAAGGAAATGAAACCTGTGGGCAGGGAAAGACGAGCCGCCCCACCAGGCCGGGGTGACCTCGGCCATCAATTATTGCTGTGGCCATTCGGGGAAGCCCTCAACAGCCACACACGGGGCTGCTGGGACACAGGGACATCCCAGATGGATCACTGGGTCTGTTCCCTCTCGTTGCTGACTTTAGGAGCTCTCTAAACACAGAGTCATGTTAGAAAGGAGACCTTATTTAGGTCTTTCTCCTTATAAAGGTGCAACGAGGAGGTTTCCACAAATCAAGCACACCAAGGGGTAAAAAGTTAAATCTTTTCTACAGTAAAATTTACATGAGCCCGCCTATCTAAAGCATATTCTTCGCCTGCCTAATGCATATTTATTTTGGTGATGTGACTTTACCCAATGCTTGAAACACAAAGTTCCGGGGCAGATAATTCACCTCGAAGGCATCACCCCGGGGACGGTTCCGGTGTCACCGCAGCCCCGGGGCCCCGAGGGGCGGTCCCGCCGCTGTCCCGCCGCGCCAGCAAGGGGCAGCCGAGCGCGCGGCCACAAAGCTGCGCCGCGCGGCCAGAGCGCCTCCCGCCGGCCCTTCAGCCGGGCGGCTCGGCCAATCGCAGCGGGCGGCGGCGGGCGGGGCGGGAGAAGAGAGAGACAGACAGCGGCCTGGACCAATCACAGAGCGCCATTCCCAGGGCGGGGCCCTGCGGGAGCTTGGCCCCGAGGCCGGAAGCGGCGCTGCGCGTTCCCGTTCCCTCAGCGTTGCTTCCGGTGCTGCCGCCGCCGCCCGCGGGATGTAGCGGCCGGTGAGGGACGGGCGGGGGAGCGGGGGGTCCGGGCGCTGCCCGGGACGGGCGGGGCCGCTGCTTCCACACCACCGGGGAGAGCCCTGCCGCCGGTTCCCCCGGTTCCAGTAACTCTGTGCTTCTTCCCCCCCCCCAGCGCGGCGGCAGAAGGACGCGGAGGGACCTTCACCGGCTGCCTCGGAGCCGCACGGAGCCGCCGCCCCGATGGCGTCCCGCAAGGCCCCCGCCGGGGCGGGCAGCGGGCTGGCGGCCGCCGGCCGGGACCGGGATCGGGAACGGGAACGGGAACGGGCGCATCTGGAGCTCGCCGAGCTGGGGCCGCTCCTAGAGGAGAAGGGGGACCAAGGAGGCACCGGCGCGGCCAGCGTGAGCCCCTCCGAGACCCCCGGGCGGCCGGGGATCCAGAGCCCGGCTCAGGCTCCTCGCTCCGCCCCCGCGGTTTATCCCGGGAATCTGCCCGTTATCCCATTAATAGCTGGGGGAGTACGGCTCCGTGTCGTTCCTGGGGCCGGTCCCTGCTCCGAGCCGCCCCAAACTCTGCTCCTGCCGAGCAAGCGTGGAGCTGGGATAGTCCGGGGGTCACCGGGATCGCGGTGTCTGTGCCGAGTGTTCCCAGGGTGTTTCCAGTGCCCCAGCATTTCCACAGGGCTGGGAATCTCCTTCCCGAACCCTTTTCCGTCTGGGCAGAGCTGGAGCTGTGCCGCGACCCAGAGCGTTCCCAGCTCGGAGCCGCTTCTGCTCGGCTGGGCCGGCTTGGGTTTCCCGTTCCAGCCTTGGTTGTAGGGATGAAAATCCCTGGCGGTAATCCCGCCTTTCGACAGGATAAATCTGGGATTAGCCCGCCCCGGGTGGGTCAAGCAGCAGCGTGTTGCATAAACGAGGGTGACCGGCGGGTCCTGCCCATCCCCTCGGAGGGATGAAGCCCCAGGTGCTTTCAGAAGAGCAGGGATGATTCCTCTCCTGGGGGCTGGAATGGCTCCTTCCCGGCTCTTCTTCCCGCAGGCCGAGGACCCGCCGTGCCCGGCAGCCCGCGAGGAGGAGGAGGAGGTGGTGCGGGTGCTGACCCTGCCCCTGCAAGCTCACCATGCCATGGAGAAGATGGAAGAGTTCGTGTACAAGGTACTGGAGCCTGCGGCAATGCCCCGGTCCTGATTTTGGAGCAGATTCCCCAGTCCCAGGGCTCGGGGTGATGGGATGTGTCCAGATAAAGCTCCACGCGGCTGCAGTTGGCTCCAGCTCTGCTCCCAGCAGCGTTTCCCGGGAACGGTGTAGGATGGGGCTGGCCGGGATGGGGGCTGGCCCAGCCATGGTGGGCGAGGATCTGGGAGCAATCCCGCTGTTCCTGCGGGCCTGGGTGGGGCCCCGGAGCACCGCAGGGGTGTCACCCGGTGCCTGCAGTCACTGTGGCTGCTGTGCTTCTTCCCTGATCAAATGGGAATTACCGCAGGGAACAGACTGTGGGTGTGGAAGGGTTAAAGCTGAGGGTATGAATCGCCCCTGACTCCCTGGAATCACTCCCTGGGGCGAGCAGGAATCAGTCCCTGGGAGGACCTGGAATCACTCCTTGGGGGGCTGTGGGGAGCAAAGCGCAGGATGGGGGTGGCTCACAGGGTCCCACAGGGCACCTCATGTCAGAGAAGCCAAACTTCCTCTCCCCAGGGAGCATCCCAGGGCTGGGCTGTTCCCCGTGCATTTGGGGCTCTGGGCTGCCCTGATCCCCTGGTGTGTTGCAGGTGTGGGAGGGGCGCTGGCGCGTGATCCCGTACGATGTCCTGCCCGACTGGCTCAAGGACAACGATTACCTTCTGCACGGGCACCGGCCGCCCATGCCCTCCTTCCGCGCCTGTTTCCGCAGCATCTTCCGGATACACACCGAGACGGGCAACATCTGGACACACCTGCTGGGTGACTGGGGCAAGGGGCAGCTCTGGGGCTGGAGGGGCTCAGACCCTGCATTAGGGTCAGGACGGGCTCGCTGCTGGGTCCTCTCCATGCCCAGGGCTCCCTGTGTGGATCCTGTGCATGCAGTAGGATTGGACATGGAGTGCCTGGGGCTCCTGGAGCCCCTTGGGAGAGAGGGACCAGGGCTGGGCTCAGCCACTGCAGGAGTGGGATGAGGAAATGTGTCCTGGACAAAACAGGGAAGCCTCAGAGGATGTTCCTCTGAAATGAGTCCGGAGGAGGCCAGAGAGATCCTCTGGGGGCTGGAGCTCTTCTGCTCTGGAGCCAGGCTGGGAATGCTGGGAATACTTAGCCTGGAGGCGAGAAGACTTCAGGGAGAACTTAGAGACCCTTCCAGTGCCTAAAGGGGCTCCAAGAGAGCTGAAGAGAAGCTTTGGACAAGGGCAGGGAATCACAGGACAAGGGGGAATGGCTTCCCACTGCCAGAGGGCAGGGTCAGATGGGATATTGGGAAGGAATTCTTCCCTGTGAGGATGGCAGGCCCTGGCACAGGGTGCCCAGAGCAGCTGGGGCTGCCCCTGGATCCCTGGAAGTGTTCAAGACCAGGTTGAACGGGGCTTGGAGCAGCCTGGCACAGTGGAAGGCGTCCCTGCCCATGGCAGGGGATGGGAATGGGTGAGCTTTAAGGTCCCTTCCCACCCAAACCCGTCTGGGATTCCATGACCCTGTGAAACACAGGGATGCTCAGTAGCTCTTTGCCCTGTGCCTGCCCCTTCCCCTGACCCCAGCCCTGCTCGTTTGCACTAACAAAGGCCTCAGCCAAGGACCCACTGTGGGCCACTGAGCACCCCTGGGATACATCCAGGACCTCTTCTCATCATGGCTCTGCTGAACTCTCCCACAGTCCCCCTGACTTCCCGCTCCGTGTGTTCCTGCAGGCTTTGTTCTGTTCCTCTGCCTCGGGATCCTGACCATGCTGCGGCCCAACATGTACTTCATGGCTCCTCTCCAAGAGAAGGTGGTGTTTGGGATGTTCTTCCTGGGAGCAGTGCTGTGCCTCAGCTTCTCCTGGCTTTTCCACACTGTCTACTGTCACTCGGAGAAGGTCTCACGGACTTTTTCGAAGTGAGTCAGCATGAGTGTGGTTGTGTGGTCTCCTGGGAGGTTTTTGGGTTCTTGCAGCACTTCCTCTTGGAAAGCACTGCATTCCCAAATGTTTTATCCTTGGGGGAAGGGAGCATCCACCCAATCCAGCGTGGAACTGAGGGGGAACCACAACAGGGTTCTGGAGGGCTCTGCTTGAGCACCTTAAATCTGCCAGGTCAGGGGTGTCAGGTGCATGATAAAGATCCTGGGGCCCTGCAGCTCCCAAGGGAACAGGACCCTGGCTTCCAAGGGAACAGGCTCTGTGCTCCCAAGGGAACAGGCTCTGTGCCCCTCGTAGGAGTGAAGTGAGGAGGAGTCTCGCTCTCACTGGGCAGCTGGGGGCCATGGCCAGTTTGGTAGGTCCCAGTTTACTGGATGCTTTTGAAAACCTCTGTTTTGGATCCAGTTTGGACTGAAACCAAATGGAAAGAAGGAATACAAACAGGATTCCCAGCAGAGTGGGAAGGCTGGTCAGTGGTTTGTGCCTCTTCCTGGGCTGCTCCAAGAGTCAAGCTCCCGTCAGCCTTCGCAGTGAGGCTCTCAAGTGACATTCTGCTCCCTCATGGCTATTAAAGGCATTCATTTGGGTGCTGCTTGCTGGGAATCTTGCCCATCCCCTTTGCACAACCCCCAGAGACCCCATGGGATCCTGTCTCCAGAACAAACCCAGCAGGAATGCCCTCATGTTCCTGGGAAGGCAGTGGGGGAAGTGCAAGTGCTATGTTTTGGTGGTGAGATGAGTGGAGGATCACAGATCCACGTGCTCACGGATTTGTTCCTGGTGGTTTGAGCTCCAGCCCCCTCTTGCCCCTCCTCAGCATTCCTACATGCCCAGGCCCTTCCTCCTGTCGCACCTGGCCCTGATGGGACCCCAGCATGCCCCTCCTGCCTGTGACTGCACTCAGGTGCAGGCTGGGGAGTTCCCACATATGGAGAGGGTGGATTTTGGGGCTCACCTGTGGCTCTCTGTCGTTGCATCCTGGCTGCAGGTTGGATTATTCAGGAATTGCACTGCTGATCATGGGGAGCTTCGTCCCATGGCTCTACTACTCATTCTACTGCTCCCCACAGCCAAGACTCATCTACCTCTCCATCGTCTGTGTCTTGGGTATCTCTGCCATCATCGTGGCACAGTGGGACCGATTTGCCACGCCCAAGCACAGGCAGACTAGAGCAGGTAGGAGCTCCCTCCTCCCCCAAGTCCTGGGAGGCACTTTGGGCAGATTCCATTTGGGAAAGACTCTGGGCATCTGGTGGGTTCATTCCCCCTGAGCAGCACAGCACTGCAAGGAGCGGCCTCCTGCCTTCTCTTGCTGTGCTGGGGATTCATCTCCTGAGCAGAGCCTGGGGTTTGGAGTTTAAGGATAGCCCTGGGCAGGCTGGGGCTGTGCCTTTTCCGCCTTCCCTGGGAAGCAGTGGCAGCAGGAACCTGCAGCTAGGGCACAGGAGGAAGGCATCCCTGAGCTCTTCCCTGCCAGGGACACGCTGGCTGGTCCCTGCCTTCCTGGGGGTGGAGTGGGGGGCTGCCTCCAGCTCCACACCCCAATTTACCCCCACAGCAGGTCCCATCAGCCTCTCTGAACACCAGAAGACACGTCCCTCCCCAGCTCCCAGGGGTCCTGAAGCAAATGTCTGTTGGAGCACTGTCTTGGCTACATGAGTGAGGAGAGACCACGCTGAGCCAGAGGCCACCTGAGAGCCCTCAGATGAGGGCAGGGGACAGGCAGGACTCACATCCCCATGGCTCCTCCCCACTGCATCCTGTGCCCCCAGGACGAGCAAGATCCAGCTGGGTGCCACCCAGAGCCTCTCCAGGCCAGTGTCACTGTTGTGCCACTTGTTCTCTGCCAACTCAGCAGAGCCCAGAGTTGAACATTTCAGCTGCTGCTGAGCTCCTTCCTCAGGAGCTCCAAGAAATTACTTTCCTGGAAGGGGTGGCTGTGTTCCTGGTGCAGTCCAAAGGGCTGGCACCTTCCAAAATGTCCATTCCCATAGCCAGGAGTGGGAGCTGCTGCAGCCCTGCATAAGAAATACTGGGTGGATTCACCCAGCAAGCACAGGGGTGCTTTGCCTGGGATGTGGAGCTGTGGATCCCCCGTTTTGTGAAGGATAAGGGCCACGAGGATTGGAGAAGTTTAAGGAGTGTTTGGACAAAGCTTTCAGGCACAGGGTGGGATTGTTTGTGGGTCTCCTGTGCAGGGCCAGGAGTTGGACACAATGATCCTTATGGGTCCTTTCCAGCTCGGGATATTCTATGAATCCAATGAAGAAAAGCTGCTTCCTTAACACAGGATGAGGGATCAAGGGGAGTTGGTGGGAGGAGCAGCTCCCACTCCACACTGAGCTCCTTTCCCTGACCTCCTCTCTGGGCCACAGGCGTGTTCCTGGGGCTGGGGCTGAGCGGCGTCGTGCCCACCATGCACTTCACCATCGCCGAGGGCTTTGTGAAGGCCACCACGGTGGGGCAGATGGGCTGGTTCTTCCTCATGGCCGTGATGTACATCACGGGCGCTGGGCTCTACGCCGCCCGCATCCCTGAGCGCTTCTTCCCGGGCAAGTTCGACATCTGGGTGAGTGTGGGGGTGAACGGGGTGTCTGGGGGCAGCTCTGGGGTCAGGAGAGGGGGCACTGAGTGGCTGGAGGCTGGGGGTGTCCTGCTGTGCCTCAGCACATGCTGGCAGGCAGACCTTGAACAGGTGTTGGCATGGGCAGGGCAAAGTACAGGGTGGGCATCACTGCTGGGAGCAACAGAGCGGGGAGCAGAGGGCAGAGGACAGTCCTGGAGCAGCGAGGAAGAACAGGAGGTGTTGACAGTGTTCCTGTCCTCTTTGGTCTTGTCTAAAGGCTTTTTTGCTTCCCTGCAGTTCCAGTCTCATCAGATCTTCCACGTGCTGGTGGTGGCTGCAGCCTTTGTCCACTTCTACGGGGTGTCCAACCTGCAGGAATTCCGCTACGGCCTGGAAGGGGGGTGCACAGACGACTCTCTCCTCTGAGAGCACCTGGTTTTAGTACAAGCTTCCTAAGTGCTTTTTAAACTCTTGTCTTTGCTAAAATCAAAGGAAGACTCAAAACCATTTGGGGTTCTTGTTTTTTTTTTTTTTAAAGAAACAAAAAAATAAGAAACTGATAAATCCTTCAGCAAAGTTGTTGACCAAATCCTCACCCCCTTCCCCACGCACTGCGCTGGGGCTGCAGGGGGACTCCCGCCTCCTCCAGACAGTGTTTTAGCTGCACCGGGATCACCTGCTGCTCTGGCAGCACAGGGAACAGCTCCCTGCTCCTGCACAGCCGAGCACATCCTGCTCCTCACGCACCAGGAGTTCTGCATATCCCCCATGGCAGTGCCTGGCTGGGGCAGCCCCAGGCACGGGCACACACTCATGTAATTTAAAGTTTTAATTGTCCTGTTTTGTTTTGTTTTCCTTGACAAAGTAATGTAAACATAAATGAAAGAATATTTAATATTTAATACTAAGCTTTAAAATGATGCGCTGCCGCTGCAGTCCTCAGCTCCCTCACTGTCAGGAGGAGGGAGGAAGGACAGTGGTGTAGGGAATGTAGAGCTGCTGTAGCTGATTGAAATAAAAAGGTCAATAGTTCAGTGTCACCGCTGTGTCCGTGTCTGGTTTTGGGGAAGGGGGAGAGAGGGCTCTGGGCACCCCCAGGAGCAGGGCAGGAGCGCCCTGGGGCAGGGGGATCCCTCCAGCTGCGGTGGAGTCTGGACTGGGCTGGGATAAACGGGAAATTGGGGTGGTGTGGTGATGACAGGGTAGGAAACCCAGCCCTGGCTGGTGACAGCTCCGGGGCTGTGACTTCCCTTGGGGCTCAGCAGGGCAGGAGAGGTGTCACAGCCTGGCAGGACCATGCCAGAGGCTCCTCCTGGTGCACAGGGGACAGTGACTGTCAGGGTTGTAGAGGGGCAGAGGCCAGCACAGTAAAGCCCAGCTCAGGCAGCTGAAGGCCACTGCCTGACCTAGGGGTGAGGGAGCAGTGTGGGCAGAGCCACCACAGCCCCTGTGCCACCTGTTCCTGCCCTCCCCCACAGGTGGGGGCATCCTTTTGCTGAGCTGTTTGGATGTGGCCCAGCTTTGGAAACCCCCCAGGCTGGGGCTGGCGGGAGCCCCCAGCACCGGCAGCAGCAGGTCCTGCATCCCCCATCCCACCTGGGCAGAGCCTGACCAATCCTGTATCCCACCTCTCACCCAGGCTGAGCCTGCTCCCAGACACAGCACTGCTGGCAGAGGTCACCCCGTGCTCCAGGAGGTGACATGGATGAGTGTCCACCCCGTTCCAGCAAAGCTCCATGATGCACAGCCAGGCCTGGGACTGGCACCCTGGAGCTCCACATGGATCTGAACAACACCCGACTGCTCCCCCTCTGGAGGTTGGGAAAACACCAGGGATCTGAACACCCAGGTTTGGATACTCAGGGAATCTGCAAGTGTAATTGTCTCTCAGAGCACAGACACTCACCTGAAAACAGAAGAGACACCACCCGAGTGACACAAATAGAGAAAACTGCCTTCAAAATCTGCCCGAGGAACCAGGGAAGTGGCAAAGCAAGAAGAGCCTTTACACACACACACAACACAAACACACAAAAGGCACTTTTGTGTGTAAGGGTTTGAAAATTACAAACCAGTGGTAACTCTGAGGGATGAGACACAAGCCCTGGTAGTCCCGGGGTGATTCTGGGAGGCAAGGGGGTGGAAGATGTCCCTTCTAAGGACACAGGAGATGATCAGGCTCTCACACGTGCATGCACATCTCATGCAACTCTAATCTACCCACGTGTCAACATTACTGTGAGCACTTCTGCTCCTTCCATCCTCTGCTTCCACTACATGACTGACTTGGTTTCCTCCTCCCTGGGCAGAGGAAAAGCCAGGACTGGCTCAGATAACATTACTCAAGTCTTTCTGGATACTGTATCAGGAACTGCCAGCACACAATAGCATCGAGTTAATTAATGAGTTGCAACAGAAGACGCTGCTGGATGTTATTTTGTAACTGCTGGCAAGAAGGAAGGGGCCTCCACGGCTGCAGTTTAAGGACAAAACCGCAGAGCAGATGTGGTAACTCTGCTCAGGCCACGATCCGAGATGAAAAGCAGGAGGCTGTGCTGGCAGCAGGTGCAATGCTTCCCCCTCCAGCCCCATAACCTAAATCCAACAGGGAAGAGGCTACCTTCCAGCTGTGTTCACTGCAGGTGCGACATCCCAGAGGAGACTCCAAGACTTTCACTCCAGTCTGTGTCCAAAGGATGACAAGACTCTCTTTGGTCCTTGTCTTAAACCTCCTTGTATTCTACCAGACATGTGTAACATTACAGCAACGGAATATATCAGGAATAAATAGATTTTCTTTTCTAAAAGTTCTCCTGAGCAGTTTGACATTAAGAAATGCTGCAGGTCCTCCTGGCATGGTGTGTAAGGGACAACCACTGGTGTTAAGTACAAACCCCCTCCGCATCCTCCAGGTGGGGACCGCTCAGGAACAGGGAAGGAAGTGGAAGAGGAGGAGGAAGAGGAGGAGGCGGTGGCTGGGAACCATCACTGGTACTGTCGGTAGTCGCTGAACGGGGGTGGCTGGAGCTGGGATGGATCCTCTGACAACTGTGGGCCTGGAGCAGGGACAGGGGAAAAGGCAAATGAATACCAAAAGACAAGAGATTCTTCCTATTAACAGGATTCACAACTGGTTTGTTTATATAAATCCCTCTTAAAATTAATCATAAATCCCGGAATGGTTTTGGTTTCATAAAAAGTTTCAAAAATTGCATAGAATCCCAGACTGGCTTGGGCTGGAAGGGACCTTAAAGCTCATCCCATTCCCACCCCCTGCCATGGGCAGGGACACCTTCCACTATCCCAGGTGGCTCCAAGCCCCACCCAACCTGGCCTCGGGCACTGCCAGGGATCCAGGGGCAGCCACAGCTGCTCTGGGCACCCTGTGCCAGGGCCTCCCCACCCTCCCAGGGAACAATTCCTTCCCAGTATCCCATCTAACCCTGCCCTCTGGCAGTGGGAAGCCATTACCCCTTGTTCTGTGACTCCTGGCCCTTGTCCAAAGACCCTCTTCAGCTCTCTTTTAGGAAAAGTACACTGTGCAAGCTGCTCCGAAGACAAACCACTTCTCTCCAAGTTTCACAGAATCATGGAATTGTGGAATGATTTGGGTTGGAAGGGACCTTAAAGCTCATCTTGTTCCATCCCTTGCCATGGGCAGGGACACCTTGCACTAGACAAGGTTTTCTAGCACGGAAATGAACTAGAGCAGGGAGAGGGAAATCTTTCCAGTCACACAAAGCAGCTGGAAACTTGCACATTAGTGCCCTTGAGGTGACCTTGGCCCCTCTAGAAAGGTTTAACCACGGTGACTTGCCCAACAATAAAGCAACCAGTGAAACGGAACAAGTGTGGAGTCAGCTTCCTGATCCACTGCCTGCTGCTGGAGGGAGCAACACAGCTGTGGTGGGACAATCCAGAGAGAATTAATCATCATGGACAGATGATACACCTTCTCCAAGGCAGATGAATTTTAAAGCATCTTTAAAGAACAGAAATTGTCATAGTTTAGGTTGGATGAAGAATATTGGTGAACAAACCCAGAAGAGGATTCACTTGGGAAACAGTGACCTACTACTCATCCAACACTAGCAGTTTGTGTTCTTCCCAAAATAAGGTGGAGCATTTATCCTACAATGAAACGCTGGGAGAAGCTACCAGTGTTAAGCCTGAAGAGCAGAAGGCTCCAGGGAGACCTTAGAGACCCTTCCAGTGCCTAAAGGGGCTCCAGGAGAGCTGGAGAGGGACTTGGGACAGGGGCCTGGAATCACAGGACAAGGAGGAATGGCTTCCCACTGGCAGAGGGCAGGGTTAGATGGGATACTGGGAAGAAATTCTTCCCTGTGAGGGTGGGGAGGACCTGGCACAGTTTGCCCAAAGAAGCTGTGGCTGCCCCGTGCCTGGAAGTTTCCAAGGTCAGGCTGGATGGGGCTTGGAGCAACCTGGGCTAGTGGAAACTGTTCCTGGCTATGGCAGGAAGTACAATGAGATGGGCTTTGAGGTCCCTGCCACCCCAAACCAGTCTGGGATTCTGTGACAGAGATATTTAGGATTTTCCACGGGAAGCATTCACACAACAGCTTCTGACTCAGTGAGACCCCTGCTTGCATTTTACTTGGGAAAGAAGTCAGGGATGCAGATACTGAAGCAGTTTAGAAGAGAATCACCACCACGTTTTTTGGAAATCGGTGTATCTGTATCTCCCAGGTCTTTATCATCTCTTTTACCCCAGAGTTCCCCACACAGACCACCGCCTGCCAGAACCACCCCTCTTTTCCACAACTTGCTGCCTGCCATTCCCTCAAACCATTGTGCCCCACCCCTGAGTAAAACCCTTCTGCCACCATGTGCCAGGTGTGTGGCAGAAGCCAGGGACAGCAGGGACATCCCTGCTCTCAGCCATGCCACCTCCAGTCTCCCAGCAGGAAGCAGCTGGTGATAACCTCGTGTCATCAGCACCTGCAGCTCCTCCTTGGCTTTCCACAGCCTCAGGAGCTGGCAGGGCAGTGCAGATTCACTCTAGGATAAGAAGATGACTGCCAGGGGCACATCAGCAAAGCAAATCCTTGTGACACATCCTCTGGCTCCTTACCATTTGGGAACTGTGTGGAGGCAAATCTTGTCAGCAGAATTCCTGCTCCTTCGATCAAGGCCAGGAGAATTCCTCCCATCGCAGCAGATCCGACCATGGCAACAGGGCCATCTGGGAATGAAAAGCACAAACCAATGCTTTTCATTTCTTTGCTACATGTCAGAATCTACTGAATCCTAGGATGGTTTGGGCTGGAAGAGACCTTAAAGATCATTTTGTTCCACCCCCTGCCATGGGCAGGGACACCTTCCACTGTCCCAGGCTGCTCCAAGCCCCGCCCAACCTGGCCTTGGACACTGCCAGGGATCCAGGGGCAGCCCCAGCTGCTCTGGGCACCCTGTGCCAGGGCCTGCCCACTCTCTTCATGCAGTCTTGACCTCTCCTAAAGCAGACTCAGAGCAGTAATTTTGCATCCATTAAGCTGCATTAAAGGATAATTACTGGGCAACTCCCTCCGCCCTCCCTTCAAGGAACACCAGGAACATTTGGGAGCCTGATTATTACTTTCCTAAGCAGAGGAGAAAAGCTTCAGATTATTTTTCAGCATCTGAGACAGCAAATTCCAATTTGGGTGCCACAGACTGTTGCTTTGCTATAACAATGAGAACTGTACGTTTAGAGAGCACGAGGTTTTCAACTGATATCCCTAGTTTCTTACTTCTTGCAGCTAAAATGGCTCCAGTCAGGGCTCCGCTCGTGATGGAATTCCAGGGATCTTCCTTCCCTCTCATCCTGACCATACTGCAGTCAATCATGGAGAAGAGACCTCCCCAGACAGCAAAACTCCCTGTTCCAAATCAAACCAAAGCCACTTTGGAGAGAGCAGAGAAGCCAGTTGTGCTGCACAAGAGGTGCTGTGGCATTACTGTGCTCCCTTTCAGACATGAAGTAAATTCTAACTCATGAAGAACCAAATACAGGTTAAAATAAGTACAGGAAAATTTCCGACTTGTCATTATCCCCCTCTCCCCCCATTTTATATATAATCTCACTAATCTACAATTAACTACAGAAAGTTTATCAAACTGTGATTATAATGGAACTTTCATCCTAACAAAGTCAGATTAGCTAAGGGAACTTCCAGATGTATCCCTTTTTAATGTATTTCCTCACAGACAATGATGCAGAGTCATGTCACACCTCACACCACACCCAACCCTGCTCCTGGGGCCTCAGGAGCTCCTACAGCACATGCAGGGACACCCCCAAGTTCTATTTTTGATCCAAGCTGGATCACTTCTTGTAATGAGTTAGTTTTATCTTAACCCCCTGCACACCATGAAGAGGCTCCAGGGAGCTCTGCTGTTCATGACCAGTCATTACTGCTGGCTTATCACTCCAAGAACACAGACTGTTTCCTCCCCAACCAAACTCATTTTGGATATATCAGAACTCTATTTACTCGTTGCTTGGGCCAACAAACTTGCTGAGACCCAGCTCAGGTGTCAGTGCACCTCCACCATGTAACATTTCCAAACTCTGTTATCTGCCAACAGTCAATTCTGTGCAACAAAACCCCAAAATTCATTACCTCCCAGTTGTGGAGCTCTGGTTTTAATGGCTGTCAAACTGCCACGCAGCCGGTGGTTGACACCCTAAAATAAGAGAATTTAGTTAAAATAAAACAGTAAAATCTTACAGCCAAACTGAGTCTGCATTGCAAAAACCTGCCAAAGGTCCAACACCCTTCTGAGCCCCCTCAGCAGCTTGCGAGGAGCTGAGACAAAGTGTGCTTTACACCTATTTCACTATTTATCACTCCCTTACAATATTCCTGTCAGGTACATATGGGAATTACAGTTACCAGGCAGGAAACAATTTGGGTTCACAGTCTGAGGGGCCCAGTGTGACTGAAGGAGACATTACAGTAACATTTTAGCAGGATAAGCAGTGATTTTTCATATGTATCATTTTTTCTTCCTATCTGATGGGCAATCCCACTAGCTGTGCCACTTCAGTCATTCCTGCAGGTGGAATATACAGTCTTTGTAGCCAAGAGAAGCGAAGTCATGCTGAGCCTTCCAGAGTCCAATACTCAACATGTCACCCAGGACCTCACAGAACAATTACACATTTTCTCACACTTTAACACAGTTTAAAGAATATCCACCAAGTTTTATTTTTGTTACAATCACACAGAAGTGAGGATAGGTATATTTAGCAAGTCCAAAGCAATATTAAGAATCTAATTAAGCACACAGTCCTTTTCAAGTGAAGTGTCTGCAGGATCTGACTAGTTCGGAAAGTTAATTATTAAACCCACCTCAAACCAACAGCTAATTGTCAGAGTAACATCAAAAACACCTTTTATATGAAGTCAGAGAAATTTTAAAACAAATGTTCAAGTAGCAATTAGATCTTAATTTATCAAATGTCTCTGCAATGGGTTTATAGCCAAAATTTTGCAGCAGAAGTCCTGAAAGTGAAAACCAACTTGCATCAGCAAACCTTCACTGCCGTGTTTACTCACTCCTGCATTGAAACCAAACCTGAGCACTGAAAAACTGAGTTAATAAAAAGGGCAATGATTAAATAAGAGATTAATTAAAGAAAACTATACCTTTTAATATAAATCTGAAGGAGAAAAAGACTCTTTCATTGAGTCATTCCATGTTTCAAAAGAAAGGAAGAGGCCAGGAAAGGAAGGAGAGCCCAGGCTTCATGTCCCTCCATGCAGACAGAACCACAAGCAGGAGATCAGCCAAGGTGGATGTTTCCTGCTGCACTTCCCCATCCCAAGGGAAATGTTCATCACTTAGGGAGGAACAAGCTACCAGTATCCCATTGTGGCCACCAGAGCAAACGGGGAAGCAGCAATTTTATCCCAAAAAATGAAGGACCCCACAGATCTTGAGCCAGGACAGATTCTCATGGTCTGGATTAACGATGTACAGGTCTTTAATCAGCCCTGCGCCCTGCACAGGGATTTCTTCTCCTTGCCCTTCACTGCCACGCTCCCTGGGGAAGGACAGTGGAGGCAAGAGTGCAGTCCATGCACCTTCAGAGCATTTTACTCACCACTGGGGAATTTCGGAAGCCTTTGATAGCCTGGAAAATGCCCCCTCCTATGGCCCCCATGGTGAAGGCCCCTCCGCAGTCATCCACTATCCTCCAGGGACTGGAAAGAAAAATAGAGATGAAAATATTAAATCCCATCATGTTAAACAGTGTAAGTGACTGGGATGGATCCAGCACTTCAGCACTGGTGTAACTGGGGTGAAGATAGAGCCTGGTGGCTTTTCTGTTTCACATCCAGCTCACTGAGCAGGCAGCAACAAAGAAAACAAGAATATTACAGCAAAACAAACTTAACCTTTGCCAGAGTCTCCTGGCCCACTTCCCTGGAGTGGGAAGTAGCAATTATACAGAAATGCCTGAACTCCTCACACACGGCAGAGACATACTTCCATCATGGAAAACTCCTGCAGAATTCCAGCTCTGCCCTACTTACATACTGTAAATAGCTTTAAATTCCCTGATCTCATTCTTCTCTTGACCTACAGAGAACTGAGGTAGCAAATTCCATGAGACTCTGCTCCCAGTTGGCACAAGACACATTTTCTTGAATCATTCGCTCTTTTCATTAGTTCTGCTTATTTAAGTGAGACTTCAAAGTTACCTTTGCTGAGCTGGAAAGGTTTTTCCTCGTGCACTCTGGATCTTTGAAGTCCACCCAAACAAAACAGAGATCCCTTCAGAGGACTAGCAGCCACAATTCCGGCTCCAACATCACAGAGCAGCCAGGAAAACCCTGCACAGAAGCACCTTCCTGCAGCACAGGCTGTCAGCACCTGCCAGGGGAGCCTTCATTTGGCGTTCAGAACCTCTGACAAGAACTGGAGCCTTGCAACCCTAAACCAAACTCCTAAACTAGGTGAGCTTTAAGATGCCATTAACTTCTGTTGTCACTGTGGGTAATTTCAGAGCAAAAAAAAACAAAGCTGTTTGGTTTCTTTCATCTTGTATTGAGATCTTCCAGCCAAGCACTCAGGTAATTTAACTCCTGCACTGCCAACAACCAGAAAATGCAAAAATCAGCCTAAAATAGCATGAAGGTCACAAATCTGAGCACCATGGCAAGCTCGGTGTTTATGTCAGGTAGGAACATCAATGAGTATTTCCTATTTCACTTGGAATGTCATGTTTCTGTTCCTGAGGACCCCCTACAGCTTCCAGCTCCTGCACATGAGGACACCATCCCTGACCTGCCACCTCCCCACCTTACAGACCTCCTCTAGCGAGGGGTGACAAACCTCCCTCACCGTGCTGCAGGCTTTGCCACAAAGTGTTTTGTTCCTGAACAAAGTATCTCTAATTTGCAGTCCCTTCTCCTGCATGTTCTCCCCGGCTCCTCACGTTCATGACCTACTTCCAAATCTCCTCCTGCACAGCCAGCCCTGCCCCCTTCCCAAGGGAACTCCTGTGTGCACAGGTCACACTCAGTGCTGCCTTCGCTTTTGTACCTTGGATCCATGGGTTGTTCCCAAGGCACCAGGAGCCCACCCAAGTGTCACCACTGAGTGTCCCCAGTGACAGCCACATCCAGCTCCCAAACCCACATGGCCTCAGGAAGCAAGGCAGTGTACTTTATCCTTCACCTCCTGTTTGTCTGTCCTGCCTGCACATGGTCTCGTCCTACCTCATTACAACCCCCTCAGCCCTGACTGCATTCAATAATTCAACAGTTTATTTTCCTTCTGCTCTTTCCTGTACCAGGTAAAGGTTCCAGGCACACTCTTGTCTGAGATGCCAAGATGAAAAGCAACTCAAGTCTTTCTTCTCAGGGATTTTTTGTTGTTTTGCTCTCACATCTCCTGTGCAGATTTTGATCTCCCCTGTTATGAATAACACATCTCATCCCAATTCTCTCCCTTTGTTAATTCTCAAAGAGTGATCTTTTTAAAAGGCTTTTTGGAAACTTAAATGGATTATGTAAAGCGGGCGTCCCTTATGCACAAAGTCAAGGAATTCCAATCTACAAATCATGGCTGCTTTTTCCCGAAGCCTCTTAATGAGACCCCAATCACGGAATGCTTCCCTCTTTAACCTCATTAGCTGTTACCTTTGGGCTTCCTAATTTTCCTTTTAAACTACTCTCCAAGATTTTCTGAGCAGCTTTTAAATGAGAGAACCTCTTTGATCCCAGCACAGCCAGCCTGTGTGTCAGCTCCTCCAAACTCCCTCAAAGCTGACACAAAATATGCCCAGCCCTGGCACTGCTTGACCTCATAAAGAATTGGAGGAGAAGAGATTATTCCATTGTTAATCTGGCACTTATCTACAAGCACGGTATTACTGTTAATTGTTTCCCTGACTCTGAGGGAAGCCCCAGCTGCAGGGAAATGACATGTGGATAAGGTCGGGTCCCTGATGGCACCAGAGATTTCTCAGAGATGAAAAGAGCAGAGGGCAAGACTTCACTTTTCCCAGGGCTCCGGGGCAGCCACATACCAGCTCTGGATGCCTGAGAGAGGGGTGAGTCCTCCCTCCAAGCCCCACGGCATCCTGCAGTTCTCCTGACAGCTGGAAAACTACTGGAATCAGAGGCCACCACACTTTAAAGAACAAAGGGCACTTTTCTCTGTGCCAGTGGCTCATAGGTAACCCGCCCGACCCCAGGATAGCAGCTCCTGGGGGCTGGGTAACTGGGTGACCAGCAGCAAAGGGGTCAGAACAATGGAGGACACCAGCAGCCCCCCATGGCTTGGCAGTGAAACATCTCTATTGCACAGCATTAAGGACACAGGTTCAAGCTGTGCCTGGGGAGGGTCAGGTTGGATATCAGGAGGAATTTCTCCACAGAAAGGACTGTCAGGCATTGGAAGGGGCTGCCCAGGGAGGCAGTGGAATCTCTGTCCCTGGAGGTGTTCAAGGAATGACTGGATGTGGCACTCAGTGCTCTGGTCTGGTTGACAAGGTGGGGATAGGGCACAGGTTGGACTTGATGGTCTGAGAGGTCTTTTCCAGTCTCAGTAATTCTGGGATTTCCTGGAGCCCACAGCAGTCTTTTAATAAATACAATTTACTCTGCTCATGACCAGACTTTATGCTGTAAAAAGGCAGGGGTGGCATTTATGGAGAAACTTAATACATGTCAGCAGAGCAACCTGCAAAGTTTGGGAAAAGCCTCATGCACAGTCACAGATCTCTATCTGCAAAGGCAAGCAGAATCTCAGGACGATTTGGGCTGGAAGGGACCTTAAAGCTCAGACCATTTCACCCCCTGCCATGGGCAGGGACACCTTCCACTAGCCCAGGTTGCTCCAAGCCCCATCCAGCCTGGCCTTGGACACTTCCAGGCACAGGGCAGCCACAGCTTCTCTGGGCAACCTGGGCCAGGGCCTCCCCACCCTCACAGGGAAGAATTTTTTCCCAGCCTCCCATCTAACCCTGCCCTCTGGCAGTGGGAAGCCATTCCCCCTTGTTCTGTGATTCCAGGCCCTTGTCCCAAGTCCCTCTCCATGCTGAGAGAGAACTCTGCCCAGGATTCAGTAACCCTGCACCTGAGCTTGCATTTAATCCGTTTATTACTACAAATACAACCTTTGACTTGCAACCAATGTGTTTGTGCAGGTCTACAAAGACAGTGCTGAACCATGACAGGATTCAGACACTGCCAGTTTGCCATGGAGAGGGCCAGGGGGCTGGGCTAGGCTTATGGAAATAGGGAAGGAGAGGGGCAGGGCAACTGGGGGGTGAGGGGAGCCTGGGGGGGCCAGGGATGAGGGGGAACTTGGGGGCTGAGGGGAGTTTGAGGATGAATTAAGGGTGAGAGAAGGCTGAGGAGGGGGTGGGGGAGGCTGAGGATGGAGGAAACTGAGGATGAGGGAGAGAACTGAGAAAGAATTAAGGGTGAGAGAAGGCTGAGTGGGACGTGGGGGAGGCTGAGAGTGAAGGGGGCTGTAGATGAAGGAAGGCTGAGATGAGGTGCTGAAAATGGTGGCACTGAGGATCGGGGGGCTGTGGATAAGAGGAAAGACTGAGGATGGGGGACTGAGATGGTGGCTGAGGGGGGACTGAGAACTGGAGGGGCTGTAGGTCGGGGAGAGACATAAGGCAAGCTGAGAATGAGGGGGGATTGAGGATGGATAGTCTGAGAATGACGAAAGGACTGAGGATGAGGAGGGGAGCTGAGAATGAGGAGCCTGTGAATGAGGGAGAGACTGAGAATGTGAGCAGCTGAGGATGAGGGGGGATTGAGGATAGGGAGGCCGATGACGGGGGGCTGAGGCCGAAGGGGGTTGAGGATGAGGAGGCACTAAGGATAAGGGAAGGCTGGAAGGGAAGCTGAGCACGAGGGACAGAGGTGGGGCTGCGAATAAAGGGGTGCTGAAGGACCGAAGCGCTGCCCGACGTGGGACCGTCACTGCAGCGCCCTCCGCCCCCGGAGCCGCACGAGCGGCGCAGGCCGCCGGGCCCCGTCGGCTCCTGGCCGCTCCGGGAGGCCGCGCGGGGCTCGGCAGCGGCGGGGTTCGGCTGCCCCGGCCCCGAGCGGGCCCCGCGGAGCGGCCTCCGCCGCTTCCCTCAGGGGGCCCCACCAAGGTCAACCCCGCCCCTCCGACGGGGAGCGGCCCCGGGCGCGCCCGCAGCGCTCCCCCGCCCTTTCCCGGCGCTTGCGGATCCCGATCCCGATCCCGATCCCGATCCCGATCCCGATCCCGATCCCGATCCCGATCCCGGCCCAGGCCCGCTCCGCTCCCCTCACCAGGGCTCGCGCGCGTACTCCTCCATCTTGCGGGGCCCCACCACCTCCCCGCGCGCGATTGGCTGCGGCGGCCGCACGCCGGCCAATGGCAGGGGAGGGCGGGACGAAGCGCGAGGCAGGGCGGTGTCTGCGCGTGCGCCATGCCCGGCCCCGCCCCCTGCGCTGATTGACAGGTGCCGTGATGGTGGGCGTGTCGCCGGGCCGTGAGGGGAGAAATCCCGGAGCGGGGGATGCATTGGGTGGGACGGACCTTAAATCTCATCCAGCGCCACGCCCCGCCCCGGGCAAGGATACTTCCGCTATCCCAGGCTGCTCCAAGCCCCGTCCAGCCTGGCCTTGGACACTACCAGGGGTGGGGCAGTCACAGCTTCTCTGGGCAACCTGGGCCAGGGCGTCCCCGCCCTCACAGGGAGAGGAATTCCTTCCCAATATCCCATCTAAGCCTTTGTCAGTGGGAAACCCTTTGTCCTGCCATTCTAGGCCCTTGTCTAAAGTTCCTCTCCTAAAAGTTCTCTTTTAGGAACAGTACCTGTGCAAGCTGCTCCAAGGACAAAACACTCTGCTCCAAATTTCATGAAATCATGGAGTAGTTTGGCTTTGAAGGGACCTCAAAGCTCATCCTGTTCCATCCCCTGCCATGGGCAGGGACATCTTCCACTGTCCCAGGTTGCTCCGAGCCCTGTCAGTCTGGAATGTCAGGGCCCAAGCCCACACCATTCCCGATGCTGCTGCAGGAGCTGGGCTGACCTTGCATGTCCCAGGGGATGCTCCTGTGGCTCTGTGTACAGCTGGAAGCGGGGACTTGACATCCCTTCCACCAGATCAGTTCCCTGGGCAGGCAGAGCTGGAATGCAGAGAACAGTGTCTGTGATGGCAGGAGATTCCCGGGCAGCTTGCAAAGCTCTCGGCACAAGATGAGGCTGTTCCCTCTTGTCCCATCGCTTGTTCCCTGGAAGCAGAGCCCTACCCCCACCTGGCTCCACCCTCCTGTCAGGGAGTTGTGGAGTGCAAGAAGTTCCCCTCCCAGCCTTCTTTTCTGCCCTGGAGCCTTGCCCCGTCCAGTGGTTTGCAGCCACTCGAAGTTCTAAATTGCTTATTCTTTTCTACTCCTAATTTAACATTACACGCTCTGCTGTCCTGTAAGGGCAGCAAATCATTCGGTAGCAAAAACTGAGTGCAAAACAGGTTGTTCTCCAACAACTTAATTGTTTTAATATTGCTGAAGCACCAGGAAGGAGCTAGAATGCTCCACCTGCTGTGTTGGGTTTTGATGCTTTAAAAGACTCCTCGGGTTTCACGAACAGGTGTGTTTGACCTCATTTAAGGTGGGGGGTGGGAGTCATGCAATTTTGGAGATTCCTGGGAGGTGCTATTGTGGCTTCTGCTTTGGCCAAGAAGGGGAGATGGGAAAAGTAGGAAATCGTGGCCTCTCTCAGCCACCAGAGCAGCTCTCCCCACTCCTGTGTCCTCTGGTACTGCTGTGGTTTCATCCCCCTGTGCGGGGCAGTGGTGCGGCAACACCTCCAATCCTGGGGTCAGTTCTAGGCCACTCAATTCCAGAAGGACACTGAGGGGCTGGAGCACGTCCAAAGAAGGGAACGGAGCCGGGGAAGGGTCTGGAGCACCAGGAGTGGCTGAGGGGCTCAGCCTGGAGAAGAGGAGGCTCAGGGAGGACCTGCTCACTCTCCAAAGCTCCCTGAGAGGAGGGTGCAGCCAGGGCAGGGGGGGAGGGGGTGTCAGGCTCTACTCCCAGGGAACAAGGGACAGGACAAGAGGAAATGGCCTCAAGCTGTGCCAGGGGAGGTTCAGTTTGGATACTAGGGAAAATTTCTTCCCGGAAAGGTTGATCAGGCCCTGGCACAGCTGCCCAGGGCAGTGGTGTAATCACCATCCCTGAAGGGATTTACAAAACATGTGGATGTGGCACCTGGGGACATGGGTCAGTGGTGGCCTTGGCAGTGCTGGGGGAACTTAGAGGGCTTTTCCAAACTCAACAATTCCATTATTTTGTGACTCCTCCCATACTGGTCTGACCCTGTTGCCTAATGAGTGGTATGTTCATTAAATCAGGCTGAATGGTCACTCTGGTCCTGCCTTTCACAAGCTGTGGGAGAGCTGGTGAAACACGGTGACTCCATGAGGTGCAGGAGCTTCAGCATCACCCAAAGGACCGGGTGGCACCCGTGGGACAGGCTCAGGGAAGATGTTCAAGGGCTTTCTGGGATTTCTGAGTTTCCCCAGGATTTGGTTCATTTCCCAAAATATATAGTCTTCTCCACTCTTGCTGTCGTGTGAGCATGTGTCTGAAGAGGAGGTTTTGGATAAAGATGCATTTGGTTTGGGAGAGATGTGACTTCTCTCACTGGCCACAAAACACCCACTGCCTGTTGTGGCCAGGCAGGGAAACGTCACTCTTCAGCAAACAGCTTAAGAAATGATAAAAAGATCCGTTTTCAACCTCTCCTCCTGTGGGCTCTGAAGGAAAGGGAAAGAAAACAGACTAGAGGAATCCATTTAAAGTTCAGCTGTCCTTTATCAGCTAATAGGGAAAAATAAAGGCAGATGGATGGTCCCAGGTGGCAATGAGAGAGGTGGGGGCATGGAAGGCTTTCTCAGCTCTGCCAGAGTTTGTAAATATGCCTGGAAAAGCTGCTTAATCTGCCTCTGTCTCTGTCCCTCCTCTCTAATGGCTTGTTGTGGCGCTTCAAAGCGAGTGGTTTGGAAATATTCATTAGTGCCCTCGAGGTGTTGGTTGCTATGGAGATGGGAACCCGATAAATCCAAGACTGACAGATTCAGAGCTGCCAGGAGCTCCTGTGTGCCAAACTACACCGTATCCCACTGCTCTGAACCACACAGGGCCTGGACCATTTCTCTGATGAGGAGAGACTGCAGGAGCTGAGCCTGGTTAGTCCTGAAAACACTGAGAGGGGATCCCATCAATCCAGACAAATATCTCCAAGGGGTGTCAGAGGATAGTGCCAGACTCTTTTCAGTGGTGCCCAGTGACACGATGAGAAGCAATGGCCATAAACTAAACCACAAGAAGTTTCACCTCAGCATGAGGAAGAGCTTCTTTCCATGGAGGAGGGCAGAGCACTGGAACAGCTGCCCAGGGGCAGTGGGGAGTCTCCTTCTCTGGAGATACTCCAAGCCCACCTGGAAGTGTTCCTGTGTCACCAGGTAACCCTTCCTGGGCAAGGGGGTCAGACTGGGTGATCTCCAGAGGCCCCTTCCAACCCCAACAATTCTGGGGTTCTGGGATTCTGTACTTCACTAGTCCACACTGTGGTGGCTGGAACCAGCTCTGGAGCGTGGCCCAAGGGTCCCCAAACATATCCCCAGTCCCAGTTGTTGGTAGCCCATGAAGAACCAGTCAGTGCAAACATATCTAGAGCTCCTCTTATTCGGGGGTGAAAATACAAAATTTCTTTCTGGTGTTTTCTTTCTACAGCCTCAAGAAGCCTGTGGAATATGGTCTGACAGAACTGTGCCCATATCCCAGTTAAAAACAGCTGTGGGATGGTAAAGATAAATCACACTGAGACCATCCACTCTAAACTGTGACAAGTTTAGGATGTCCCCTGCTTCTCTCCCAGATCTTCTGCTAATGTAGGAATATTCACCCACAAAAGGATGCTCTGTGCTACCTCTGCCCAGCTCTGTGGTGCAGGGGAGGAGTGCGCAGCAGGTGTGGACTCCTGGGTCAGGAAAGGATGGGTGATACTTCAGGAGAGACTTGGAGTCTCCCAGGCCACATTCACAGCTTCTTAGGGAATTTGGCACATGGTACTTCTCATCACAAGAACTGAGGTTCAGGAATGACAAAATAGAGATTTTATCAAGGTGTTGATAGTGATTTTATTCTGTTGAAAACCAATTTACAATATGGGATAGTTTGCAGTGATTTACTATGAAGGAAAGGCAGACAGAGAAAATTCCAGATTTCCCTTTTAAGTAGAAGGATTCTTTCTCTGACTTAGCATTGCAGATTGTCCCTGGGGCTGTCTGCATATCCTGTCCCTGGAGCCAGGGTTGGCACACCTGGGAATGCTTGGATTGTTCCAAGAAGAGGCAGACACAAAGACATGATTCCTCACTGCCTTTTTGTTGTGCACTTTCCAGTTGGGAAATGAGCTTCCAGTTTGTTGCTCATCTCTTATAAATACTTGATGACTGAGCACAACAATGCCCTAGAAATACTGGAGGGTTGGACATCTATAGAATAGCATCATGGACTTGTTTAGGTTGGAAAAGATCATCAAGTCCAGCTATTCCCCCAGAACTACCACTAACCCAGTAAATTCCTCCAGGGATGTGGATTCCACCACTGCTCTGGGCAGCTGTACTAGGACTGGGCAATCCTTTCAGAGAAGGAATTTTCCCAATATCCAACCTAAACTTCCCCTGATGCAACTTGAGGCCATTTCCTTTTGTCCTGTCTCTTGCTCCCTGGGAGCAGAGCCTGACACCCACCTAGGTTCACCCTCCTGTCAGTTAATTTCTTCCATCCCCAGACTCTGTAACTCAAATGTCTCTTCCAAAACACACAGTGTTAAAACATTTCCAGCCTTGTATCCTGAAAAGTGACTAGACAGGATCTTAGAGAGGTCCAGGGCTGTATTAAGGTGGAACAAACAAGACACTCATTTGGCTTCTTCAGGCAAAGACAGCACCAAATGGGCACCAAACACTAAATTCACTGTGGTTTCTGTTGCCCTCAGCACTGTCACAGCTGTGGCAGTGTTGGGGAAGGAGAGTCAAAGAGGAAAGAGAGGGACTTCTCATCAGGAACTGGAGTGACAGGACAAAGGGGAATGGCTTCCCAGTGCCAGAGGGCAGGGATAGATGGGATATTGGGAAGAGATTCCTCCCTGTGAGGGTGGGGAGGCCCTGGCACAGGGTGCCCAGAGGAGCTGTGGCTGCCCCATCCCTGGCAGGCCAGGCTGGACGGGGCTTGGAGCAACCTGGGCTAGTGGAAGGTGTCCCTGCCCACAGTAGGGGGTAGAACGTGGTGAGCTTTAAGGTCCTTTCCAACCCAGACCGTCCCATGATTCTCTCTCTGAGGCCAGCTGGGGAAGAGAATGGCTGTGTCCTCCCAGTGCAAGTGAGCACCAAGACCAGGGCTGCAGAGTCAGGGAAACAGAAGTGATGGGGATGGAATCCACCACAGCAATGTTTAAGTTTGTCCACTTGGAAACTAAACCAAACAGTTTCTACTACAATCTGGAAAAAATCTCAGCTGTGCTGGTGAATCATAGGAAGGATATGAGCAGGACCTGGGCACTGCAGCACTGGAGATAAGGGAAATCCTGGAATGCACCAAGAATGTACATTTCCTGTCGGGATGGGGAATGTCTCGTTTGTTACACGCGGCACTTGGAGACTCACCTGAAGCACCCAGTGCCTGTGGATGGGATCTGGCCAGGATGGGATCTGGTCAGGAAGACAGACAGAGGAGGTGATTAGGCTGAAGAAAATCCTAGAGGAGCTTGTTTTGTCAAAAAAGACCAAAGGGCTCCTTGCTTGGATAAGCAGAGAGAGGCCTGAGAGCAGGCAGTAAATATTAGGAGGATGATAAAGGATGAAGAAAACCAGGATGGAGCTGGCAGGATAACGAATGGGTGCAAAATGCTGGACATGGGGTAAAGCTGCCTGGAAACTTGGAGAGAAGAGCCTGTCTCCTGTCCCTGTGGGAGAACTCCCAGGTGCCAGTAGAGCTTCTATATGGATTAGGGAGATGGAAAGTTGGTGCCGCCAGCCAAAGCCCAGGCTTAGGGCACTGCCTGGACCAGGAGCAGGGGAGACTCAGGAATTCCATCTGTGCAGAAGGAGGGATGTCTTTGGGGCTTGGCAAGGGGAAGTGGGAGTGTGTGAGGAAGAGCAGCTGCAGGAACAGCCCCTCAGTGTCTGCGGGTCGGAGGGAGCTCTGACAATCCTCGGGGGGTCAGATCTGCAGAGCCGGGAGCGCTCACTACCTGCTGCCTCCGTCCCCCGACGGAACCGGTCTGCATCGGCACCACCACCCCCACCCCTTTGCGAGGGGCTGAGCGCTTCGGCTGACGGCACCAGTCCAGACTGCAGCGGCATAAAGAGGGAAACTTCCTCTGGAGTGGGTGCTTCCTTACCGATTTCAGCCAAGAGCTGTCACTGTCACAGCAGAGCCTCCCCCCATCCCTTCGTAGCTACGCTGCCCATTTTAGTAGCCCCCCAGCCCCGATGGCCCAGGCTGGGGCTGCCTCCTCCACCCACCATCCCCGGCCTGCCGGCTGGTGCATTTTTCCCTGTTTTCTCACTGGGTTGGCCCATTGCCTTTAAAAGGCGAAATGCTTCGGACTAAATTTGGTCATGTAGCTCTGCATGGTTCCCTGGAATGTCCTCGGGTTTCAGACTCCTCTGATAGCACCATTCCCCGCCTCCCGCCGGGCTCCATTGGCTTCCCAGCACCCGAACCGCCGCTGGATCCTGTTATTGGCCAACTCTTGGACCGAGGGGTGTCCCCTCTGGATAACCACCGTATCCCGGGCTGCAGAGCTGCTGAGATTTAACACTTCAGCACCTGCTGCCGCTCGGGAAGCAGCCTTGGAGCTTCGGCTTCAGTTTTTTTCTCCTGCTTTGGGTACCACACAACCGCCACCGTGTCTCGCCAGCGAGCCAAGATGTCCAAAGTGGCCAAATACCGGCGACAAGTTAGTGAAGATCCAGATATAGACAATTTATTGTCTACTTTGTCTCCAGAGGAGATGGAGGAGCTGGAAAAGGAGCTGGATGTGGTGGATGCGGACGGGAGCATCCCTGTGGAGCGCAGTCAGAAAAACCAATCGGAAAACTCCTCACCCGGCCCACAAAACTGTGACACGGCTCTCAACCACCACGACAAGGACACCAGGAGGGTCCTGCAGCGGGAGCACTCGATAGACGTAAGTCACATCCCCCACTGCTGCTGCGGGAAAGGTGGGAACACACCTCAGCCCTCCCCTCGCCCCGGGCTGAGTGAGGGACGAGATGGAAAACACAAAACCCGAGAAAGGCGTGCCCTTGCTGAGGAGGAAGAGCTGTCCCGGAGAGATCAGGGAGCTGGTGCAGGCACTCCGCGAGGGAACAGGGTGTCCCATAAAATCCCGGTGATACTAGTAAAGCCCAAACCTGTGCTGGTGCCAGGGATCTTCTCCCTGCCCCTGCTCTAACATCCCTGGGCAGGGCTGGGAGCGGAGCTGGCATTCCCAGGAGGCTGCTGGAGGGGCCGGTGCAGTGACAGCGATCCCACAGGCTGCATTTCCTCCTTTTTTTTTTTTTTTTCCCCTCCTTTGGAGATCTCTGGGCTCTTGGTCCTTTCAGTTCTTCTTGTGCAAAAGCTTAAACAGTCTCTGGTTCTCGTGGAATAAAAAAGTTTGCTGCTTTGTGGAAATCATGTCGAGAAGCAGGTGTTACCCCATGCCGTTTGTTTTGCATTTATTGTTCACTTCAAATTCCGTCTTTTGCTTTGTTTTGGGTATATTTATCTCCCTCTCTGCACCTGGCAAATCCTTTAAGAGTTTGCTTGGAGCTCGAGAGCTTCATGTCAGTCCTTCTCCTCTTTTTATGCCGTGCCTTAGTGGAAGCCAGTCCGGCTTTTCTGTAACATTTATTAACCTCAGCACTAAGAATATTTGGGATTCATGCATGGAAGCCTGGGAAGCATCTGGTTTCCCTAGTTTTTCATGACGGGCTGAGCCAGAAAGTGAAAGACAGCGACTCTTCAGCGACTGATCCGTGTGGTCACGGGCTGGTTTCATGTCCCAGGCGGGATTCGCATCTGCTGTGCCGGGGCAGGGCTGGGGAGTGTTGGCAGCACAAGCAGAGCCAAGGATTATGTGGATACCCCTCTGCCCTGGCTCTGATTCCAGATCTATTCCAGGTCACCCAGCTGTACCCTGGGTCTTCCAGCTGGGTAATCAATCTGTAACTACACCAGAACACTTGGAAATTTCTCTTTTGGGATATTTAGGGAGTTTATATAGGAGTCTCTTGACTGTGGCCTGGGCACCCTTATTACATTCTAAATATTGGAATGAAAATTGCACCTATAGGAGAAATAACTGAAGGTTGATTTTGAAGAGCTGAATAAGGGGTTAAATTGTTCCCCCCCACACCCCTATCCTGGGCAGCCTGGGAGCTCCCTCTGGGTCTGAGGACAAGGCACAGCTTTCACCTTCTATATGTGGCGCTTGGCATGGGCTGGGGGACGGTGAGTGCCGTGCCCCTCACCACAAGGGCTCTGACTGATTTCCTCACCAGCGGAAAATTTCGCTGTGGTGGGGAAGTGCAGGTGCTGCAGGACAAACCTGCATGGAGAGGGAAATGCTCTTATGTGGGACCAGTCATCCCAGTGACTGCTGGTTTGCAGGTGATCCTAAGAGGTGACACTGGAAAATCTTTTTCAGGTGGGGGCACCCTTGGGTTTGACATCACTTGTGTTGCTATTTCAGTTTTAACTGTTGGAACATGAGGGGCTGACTGGAAATTGGCATAGGGAAGTGTCCATGATCAGGAGGAAGGGAGAAAATTTGTGGGTTTTGTTAAAAAGAGACCTGGTTAAACGTGATGTTGTTTGGAAATGCCTGAGAGTGTGTGTGCAGTGGGAGAGGACTTGGGATATGGAAAGGCCCGGGGAGGAGAGACACCTGGGAGAGAGTGTAGGGCTCTGGCTGGAGGGGAGGGCAGCACGGAGGTCCTGGGAAAGCTCCTGCTCCTCTCTGAGGAGCTTCAGGCTGTGAGGACAAAGCACACTGGCCACAGGTCAAGTTTGTCAGTGCAAGTGGCCCAGTTCGATTGCAGTGCAGTAACTGGATAGCGCAGAACTGACTTTCTTCTATTTCAATCCCTGGAGGCCAAGAAAAAAATACATCCTCCACCCCTTCCTCCGTGGCATTGTTAGGATATGGGATTAGCACCTAGAAAATGCCAGCTTGCATTGCTGGCACATCAGATCATGTTGGTGGTGGAGCAGGGCTGTGCTCTGCCATGGGGCCTGGGGACGGCGTGGGATGGGATCATCAGACCACAGGAACAGTCACAAAAGCCAGTGCAGGAAGCCAATGGTCCCTTCTGTCTGAGGAAGCCCCAGGGCTGTGTTTTGTTTCAGGATGGAATGAGAACATGGAGCCATCCAGAGCACTCCAGGCAGGTGCCGAGCTCTCCCCCAGCTGCTCAGTGCTCTGAGGCCTCCAATGACAAATCCCCCTCATGTGTCAGCAGATTTCATGTTGTGCCAGCCAGCACAGGCATGGTGGCCACACTCCCACGGCGTTGGCATTTCCCCAGAGTGTGCAGGCATTGCCCTGTACATGTCTATCCCAGCCTCTCTCCATCAACAGCTCCCAGGATTCTGAAGCAAGTCCAGAGGAGGCCACAGAGATGCTCTGAGGCCTGGAGCCCCTCTGCTCTGGAGCCAGGCTGGGAGAGCTGGGGGTGTCCAGCCTGGAGAAGAGAAGGCTCCAGGGAGAGCTCAGAGCCCCTTCCAGGGCCTAAAGGGGCTCCAAGAGAGCTGGAGAGGGACTGGGGACAAGGGCGTGGAGTGACAGAACAAGGGGGAATGGCTTCCCACTGCTGGAGGGCAGGGATAGATGGGATATTGGGAAGGAATTGTTCCCTGTGAGGGTGGGCAGGCCCTGGCACAGGTTGACCAGAGCAGCTGTGGCTGGATCCCTGGCAGTGTCCAAGGCCAGGTTGGACAGAGCTTGGAGCAACTTGGGCTAGTGGAAGGTGTCCCTGCCTGTGGAGGGGGTGGAATGAGATGATCTTTAAGGTCCCTTCCCACCCAAACCATTCCATGATTCCAAGAAGTCCAGACAGACAAACTCTCTGTAGTTCAAGGACAAGAATCTGCCCTCCTGTCCCTCCCTATTGAAGAGATGTAACAGACACAGGATAACATCTTCCAGATGTTCACAGGGCCAGTTCCATTGGAATTACCTCCCATTCCTTCCCTGCCCTTGTTTCTGTGCTTTTCTCCCCCCCACCCCCGCCCCACTCACACATCTACTTCTGGCTTGCAAAGGTTTCTCTCGATGCCTTAAATCAGGAATGCCAGGCACCATGTCTGCAATGTCTCTTCAATAGGGAGGGACAGGAGGGCAGATTCTTGTCCTTGAACTACAGAGAGTTTCTCTGTCTGTACTTCTTGGAATCATGGAATGGTTTGGGTGGGAAGGGACCTTAAAGATCATCTCATTCCACCCCCTCCACAGGCAGGGACACCTTCCACTAGCCCAAGTTGCTCCAAGCCCAGTCCAACCTGGCCTTGGACGCTTCCAGCCACAGCTGCTCTGGTCAACCTGTGCCAGGGCCTGCCCACCCTCACAGGGAACAATTCCTTCCCAATATCCCATCTAACCCTGCCCTCCAGCAGTGGGAAGCCATTCCCCCTTGTTCTGTCACTCCACGCCCTTGTCCCCAGTCCCTCTCCAGCTCTCTTGGAGCCCCTTTAGGCCCTGGAAGGGGCTCTGAGCTCTCCCTGGAGCCTTCTGCTCCAGGTGAACACCCCCAGCTCTCCCAGCCTGGCTCCAGAGCAGAGGGGCTCCAGGCCTCAGAGCATCTCTGTGGCCTCCTCTGGACTTGCTTCAGAAGCTCCATGTCCTTATGTCCTCCCTGCTGCTCTTCCATGCCTCGTAATGAGAATCTGAGTATGGGACTGTCTGTTAGCTGGGATGTGCAGGAATTCCTCCAAAGTGCAAAATAAGGTATTTTGTAGGGAAAGATTGAGTTTCTGCCCATCTCACTGTTCTTGCACTCACTGCCCTGTTCTTGGACCGGCTCCAGGCACCTCCATTTCCACCTAAATATTGGGAGAAGTGGGTATATTTAGAAATATTGTAACTACATAATAACACATCTTCTTAGTGATGAAAAGGGCAAACTTGGGTAACTAGGAAGCAGATTATAAACATCCCAAAATAGACATGAGCTTTGCCCCAACCTTTCCACACTGGGCAGCCAAATTCCCATCTTGGTGATGCAGTAATAAATTAATCTTAATTTTGTGTTGCTAAGGAGTGGAAGTACCCAGCTCAAGGGTGGGGCTTGGGCCAGTGCCGCTCTCTGGATGTACTCAACAAGGTCCATGTGTCACAGTAGCTGGAATTAAATGAATATTCATGAGTAGATAAATGAAGAGATGATTTCTATTAGCTCATGGCTCTTTACTGTCACAGGCAAAGATGTAATGAGAGAAATTCCAGTTACAAACATGCTGTGAAGTTGATGCTGTGGTGCTAAACAGCCAGAGGGCAGGGTTAGATGGGATACTGGGAGGGAATTGCTCCCTGTGAGGGTGGGCAGGCCCTGGCACAGGGTGCCCAGAGCAGCTGGGGCTGCCCCTGGATCCCTGGCAGTGCCCAAGGCCAGGTTGGACACTGGGACTTGGAGCAGCCTGGGACAGTGGAAGGTGTCCCTGCCCATGGCAGGGGGTGGAACTGGATGGAACTTAAGGTCCCTTCCAATCCAAACCACTCTGGGATTCCATGAGTTACCTGGAGCACAACTGACTTGCTGTCACTTGAAATCCTCTTATCATGCCTGGGATTTCTGTCCAGAAGAGGAAAAGCTGCGTGTGCCAGGGCACAGGGGCTCTGTGCAGCTGTCCCTGTGGGATGGGTTTCTCTGAGAGCTGAGCTGTGTGAGGAGATGGGGTCTGTGGGAGCTGGTCCAGTTCCTCCTTTGTTGGTGACATCTACAAAAACCACATGTCTATGCAGAGAGCACAGTCATACCCACCCTGGGAACACCCCATCCATGGGGTCTCTTCCATGGTGATCTTTAAGGGAATGATCTTTAAGGTCCCTTCCAAGCACAACCATTCTATAATTCCATTATCTTTTCCACTGGCATTTGGTCAGCCCTAAACACTCTCAGGAAACCTTTGCCAGATGGGACCTGGATGCGAAGAGCCCGTGGGAAGGATCTCCATGTGAACCACACGTGCCATGGTCTGGTGCTTTGCTGGACAGGTCCTCCTTAGCAGTTGCCAAATCCACAGCAGGAGGTTTTACTTTTCAAAGCATTCCACAAAATCCACCTGCAGCTGTTCTTGGGTCTCCTTGGATTCCCAGCTGGCCTCACCACAGTGCCCTGGTGGCTCCCAAAACACCGAGCACCTGGTGACAGAGGCAGCCCCTCCTTGTGCTTTCCCTTCTCCAGCACCACTATCTTCCCTGGGAATGCATGGAGCCTCCTTCCCTCAGCTCACAGAGTCATGGAACATCCTGAGTTGGAAGGGGACCCACAAGGATCACTGAGTGCAGCTCCTAGACCTGCACAGGACAACCCCAAAATCCCACCGTGTGCTTCAGAGAGTTGTCCAAATGCTCTTTGAAGCTCACCTGTAAGGGGAGGATACCTGGATGTCCCAATCCCATGAGTTCCCGGCCCTGCCTCCCAACAGGTCTGGTTTTGATTTGATTTCATGCAGCTTCAAGCACGGAGGGCTGGGAAGTGCAGGGAAGTTGCATGAGGGAGCATTATCCTGCTTATGGAGGGGAGTCATTTCAGGGCCACAAACCCACTTCTTTCAGGAAGATACTCATGTTGTGGGTGTCTCTTTCCATGGAAGCCCAGGAACCAGTTTCCTGGAGGAGAAGACTCTGAACAGGGGATGCTGCATGCCAGGGCAATTGTGCACAGCCAGAGCCAGATGTGCACAGCCAGGGCCAGATGTGCAGAGTACAGATGGTCCCTGTGTTTTTGTCTCATGAAGGCTGAACTCCCTTCCCAAAGGAGAAGCTGAGGTGGTTCAGTTATCGCCCAGCATCTTTTCCCTTCCTCTCAGATATCCCACTCCCCAAGCGCACTCCTCTGCAGGCAAGACCCCCTCCTGTTCCAGGTCCACGCATCCTTATCCCTGCAGGCTCCTGGGAATTTCTCCATGTCCCCAAGCTCTTCTCGTGGAGGCTGGAACGGCTCTTCATGGCCCAGTTTGGATGCAGAAGGAAAAGCAGTGACCTCAGAGGGTTTATTTAATCCAAATTCTGCATATCTGAAGGATGCCGGTGCCAGAGGACAGCAGGTCCTGTTGCCATGGAGAAGGTTTTCTTTTTACAAGACCTGGGGAAGGTCTTGTAAAAAGTCCTGCCTTCCTTTCTAACTGTCTCAGGCTTGGAACTTGCTGCTGGGTGGTTTTTAATCCAGTGGCTTGATATCCCTCCATGGAAAGTAGGGATCCTCAGCAGTGAGCCCTTCTTCAACACCACAGGCAAACAAGCCAGGATTTAAATTTCTTATTAATGCTCAAAGCTTGTCATCTTGAAAATATCTGGAGGGAAAACAAGCTCCACATTTAACTCACTGGTTCAGACTTGAGGGAATTTGCAAACAAGGGTATAGCAGGGATTATATCGTTCCTTGAACATCTTCCCAGTTTGTCCCTAACACATGTGTACTGAAACTCTGCTCTTCTGTTTATCAGCTGGTTCTGTCAACTGCCAAGACCGTTCCTCCTCCCTTCCAAGAGTCTTCACTAATTCCCAGCCCTTGCCTCTCTTTTAGCCATGTCCTGACCTGGTCTCTTTTCCCTCATCAGAGAATCTTTATGATTGGAAAAGACCGCTAAGGTCATCAAGTCCAAAGAATCCCAGAATCCCAGACTGGTTTGGGTGGGAAGGGACATTGAAGCCCATCCCATTCCCACCCCCTGCCATGGGCAGGGACACCTTCCACTGTCCCAGGGTGATCCAGCCTGGCCTTGGACACTTCCAGGGATGGGGCAGCCACAGCTGCTCTGGGCACCCTGTGCCAGGGCCTCACCACCCTCACAGGAGAGAACGGACCAGAATATGTTGTTCTGAACAGCTTCTGGCCTCCAGAAGAGGTGAAAGGGGGTGGGTGACACCGGGACATCCACCCAGAGGCTGCTCCAGTGGCTTCTGGCTCATGGAATGGGCAGTGGGCAAAGATGTGGATCCTTCCACCAGCACACAGAGGGGACTAGAGCTGGCAGCTTCCTGGACTTTGCGTTCCTCCATGGATGAAAGCCAGGGATATCCAAACTAGTCACACATTTGGAAAGAAACCAAAGGTATTGAGCCGTTCCTATTTGGTCCTTAAAGGAGGTCACAGATGGTGCCTCCAGCTGCACAAGTCACTCTCCAACTCCCTGACAGGAGGGAGCAGCCAGGTGGGGGTCGGGCTCTGCTCCCAGGGAACAGGGACAGGACAAGAGGAAAACGGCCTCAAGCTGCACCAGGGGAGGTTCAGGTTGGACATCAGGAGGAATTTCTCCATGGAAAGGGTGGTAAGCTTTGGAAAGGGCTGCCCAGGGAGGCGGTGGAGTCCCCATTCCTGGAGGTGTCCAAGGAATGCCCGGACATGGCCCTGAGTGCTCTGGACTGGATGACAAGGTGGGGGTCAGGCACAGGTTGGACTCGATGATCTCAGAGGTCTTTTCTGACCAAATTGATTCTGTAATTCTGTGGAGTCCAGGAGATCCCTTTTATTTGTCACCTTTCATTGCTCAGAAATGAAAACTGTTTTCTGTGCTCTGGTGTTTTGTTCTGAGTTTCTAAAAAAGTCCCAACCCTGTCACAAGAGGGACAAGCAGCACAAGCAGGAGCTGTTCCCTGCAGCAGATGATAAAACAACACTCCAAGGTAAACACAGAAGCAAGAACAATCCCATGACAGCTCCCAGAAGGATCTGCAGTGTGGAGAACAACTGAAAAAACTGAAGTGAGAGCACAGGCATCTTTGAGCTGCATTCCTGAAAAAATGGTGTGAGAAAGACCTTCACGGCTGGATTGGTGTTTTTGTAATGCCCTTGGGGTCAGAAGCCTTGCTCTCCTTGTTTTTCCTCTTGTGACCAGGGCAAGTGGCAGCACAAAGTGTTCCCAGTGACACGGAGGTCACGCCAAAGGCACACACAAGTCTGGGAGATCCACAGTCCATCTAAGGGCACAAGCAGGGAAAAAATGTGGATTTCTAGTCAACTGGAAAAAAAAAGAGTAAAAATCTGAGTTCTATATTTACATAAAGCACAACTCGGATGCAGATAAATCCATGGAAATGTTAGGAGTGTTTAGCTTACATGGGCTGAGCTGCCCGGGAAGTTTAGGACGTGTTTATGTTGAGCTGATAAATAGACATGGAGGAGGAGAAGAGCGGGGTCCGTTATGTGTCCCTCTCTTTCGCAGCACTGTGACATCACTTGTGTGCTAAAACCATCTCAGTGACTCAGCTCCCAGCAGGATGCTGGGATTAACCGGTCATATTGCTCCATCCCACCCTTTGCTGTGTGGGAATCGTGGCAGGATGGAGCAAGAGGATCTCAGTGTCAGGGCACATGTTTTGAAGTCAAGATGTGGCTGACAGGATGGCAGGGGACAGACACACCGTGGAGGGTCAAGAGTTCTGCTCTGTCCTTTCCTCTGCCCAGAATGTGGAGTAAACAGGGATGAAAACAGAAAGGAAATAAAACCAAACAGAAAGCTGTGGAAACAAGAGCCTGTGCCAGCCATGGTGTGGCAGCAGGACCAGGGCAGTGCCCATCCCCTGTGCTGGGCACTGGTGGGGGTCACACCTTCAATCCTTTGAACAGTTTTGGGCTGCTCAGTGCAAGAAAGTCATTGAGAGGCTGGAGCATGCCCAGAGAAGGGAACAGGGCTGAGGAAGGGCCTGGAGCCCCAGGAGCAGCTGAGGGAGCTGGGAAAGGGGCTCAGCCTGGAGAAAAGGAGGCTCAGGGGGGCCCTTGTGGCTCTGCACAAGTCCCTGACAGGAGGGGGCAGCCGGGGGGGTCGGGCTCTGCTCGCAGGGAACAGGGACAGGAGGAGAGGGAACGGCCTCAGGCTGGGCCAGGGGAGGCTCAGGTTGGATCTTGGGGAAAATTCCTGCATGGAAAGGATTGCGAAGACCTGGCATAGGCTGTCCAGGGCAGAGGTGGAGTCACCTTCCCTGAAGGGATTTAAGAGCTGTGTGGATGTGGCTCTTGTGGATTTGGGTGGTGAACATGGCAGTGCTGGGGGAATGGTTGGACTTGATGACCTTAGAGGGCTTTTCCAACCACAGTGATGCCATGATTCAGTGATTTGCTGAAACACAGCTGGAGAGGCACCAGCCCAGGTCACAGAGGTGTCCTGTGGAGCCGTTTTACCATGTGCTGAGCTTACACACAGTATTTGGGTCAGGATTTATGCTGCATGCTGCTGAGGGCTCCAAGGGGTTCCTCCTGCTGACAGGGGCACCATGGCATATGTTGGACATGCCTGGCACAGGAATGAGCACCTGCACAGCCACGGGAGCCTCTGCTGAGGAGAGTGAGCTGCTGTTTGCCTCCTTACAGGGAATTCCCCAGTTCCCAAGAACCAGAGATGGTGACCCCTGGCATGCCCGGCTCTCTCCCACTAAGTGCTCTGTCCTGGGATGCAGCTCCCATGTGGTGCCAGAGCCTGAGGAGCCGGTGCTCCTGTTTCCCACAAACTATTTAAGGGAATCACCAGCAAGCCAATGACCAGCAAAACTGGTTTGATTTTGCAGGGAGGCATCTGGAGCTTGGCTCTTCTCACCTGCTTCAAGGACCTGGAATCATCTTCCAACACCAGGTGCCCACGGGCAGGGAGGGGTCTGTGACAATCCCATGGGCTGCTGGATGGGATCCATTGGACACCTGCACCAGCAAGGGGCCTGGAGATGTGTCCCCACGAGGCTGGGAACAGTGTCCTGCTCCTTGAGCATCCAGCCTTTACGACACAGAGGATGGAGATAGGATTAAGACTTGCTAGGGCTGAATTGCAGTTCTCCTGTTCCTAAAAATCCGAGGAATGCTTTTTGTGGGCTTCCCACAAAGTGCACTGGGCAGAAATCCAGCCCAGAGGTGTTTGTGGTGTGAATCGCTGGCATTCTCTGCCCTTTTTAACCCCTGATGAAGAGACAACCAGGGAAAAGGTCTCATTTTGGGAATATTCAGTTCAGCCATGGCAGTGCCAGGAGAAGGGCTGGGAATACAGCAAATAGAAGAGAAAAACCTAGACTTCTAAAACCAGATTTTGTTAGAGGAGCAAAAGTTTCCATTTGCAAAGTATACAGTGGCTTTACAGCTTTCTGGAAAATGGCTGGGTCTCCATGGAAGGGCTGGAGCTCTTCTGTTAAAGGAAACCAAGTTGAAATATTTATCGGCCTTAATTCAGGAAAAAAATGCAAAATCAGGGCCAGAAGCTGCCCAGTCTCTGGAGAACAGCTCTGCATCTCAGAAAGGGGACTTCTTAAAAACACTGGCCTGAGACACGCAAAGACACAGTGATATTTGGGGTCAGAGAGGTCTGGCCAGAAGGGAAGGGGAAAAGCTGAGCTCCTCATTAAAATGACAGGATAATATGTGAGGCAGGACAGGGCAGGGAGTTGCTTACATCTCTCTGGGCTTTGGCACACAGAGCATGGCCAGGGGTCATGTGTGTCCCAGTGCTGGAAGCTGAGGTCCTTTCACCCTTCCTTCATGCCAAGAGTCCAAACATACCAAGAGAGAAGCTCTTTGCAGCCTGATCCTCTCAAGGAGCCCTGAGGATGTGAGCAGGGTCTCCCACAAAGCTCTCCATGGTATTTGCTCTCAGCTGAGGAGCAGAAGGGTTGTCCGGGGTGTTCCGGGGTCAGCAGAAGTCTTGCGGTCCTGCTTCCTCTGCGGGTCTCTGGCAATCCAGGCTCAGCAGCTCCCAGGACTCAGCCAAGGACACAGCATTCTTTCTGGGAAAGTCCTTGGCTCTGAGTTGTCCCTAGGTTACTCAAAACTGGCTGAAGAATGGAGGGAAAGAGCTTGGGCAGCTTGTTGTGGTTTGGCTTGACTCTAGCAGCCCTCTCCAGGAGCAAGTACCCAAATACCAGGATCATCAAACAACCTGCAACCCCCCTGCCTTTGCCCCGGCCACCTTGACGGCCTCTCCGTGCAGTGGGACAGTCTTGGAGGACATCCCCATCCCTGAGGAGCTCTCACAGGGCTCATGCTCAGCCTCCTCAGCCTGCAGGGTCACACTGAGGGGTGGAGGGGTGCTGGTGCCTCATTCATGGGCTCTGGCTGGGGTTTGGGATAGCTGGGTGGGACACAGGGAACATGGGGGTCCTCAGAGTCTGGCAGGTAGGGAGGTGTCTCCAGAGGGTGATCCCCAAAGTTAGAGCTGTGGATTCAATCCCAGAGTCTTGTGGTGGCTCTGGAGACTTTATAGGGCTTGGCAGCATGTGTAGGACAGACTGAAACCCCCCAGGCAATGAAAGCAGATTGGCTTGTTGGTCTTGGATCCATAATTATCCCTAAACCTGCTCCTTCAAGTAACCCAACCCAGCTCCCTTCCCTCACCAGTCTGGTCTGGGACCCCCACAGCTGACCAAGAGATTTTGGTGAATTGTCTCTCTGTGTCTCAGAGGTCTGCCCTCATCCCTGGGCTTCCCCATTTTTCCACCTCCAAAAGCCAGTCAGGATTTGTGTGGGACCGACGGAGTTGTGCTGGTGTTGTCTAAGCCATGCCCTGCCAAGAGATGAACTGGAAAAAGTCCCATAGGCTGCAGGAGGAATTTCTCATCCCAGCAGAGGCTGGGAGAGAGGAACAACCCCTTGGCCTGGGCGTTATTCCCAAGTCTGCAGCTCTGGAGGGATTCTGGTTGCTTTGCAAGGAGCACAGTTCTGGGGGGACAGTCTTTGTTGGTGGCCAAATCCATGTGCCAGACAGCCAGCATGGCCCTGCCAGGGGAGCTGCCAGACAAGAGGGAGGCAGTGGGTCCCCAGAGAAGGGTTGTGGTGGGCTCCAGTGCAGACGCAGAAACCACCATCAGCCACCTTGGAGCTGACCCTGGATTTCCCAGCAGTATGGGTTATTGGGATGGGCCTGATCCTGGCTCATGTTTCCCCTGTTGTGCTCCTGAGGTTCTCATATCATCACAGGGTGATGTCTCACACTCAGCTTCCAAAGGCCCCCAGAGCTGCAGGTGATATTAGAGACAGAGCCAGTGTCATGCTGAGTTCACTGTTCCAGGAGCCACTTCCACAGGAGCTGCACGTGCAGGTTTGGCCTGAGATCTTTTGCTGACACGTCCCTTTCCTCATGGGGACCAGCATGGCCCGTGTCCCCAGCAGTCACCCGCACAGAGGAGTGTCCTGAATCATGGAATGGTTTGGGTGGGAAGGGACCTTAAAGATCATCTCATTCCACCCCCTCCACAGGCAGGGACACCTTCCACTAGCCCAAGTTGCTCCAAGCCCAGTCCAACCTGGCCTTGGACGCTTCCAGCCACAGCTGCTCTGGTCAACCTGTGCCAGGGCCTGCCCACCCTCACAGGGAACAATTCCTTCCCAATATCCCATCTAACCCTGCCCTCCAGCAGTGGGAAGCCATTCCCCCTTGTTCTGTCACTCCACGCCCTTGTCCCCAGTCCCTCTCCAGCTCTCTTGGAGCCCCTTTAGGCCCTGGAAGGGGCTCTGAGGTCTCCTTGGAGCCTTCTCTTCTCCAGGCTGGACACCCCCAGCTCTCCCAGTCTGTCTCCAGAGCAGAGGGGCTCCAGGCCTCAGAGCATCTCTGTGGCCTCCTCTGTCTGGACTTGCTTCAGAAGCTCCATGCCCTTCTGACGTTGGAGGCCTTCTGGCTTCCCCCTTTCAGCCAAGCCCTCCTTGAACCCCAGTGGGGTACTCCTCCCTGGAGCCAGCACAGAGCTGCTCATGCCCCTGAGATTCCATCCTCACATCTTCTTCTTTGGCTGAGCCAAGCACATCCTGCTGTGATGACCATGAGGGACATACCCAGGACATACCTCTGAAAATAACTGCAGGCTGGGGAAAGTTGGCCCCTTCCAAAGACAAAACTTCTGCAAACGTATTTCCATATGTCCCCTCTGCCAGGGACTGATCTAACAGCAGCTGCCAGGTCACCAAGTGCCCCTTCCCTCATCTTGGCTACAGGATTTGTGAATCCCTGGGTAACACCTCCTCTCCTCTCCTCTCCTCTCCTCTCCTCTCCTCTCCTCTCCTCT
>NW_024582089.1:116334-124655 GCF_017639235.1 Corvus kubaryi | reverse complement strand
TCCTCTCCTCTCCTCTCCTCTCCTCTCCTCTCCTCTCCTCTCCTCTCTTCCCCTTTCCCTTGGAAATCTGCTCTGGGCACAGCAGGGTGACTGTGCCCACATTCTGCCTGCTGAACAAACAGCCAGCTCAATAACTACCATTAAACCAGCAGTTTTCTACCCCAAAATGAGCTGTGGGGTTTTCGGGGCAGGAAGTGAGACCCTCACTCCGCCTCCAGATTCACTCTCCCCATCCCCAGCTCTATCCCCAGCCCCATCCCTTGTTCAGTGCTGGAGCGAGTGCTTGGATTCCAGACGAGAAGTTCCCAGTCTCCTTTGCCTTTTAAGGCAACATCTGAGTGGGTTTGAGGGTTACAAATGCTAACAAGCCATGGCAATGCTCATTTTAGTCTATTTAGAGGAAACGGGAAGGCATTTCAGTTCATCAAAACACTGGTGATTAATCAACCGAGTACCAGGCTGTTTTCATTAGGCTTATTTTTAAAGGTCTGACACGCTGTGTAAAAATATTCCCCTAATAACTGTGCTTGTGGCAGAGGGAATGGCACAGAGGGGGTGCAGCTGCACTGGTTCCCAGGTACCCAAGGTAAATATGCCAGTGGGCAGAGAGGAGTGAGCAGGCAGGACTTGGGATGGCCATGAGGAGGGGAGAGCTGGCCCTGGGCTGCAGGAGAAGCTGTGCTGGTGGCCACAGGGACAGCCAGGGTTTCCAGAGCAGGGGAAAGTTGCTTTTCTCTCTCCTCTTCTTCATCCATGCCATGCAGCTCTGCCACCAAGCTCCACTTCCAGCTGCACTTCCAGCCTGGAGGTGAGGACTTTGGCATGGTCACCAGCCAAAGTGACACCTGAGGCTGGCACCTGCAGCAGGGCTGGGCCAGTGGGCCACGCTGAGAGCCCAGGGATGGGTGGGAAGTCAGGAGGGGACAAGGACACGTTCCCTCCTGGGCACACATGTGGCCTCAGGCAGGGCCCAGAGCAGACCTGCTTTGGAGATGTCCCCAGGCTCCAGCAGGGGATGGAGATGGGCTGCAGTGACCCTTGGCTTTAGAAACACACATCTGGTTTCTTGCCTGAACTTTTTTCCTCCTGATTCCTCCCCCTCTGCTGCCACTGGAGCTGGGCGCCTGCCAAGGACTCTCCCAAGGCAGCTCTGCAGGAGATGGAGCAGCTTGAACTCTCACCCCCTGTGACCATCCAGCACTTCTTCCAGTAACCTGCAGTTCTTTGATGGGATCCTTCTGATGCATCCCAACTTTGCTGGATGCAAATGATGCCACAAGTGCTACCAACAGCGGCACAAACACCCATGATGGTCACTGCATATCTGCTGCATTCCCTTTTTCCCATTCTTGGGGCCACACCTGGCTCCTTTTCCCCTGGCTTATTTTCCCTGACTTCTCTCAACTCCTTTTCTCTGGATTCATTTCCCCCCCCCCCCAGTTTTCCCACATCCCATTCTCCGGCTCCAGGTCTCTCCTCCCCCAGACCTGCCCCACAGCACAGCACGTGGACATGTGGACCCACATCCATGGATGGAAGCTTTAATGAGATACCAGGACATTCCCAGCATGTGCTGCAGCAGCCTTCCCAAGCAGGGAGCTTGGACTAAACCATCACCTTCTCCAAGCATGGGAGATGTTGCTGGTCATTCTCACCAGGGTTTTTATCCCTTTCTCCAAGATCTGCTCATTCCTGGCCAAAGCCTTTGCTCTGCTTGGTCTTGGATGTGCCCAGGGTGCTCAGGGGAGACTCAGGGGTCCCCAGTGTCAGGCTGGGTGAGCTTGGGCTGGGAGGGAGAAGATTTTTGGAGCAGTTGGCATGGAGATGAGGCTGCTGGCTCTGACTCAAGCGGTGCTCAGCCTGTGGTCACCAAAGGGTCTCAGAGCCCTGAGGACGATGGATGTCCTTTCTCACAGGAACCTGCAACCTGGGCACTGGAGAGGCCCTGTTGGGCACCAGCAGTGGAACAACAGTGTCCTCATCCCACAGTCCTCCTGCCAGGGCTCTTGCTCCACCGAGGTGCTTCAGGATGTCACTGAGCATCCGGGCACCATCCTGGGAACAGGCCACAGCTTGGTGAGAAGGACCTCCAGCTCAGCACCAGAGGAGGTGGCATCACCTGCTCCCTGCAATCCCCAGGATACCTCTGGGAGCCCTGTCCCTGGTCCCTGGGGTGGCAGCAGTGGGGACTGTGTGGACACCAGGCCAGGCTCTGTAGGGGTCTGGCACGAGCCCTCCTGTCCCTGTTCAGCCTTGCGCCAGGGAGCCAAGAAACCTCTTAACTAAATAAACAGCTCTCTCGTCCCCGATGGCATCTGTTTATACACCAGGTACAAACAGTCCCCAGGGCTGCCCATGCACAGCCAGTTCTTTCCACAAAACATCTGTCCCTGAGGGCTGGCAGTGCTGCGCATGGGGAAAGCTCAGCCACATGCTGCCCCAGCACGGACACCATGGAGTCCCAGGATGGACAAGAGGAGGAGGTCAGCCTGACTGCAGACTGGGGTGTCTGGATTCAGATTTGGGGGTTCCAGGCACCGGATGAAGCCACAGTGTTGTCCTAATTGTGAGAGGGTCCAGGGAGACTGTAAAGGCATCACAGCTGCATCTCCCAGAGGCATCTTCCTTCCTGCTTTCCCTGGAGTCCTAAAATCCCCCCAGCAAAGATGATGAGCCAGGCCAGTGGTGAGGACCTGTGTGTTCCCTAGCTGTGGAGGAGGGAGAAGGAGGTTTAAATTGCCAACCTTGATGTGAAATTTATGGTAGGATCCTCCACTGTGCAGCAAACTTGGTCCCAGTGTCAAGTTCATCTGCCTTCAGCCACCTGAAGCGTTGGCTCCTCTCCCTTGGGATGTGTTTCATGTCATGGAGTCCCACATTTGTTTAGGTTGGAAGGAACCCTAAAGTTCATCCAGTTCCACCCCCTGCCATGGGCAGGGATACCTTCCACTAGCCCAGGGTGCTCCAAGCTCTGTCCAGCCTGGCCTTGGACACTTCCAGGGATCCAGGGGTAGCCCCAGCTTCTCTGGGCACCCTGTGCCAGGGCCTGCCCACCCTCACAGGGAAGAATTCCTTTCCAATATCCCATCTATCCCTGCCCTCTGGCAGTTTAGAGAGAAGGATGGGAACCATATCAAAGGTCATACCAATGCTGATGGAGACCCCTCCTACCCCCTCAGCCTTGGGTGAAGGCTGCAACAAAACATTGGCTGTGTCCCCAAGCTGCTGGAGCTGGTTGTGGCCAGCAGCAGTGCCCAGGACAGGCTGTGCCAAGGGCAAGGGTCGAGTGCTTGTAAAAATGACCAAAACTTCCTTCTGACCTTCCCCCAGACTCTCCAAGTTAAGCTCTTCCCTCTTATGATGTCTTTGGACACTGGAGCAGATGTGCTGGGAGAACCTCACGCATGAGAAAGCAATAAATGCCATGCTTCCATTTCCTCGGTTTTCTGCTCAAAAGTGCAAGCTGCTGTTGAAAGGAGGATGGTTTCGGAGAGCCCAGGGTTGGAGTGACTGCTGGGTCAGCAGTGCTGTGGGTGCTCCCCTCCTTGCACACACATCCAGGACAGCATGGGAAGTGTTGGGCTGCAGACTGTGAAAAGCCACTAAGCATCCAGCTGGAAACCATTTAGGAAAGGAGGGAAAGCACCTGGGGCTCACAGGGAGACAGGCGCTACCTCCATCCCCAGTTAGAACAAGGATTAAAAAATAATAACTTGTAATGGGTATGAGAGGAGGTGCCTCCTGCAGCTTGTTAGTTCATGGCCTGTTAGGGAGGGTGTCCTGCAGACCTCTGAGCCCTTTGGGAAGGGGTTGGAGGCAGAAGGAGAGCAGAGCTGCCTTGGAGAGCTGCAGCAGGATCTCATCACACCTGGGTCCTGCAGGCTCTGCCTACATTCAAGGCACTCAGATGCTGAACCCTTTCCTGGAGCTGGGACCTCAGCTGGGCCAAACATTCCTCTTCCAAAGGCCAGCCACAGGCTGCAGGATGTTCCCATGTGACAGAAGTCAGTGAAAGTGAGACTGGGGTGGCGAGTCTGTAGGTCAGAGGCATCTGTCTCTGTAATTCCCAGGTGTTTTTCTCTCACTAGGAAAGCAGGTTGAGCAAGAATAAGAGAGACAAAAATGAAGAAGGAAAAGGAAAGGAATCTCCTTCCAAAGACCTGGCCCAGAAACGAGATACTAAAGTGGGGAAAGACTCTAAAAAGGAAGAAAATGTTCAGAAAACAGACCTGAAAGGTAAAGCTGAGACTGAGACCAAGAGCAGAGAGAACAAAGCCATGAACGATAAAGTCAAGGCCATGGAGAAAAAGCTGATGGGGAAGGACAAGAAGGAGGAAGAGAAGGGTTCAGTGTTGAAGAAGGGAACAGGGAAGGACAAAAAGGAGGAAGAGAAGAGCTCAGAGTTGCAGAAGGATGCAGGGAAGGATAAAAAGGAGGAAGAGAAGGGCTCAGATTTAAAAAAGAAGGATGCAGGAAAGGATAAAAAGGAAGAAGAGAAGGTCTCAGCAGCAAAGAAGGAGACAGAGAAGGAAAAAAAGCAAGAAGAAAAGGATTCAGCATCAAAGGACACAGGGAAGGACAAAAAGGAGAAGAAGAGTTCAGAATCAAAGAAACAGGCAGAAGAAGACATAAGAGGGGAAGGTAAGAAAGAAAAAGATAAAAAAAAAGAGGAAAAGGGTTCAGCTGTGAAAAAACCCGGGGCAGATGAGAAGAATAAATCCCAGACAGAGCCAGAAAAGGCAGAAAAGGTGGAGGAGAAACAGGAGGCCAAGGCAGGAGCTGGGAGCAGCCCTTCCAAGCCTTCCTCCAGCAGCTCTGCAGATCAAGCCAAGGATGATGAAGCCTCCAGCATCTTTGACGAGCTCATCGAGAAGGTGAAGAACAACGACGCTGAGGTGACCGAGGTCAACGTGAACAACTCCGACTGCATCAACAACGAGACCCTGGTGCGCTTCACCGAGGCCCTGGAGTTCAACACTGTGGTCAAGGTGTTCGCCCTGGCTAACACCCGCGCTGACGACCACGTGGCCTTCGCCATTGCCATAATGCTCAAGTCCAACAAGGTGCTGACAAGCATCAATTTGGACTCCAACCATATCACGGGCAAGGGTATCCTGGCCATTTTCCGGGCACTGCTGCAGAACAACACGCTGACAGAGCTACGTTTCCACAACCAGCGGCACATCTGCGGGGGAAAGACCGAGATGGAGATCGCCAAGCTCCTGAAGGAGAACACCACACTCCTGAAGCTGGGCTACCACTTCGAGCTGGCTGGGCCACGCATGACCGTCACCAACCTGCTGAGCCGAAACATGGACAGGCAGAGACAGAAACGACTCCAGGAGCAGAAACTGGCACAGGAACGGGGGGAGAAGAAAGACCTTCTGGAGGTGCCCAAGCCTGGAGCGCTGCCGAAGGGGTCCCCCAAGGCATCCCCGCAGCCATCCCCCAAGGCTTCTCCCAAAAGCTCTCCCAAGAAAGGTGGGGCACCCACCACACCACCCCCACCTCCTCCGCCGCTCGCCCCACCGCTGATGATTAACGAGAACCTGAAGAACTCACTCTCGCCGGCCACGCAGAGGAAGTTGGGGGACCGGGCGCTGCCAGTCCAGGAGAAGAACTCTCGGGACCAGCTCCTGGCAGCCATTCGTTCCAGCAACCTCAAACAGCTCAAGAAGGCAAGTGCAAGGCCAGGTGGGGCCCACCCACGGGGTGGGGCTGGGAGCTGGGGGCTGGGGGCTGAGGTCCTTGCCACTGTCACTCTGGCAGTGTCCTCTGGAGCAGGGTGTCCATGCTCCCAACCCCTGCACAGATCCAGCCTTTTGCCAAGCACATGGGGAAGGAAGATCCATCCTTTAACACCATCCCTGCAGAGCAGATGGGGTCAGCAGATCCATCCCTTGGCAGAGCTCCTGTGTTTGGCAGATCTGCCAGGATCCAGGGGTTGGGACACGAGGAAGAAGCCATCCGTAACTTATTACTCACTGCACCCTTGATATCTCGTTGTTGTGGCTGAGCCCACGCCCCTGGGGTGGGAGGTGGCCCCAGGATGGCTGGAGGGGCTGCATCTCCAATGCTGGTCCCAGCATGGAGCCTTGAAACCTCTCACACGCTCCGGGTGGTTTGTGTCCCTGCTGGGCTGTCCATGGGCTGGAGTGTGGGGACAGCCAGAGGTCATTGAAAGGTTTGGGTTGGAAGAGACCTTAGAGACCATCCCTTTCCTGCCATGGGCAGGGATACCTTCCACTAGCCCAGGTTGCTCCAAGCCCAGTCCAACCTGGCCTTGGACACTGCCAGGGATCCAGGGGCAGCCACAGCTGCTCTGGGCACCCTGTGCCAGGGCCTGCCCACCCTCACAGGGAACAATTCCTTCCCAATACCCCATCTAACCCTGCCCTAGATGTCTCTGGACCACATCAGGGACATTCCTGCAGCCCCTCCCATTGTTCTCCCAGTAATGGGGTGTCCTTCCCTGCAGGTGGAGTTGCCGAAGCTGCTGCAGTAGGGAGCGGGAGGATTTTTCCCCTGCAGCCCATGGCAGACCCCCAGACACTCACCTTTCTCGTGACTGTTTCCATGACAAGCCCTTTGGAACCTGCAGTGACCGATGCCAAGGAGCAGGGATCTCTCTGGGACACGGAGGACGGGCCGGGCCCAGCAGGACATGATGGAGGACATTGTATTTATTTTTTCATGGTTGTGAAGCCTTCAAGCTCACTCTTCTGCCAGCACCGTGCCCCGCCGGCGATGCCAAGAACAGAGCAGGGGTCTGCAGAGCTGATCCTTATGGAAATCCCCCCCTCAGAGAGCAATGAAGGGGTTTGGCACCCTCTATCCAGGGTCCAGCCTGGGGTGAGCGGGAGTAGCCCCAACCTTGGGGGGGCAGCAGGGGACACCCAGACCATCATCACATCACCACAAGGTCTCTGGGTGGCCAGCAGAGTTTTGGGATTCAGGCACAGCAGTGGCTGCAGAGTCGGGGGTTCAGACTAGATGTCAGGAGGAATGGGAGGGTCGGAGAAGGGAGCAGCCAGGGAGAGAGGAGGCATGGAAGTGGTGGGACATGGGGAGCCAGGCTGAGGCCAGGAGCTCCGGGCATCTTTTACACACCCACAGCACTGCTGGGGGAGCCCCAGAACCCTCAGAGCATGGAAGCCAAATTCGTCCAAGGGAAAGTAGGGAAAGCACCGACTCAAGGAGGGTAGTGGGTTTTGGGGTTATGGGATGCCCATCCTTCCTGTCGTGATGCCTTGATCACGATTTGTATGACTGCGGCCACTGCATCAGCAATAAAGCTCACCCGACGCTTCCCGTGCCTCCGGACAGCTCCACTCCCCCAGACCCCAGACTGGGAATGGGCTCAGCAACCTCGGCCAGGGGCAGCTCTTCCCTCTTCCACACCCACAGCCCACCCTGAACTAGGCACCCTGGGACCACGTGGACACCCCAACCTGGGTGTCCCTGGTCACCCACCCACCCAGAACCGCCCCCGGATGGGGCACTCGGGACCCCCCAAATGGGACACCCAAACCCTCCCAAATGAGGCACCCTGCTGCTGCTGGACACAACCAGGCACCCAGAGCCATGCAGACACCCCAAAAGCCTGGAGTCACCCAGACCTGGGCACCCCAGGACCACCCCACAGTCACTCCCAACCCTTTGAGGCCACCCAGAACTGGGCACCCTGGGGCTGCCTCAGGGTCACTCCAAAACCCCGGCGTGACCCCAAAACTGGGCACCCCAACCCCCGGGCTCACCCATAACTGCTCTCCCCCCTGGCACCACGGGGCCGGGGCCGGTTTGGGGGTGCAGCAGCTCCCGGGCGTCCCCTGGAAGGCTCCCCCTGTCCCGGGTCACCCACGTGCGTGGTTGAGAGGCGGCTCCCGGTACCAGCGAAACGCCGTTTTTGGGGCATTTCCGCAGCCGCGCAGCGCCGTGGGCCCAGCGGGAGGAGTGGTATCGGTGCCGGGGGGTCCCCACGCCCCTTGCCCCCGCGCTCCTGCCCCTTGGGTCGGCCCCCGCTAAGGCGGGACCTCAACCGGGCACCGCGGGGCCATTGGGACATCCCACACCGAGCATCCGGCCGGCCGCGGGGTGGGAGCACCGGGGCATCACCCAAACATCGGCGGTGTCCCCTAAACCCACGGGGGCGGGGCGGAGCGGGGCAGCGCAGCTCCCGGGGGGGGCGGGGGCCGGCAGGGGGCGCCCTTAGCGCACCGGGACCGCCGGTAACGAACCGGGGGCGGAGCGGCGCGCGGCGGGGCCGGTAGGGGGCGCGCTGCAGCCCCGGCCCGTCCGCTCCGTCCCGGCCCCGGCCCCGG